>NW_028327180.1:38612331-38915362 GCF_987537825.1 Furipterus horrens | reverse complement strand
GGTAAGATGCAGAGAAACCAGATTCATCTCAACAATAAGCTCTTAAGTGCTCTCCCACACTGCCTCCTCCAGGAAACCCTCTTGGCCCTCAGGCATACAAATCCTCCTCCAGGGTGTCTCTGCCAGTATGCGTTTCTGCCATTGCAGCCTTGATATCAACACCTTGTAAACCTCCTGGTTTCACACTGTGTTCCCCAACCATACTGGTTCTGGTCTTTGGATGGGTCTGGGGGGTGGGTATCTATCTCTTTAGTTCAACAGGTCTAGACCAGGGCCTGACACACAGTAAGTGCCCAGTAAAAGTTGGTCATATGTGTAGATGAATTCATGTGTTTCTTACTCTCACAGAGATTCCTGTTTGCATAAAATTCCAGCTCTGCTTAAATGTGGGCACACAGTAGGTGCTCAATCAATGTCCTCTGCCTGAAGGAGGGCAGAAAACATGTTACAGTCACTTGTAAGGCTCCAGGAGCCTCGTAAAAGCCTGTTAAATCAAAGGAGAATGGGAATTTGGGGAAACTGAGGCACAGAATGGGGTGCTTGGCTCAGAGACACACAGCCAGCCTTGGTGGCTCCTGCTCAGCCCCCGCCCCCAGCCACTGTCCCCTCAGCTGCCTCAGGGATAGCAACTCCTCCCTCAGTCCCCCACCCAAGGCAGTTCCTGTCAGCCGCCCAGCCCAGCCCAACCCGTTGTCTCCCTGGGGCTGGCACGTCACACACGGAATCTCACGCCTCAGAGCTCAGCATGCTCCAGCCTCCCCTCCTGCCTCTGAGCAGAGCAGCTGGTGCTCCCATGGAAACCAGAGCCCCCCCCATGCCCCCCCACCTGCACCAGCCCCCCTCACAACCTCCGCTTTAAGATAAATATTGTCATTAACATGCAAATGCATATGTGATTACCATAAATGGGAGGGGTCAGCAGCAGTAGCGGCCAGCGAACCTTATCACCAGGATGGGCATTAACATTCAGCCCTGACCAGGGAGGGGAGAGAGGCACTTCAGGGCCCCTACAGGCACCCAGCCCCCTCAGAGTGAGGGTCCTGGAGGGATCCTGTCTCTGAGCAGGAGACTAGAGGAGGGTAATGTCTGGACACCGGCCACTGGGAGACCCATCCCAGCCCTCAATTCCTGGCCTGAGCCCCTGGCTTGACTGGGGGCACCGAGGGAGGTCCCCTTCCTCCAGATGAGGTACAGATCTGGGAGATGGGGGTACGAAGCAGCATTGTGGCCTCCTGCTTCCCCTTCTCCATTTCTCTCCCTGGCTCCCACCCTCTCTCTGCCTCTCCCTGTGTGTGTGTGGAGGGGGAAGGGCTCCCTCTGTCTCTCCCTCTCTTTCCCCCTCTCTCTGTCTCTGTCTCCACCTCTCTTAAAAAAAAAAAAAGCACCCATGGACCTACCTTTTTTCTGAGAACCCCTCACTTCCCACCCTCTCTGCCAACTGCTGTCCAATCCCCAGAGCCCCAAGGACTCCCTGAACCCTCTGCCTTTCTTTTTGGTCCTAGAAAGACCCCCACTGCACAGGCCCTGCCCCACCACTGGCTGTGGCTGTCAGATGTCACAGCTGCTTCCCCAATACCATCTTTGGGGAGCCTCATTCTCAGCTTGGGGGAAACTGCACTCCTTCATCACAAACATATACTTCTGCTTCCCCTGGCCTGGGAGGGAAGCAGGTGAGTGACCGTGGGGAGGACAGTTCTAGTTGGTCCCTGGGACCAAGTAGTTGGCCCTCTGAGCCTCAGTTTCCCTTTTGTATGAAATGTAGTAATTCTCCCAAGCCTCCCTCGCTGGTGATCCCTTTGGTGATGGATCAGACAGGCTCCTGAACATGAAAGTTAAGGAATTAAGGATGAGATAGATGATCATGGGGACATGACAACAGTGGGATGGGGGCATGTTGGCCAGTGATGTTTTTACTTCACCCCATTCTGGCCCTTTCAGCTGCCCTGGTGCCCAGACTCCCTCAGCATTAGAAGGCCCAGAAGGCTCTGGGAGGGGGATTCACCCCACCCCTGGGGCCCAGACCCCCCCCCCCCACTGTCCTCCAGCACCAACAGCAGTCACCATTCAGTTGGCTCCCCAGAAATTACACCAGATAAGTGTTTTGGTGGAAGTATCAGGACCGCCCCCCCCCCCAACATCCCATTTACTATTTTACCTCCCTTTACTTGAGGCCCAGAGAGGGGCAGCCAGTGGCCACAGGTCACACAGGCCTCCATCCCAGCTGCTGACCCCTGAGACAATCTCACCTCCAGCTTGCCTCCCACAATTAGTTCCCTCAAGGCCCCGAACAGGTGGGACCAGGAAGGGAATCTATTCTTGACCTGAGGGTACTGGGTGAGGGCAGACAGCAGGGAAAACCGCCCACCCTCTTGTTACTCTCAGGCCCTGTATCCAGGGCTCAGACCAGCCCAAGACCCCTGCAAAAAGGAGGGTAAGGACTAAGTGCCATGGACACCCTGGTTCCTAATTTTTAAAAAGATTTTATTTATTTATTTTTAGAGAGAGGGGAAGGGAGAAAGAAAGAGAGGGAGAGAAACATCAATGTGTGGTTGCCTCTCATGCGCCCCCAACTGGGGACCTGGCCTGCAACCCAGACATGTGCTCCAACCAGGTATTGAACTGGCGACCCTTTGGTTCTCAGGCAGGCACTCAATCCACTGAGCCACACCAGCCAGGGCCCTGGTTCCTAATTTTAAGCCTCCAAGAAAAGATGGAAAATAGGAAACATCCTGAGACCCACCCGCTCAATCCCAACATTCTCCAGCCAGAAAAAATAACCTCACATGCATGGGGCCCTACTTTACTGGTAGTGGGGAAACTGAGACTCTAGTCCAGGTGAACACTCAGCCAAGCACCCCCACCCCATCTCTTTGGGGGGATTTCCATGGGAGATTTAAAAATGAGAAAGGGGGCACCTCTGTAACCCATTTGTTTCCCTGACCCAGAGCTCACCAGCAAGTCTTCCAATCCAACATCTGAGGGGCCACATGGACACCCCCCCGACTCCCATCAGAATCCTTCTAGAAATGGGCCCTTCAGACATACTAGGGGTTTGGGGTGTATGGATCCCTGAGCTGGATTCATTGGCAAGAGTGAACCTTCTGCCCTCCTAGGCCTCATGGAGGAGTTAGATTTTCTAGTACCCCCCCACCTTTTTTTTTGGTGATGGTAGAATTTGAAAAAAGGTTAAGGGTGGGAGGGGTTTCTTTCCTCCATAGTGTATCAGCTGAGGGTCTAGCTGAAGTGACAGGCCTCTGCTCCATCCTACTAGACTCTCATTCATTCATTCATTCAACAAACATGTATTAATGATTACCATGCCTGCAACACTGAGGGGAGGATGGGGATAAATGGGTCTGAAATAGGTCATGGGCTCTGGTCCACCCCTAAGATCCCTCCAAGGTGTTGTCATGGGTGTCCAGCACAAAGCCTTCACCATCTCCACCCCCAGTCCCGAGCACTCAACAGGAAGGCCATCAAAGCAACCCCAATTCAGATTGGGCTCATGATCAGAGCCCAGGGCTGGGGCCACAGTCCCTGGGCACCTGCTCTCAGCATGCCATCAGAGAGAGAATCAGGTTGGGGGAAGGAAGGCAGGCCTTCTCACCCCACCTGCCTCCCAGCTGGGTTTGCAGGCTGCCCACGCCTCCCCTGTCCGCCCCAGGATCTGGGCTCTGCCAGATGGACAGCCCAGGCTCATCATCATTGGCCTCAGACCTCAACACATTGCTGACAGGATCGGCCAGTTTTAACTTGAGCCAAAGGTGGAGACGGGAAGGGGAAGGGCAGAGAAATGGAGGAGGGATGCTGATCCAAACAGAGAGGGTAGGAAGTGGGGAGGATGAACGATAGCATTTGAGCCACCCGATGCTGGTGCTCCCCCCTCAGCCTGGCTCAGCTTCCTGCGCCCCACAACCCCCCTCCTGCTTTCTTTGTAGTTACCGATTAGCTGGGGGTCCTGGGCATCCGTGTGTCCCCAGAGGCCAGCTGGACCTGCCCCACCGGCCTGGCTTTGTGAAAATGGCCAAAGCAATGCAGTCCAGAAGCGCAAAGTTCCCCGACGGGGCCTGGGGAGGCCGAATGAATGGGCGGGGGGGTAGAGCAGAGAGGGGTGGCAGTGTTCAGGCAGCTCCCCCAGAAAAGGGGCAGGAAAGAGTGGATGAGGGGTAAGAGGTGGGGGTCTGGGAAAATGGGAGGGAAGGAAGAGAGAGATAGATGCTGGGGGGTGGAGAATGGGTGGTAAAGGAAAATGGGAGTAGAGAAAGGAAGAGAGAGAGAGACAGAGAGGGAGAGGGAGGGGGGAGAGAGAGAGAGAGAGAGAGAGAGAGAGAGAGAGAGAGAGAGAGAGAGAGAGAGAATGAATGCCGGAAGGTGGAGAGGGAGGGAGAGGGGGCGGAGGAGGGGAGGGGGCCAAATCGTATCTGTCAGCTGCACCCCCAGAGGGGGGAGGAGAGGGTGGGTGGAAGGGGGGGGAGGAATGATGCTGTGGCAGAAGCAAGTAGAGGGAGGAGGTTAGGCGAGGAGGGTTGGGGGAGAGAAGATGCCGGAAGGTAGGGTGGGGAAGGGAAGGGAGGGAGGGGGCTGGGGCGCCCACCTTTGTGCATGCCCGTGTAGGGGTCTTTGAGCACCGTGAGCTCATAGATGCGGCCAAACTGCTCGAATAGCGGCTTCAGGTCTTTCTCGTCCAGGTTGCGTGGGATCTGGCCCACGAACAGCTTGATGGCGTCCAGGTCCTTCATGCCGTCGGGCTGCCCCCCGGGGGGTTCAGGCCCGCTGCTGCCCACCGGCGAGGGCCGCGGCTGCAGGAGCTGCTGCTGCTGCCGGCGCGCCTCGCTTTCCGTGAGGCGGGCCATGGTGAGCGAAGGCAGGCGGCGGGCGCGGGACCGAGCCAGCGGCGGCGGGCAGCAGGCGGACTCGCAGCTAGAGCGACGGACGCCGCCTCCCGCCTCCCTCCAGCCCGGTCCCCGCGCCCTCCTCCCTCCTCCGCGCCCACTCGCTCCAGCATCAGGACCACAAAAGGGCGGCTCCGCAGCGTCCCCTAGCGGTCAATGCGCACATAGCCACCCCACCTCCTGCCTCTCGCGCGCATCCTGCACGTCTCGTCCCTCATTCCGCATCCGTGTCCCCGCCCCCAGTCCAGACCGGGAAACTGAGGCCAACTGGCTCACAAACCCCGCCTTCTGGGTGGGTGACGGCGAAGCTTCGAGCAGGACTGATCTGATTTCCAGTTGTCACTAGCTCCTCACACTGATAACAACAGGAAAAGCACTAAAAGTAGAGCCTAGCAATTACTATTTACTGAGCTGCTCTTGGCACTTTTAAGAATACAGCTCATTAATAATAATTATAGTAATAATAATTATTATTATTATCATTACTATAGCAAAAAGTTCAAAAAACTTCCAAAAGAAGTCCAGGAGCAGATGGCTTCACTGGTGAACTTTACCAAGCATTCAAAGATTTAATACCTATCCTTTTCAAACTCTTCCAAAAAATTGAAGAGACAATACTCCCTAACACATTTTATGAGGCCAGCATAACCCTGATACCAAAACCTGACAAGGATAACACTAGAAAAGAAAACTATAAAGCAATATCTCTGATGAATATAGATGCAAAAATCCTAAACAAAATACAAGCACATTGAATATAACAATACATTACAAAAATAATATGCCACAATCAAGTGGGGTTCATTTCAGGGGCACAAGGATGGTTCAACATACACAAATCGATTAATGTAATATACCACATTAACAAAGCAAAGGATAAAGATCATATGCTCTTATCAATAAATACAGAAAAAGAATTTGATAAGATATAATATCCACTTATTATTAACACTCAATAAAATGGGTATAGGGGGAAAGTACCTCAACATAATGAAGGTTGTATATGACAAACCCTCAGCTATCATACTCAGTGGTGAAACACTAAACGTTTTCCCTCTAAAATCAGGATCAAGACAAGGATGCCCACTCTCACCACTTACTTAACATAGTATCAGAAGTCCTAGATAGAGCAATCAGACAAGATAAAGAAATAAAAGATACCCAAATTGGGAAGGAAGGAGTAAACGTGTCACTTTTTGCAGATGACATGATTTTGTATATAGAAAACCCTAAAGACTCCACCAAAAAAAAAAAAAAAAAAAAAGCTATTAAAAACAATAGGTATATATAGTAAAGTTGCAGGATACAAAATCAATGTACAAAATCCAATGAGTTCTAATACACTAACAATGAAACTTCAGGAAAAGAAATGAAAAACACAATTCCTTTTGCAGTTGCAACCAAAAGAATAAAATACCTAGGAATAAACTTAACAAAGGATGTGAGGACCTATGTACTGAAAATCAAGAGATTGAAAAAGACACAATATAATGGAAACATATTCTGTGTTCAAAGATTGGAAGAATCAATGTAGTTTAAAATGGCCATATTACCCAAAGCAATATAGAGATTTAATACAATCCCCATCAAAATCTCAATATCATTTTTTCAATATTTTATTTATTTTTAGAGAGAGGGGGAGGAAGGGAGGGAGAAAGAGAGGGAGAGGATGTGCGAGAGAAACATAAGTTGGTTGCTTCTCACACACCCCCAAATGGGGACCTGGCCCACAACCCAGGCATGTGCCCTGACTGGGAATTGAACTGGTGACCGTTCAGTTCACAGGCCCATGCTCAATCCACTGAGCCACACTAGCGAGGGTCCAATGTCATTTTTTAAAGAAACAGAGCAAAAAAAAAAAAAAATCATCAGATTTGTATGGAACCACAAGACACTGAACAGACAAAACAATCCTGAGAAAAAAGAACAAAGCCAGAGGTATCACACTACCTGACTTCAAATTATACTACAGAGCTATGATCATCAAAACAGCATGGTATTGGCAGAAAAACAGACACAAACCAATGGAACAGAATTGAGAGCCCGGAAATAAAGACACAGGCATATGGGCAAATAATTGTTCACAAAAGAGCTAAAAAAAAAAAAAAAATGGAGAAAAGAAAGTCTCTTCAATAAATGGTACTTAGAGAATTGGAAAGCCACATGCAAAAGAATGAAACTAGATTGTAGTTTGTCTCCTTGTACAAAAAATTAATTCAGAATGGATCAAAGATCTAAATATAAGATCTGAAACAATAAAGTGCATAGAAGAAAACATAGGTACTAAACTTATGGACCTTGGTCATAAAGAACATTTTATGAATTTGACCCCAAAGGCAGGGGAAGTAAAGGCAAAAATAAACGAATAAGACTATATCAAACTAAAAAGCTTCTTAACAGCAAAAGAAACTGATAACAAAATAAAAAGACAATCAATAAAATGGGAGATGAGGCCTGAATTGTGTGAAGGCTGTCTGTCCCATCCCACCTGGCAGACTGGGAGACTGAGGCCTGCAGGGGCGGCTGGTTTCTCGTGAGGCACCCAGGCTCCAGATCTGGGGCTGGGTTCCTGGTGCCCTGGACTCCGAGGCTGTGTCACTACGGTGCCCATTAAATTTGAATTTCAGATAAACAGCGGGTGATCTTCCTATGGTCATGTGTCTTGGGCGGTGTTTTGTTTCTGATCGCCTGTGTCTGGCAGCTCTGCTTGTAGGGCCGAGGGACTGGGCCTGCGCAGCCTGGGGCAGGCCGGGCGCGGGGTGGGAGAGACGGCTCTCAGGCTCTCACCCTGGGGTGAGGTTGCATGGTCACTCTGGTGGAGCCACCTCTCCTGCCTGGGGGCTATGCGCCTCGGTCCAGCCACAGCCCCCTGAGCTTGGCCGGCTCGGCGGACCTCAGACCACATGCTCAGCCCTCACCAGCCCTGCCAGAAGCAACACCAGAGTCAGGTGGCTGGCGGAGGCCACGGGGCTGGCCTGTGGGGATGGGGGACAGGAGGCACATCCTGGTGTGAACCTGTCTGCAGTCAGGACCCTCTCCCTCTACGAGGCCGCTCACAGAGCGGCACCTGCGTGTCTGAACCAAATATTGACACGCAGGTGGGACAAAAGAGTAAAAGGGTTGCTTTCATCGGGGCATTTATTTATTGGAGATGTTGTAGAGAGGTGTGAGGAAGCCTATGTTGATGAATTGGTTTGAACACGGGGATGAAATGTCACGATATCAGAAGTGTGTGCCATGTGGTCCTCTGTGGCCCTGGGTGTGCCTGTGTCTCGGGGGCGGGATCTGCACAGCCCACCTTTCAGGTGCTGAGAGGGCTGGGAGACAGGCCAACTAGAACACCGTTGTGTTTCGAGGGATACTGAGAGCCATGAAGAAAACGGGCTTAGGCGATGTGACTAGGCAGTGATGGGGACCACACTGGTTTCCTTCTGCAGCCCTAACACAGGGTCTCAGATGCAGCGGCCACACCACAAAGTGTGCGCTGGAAAGAAAAAAAAAGGGAGATGATATTTGCAAACAACAGTTACAACAAGGGGTTAACATACAAAATATATAAAGAACTCACACAGCTCAACACCAAACAAACAATCCAATTAAAAAATGGGCAGAGGACCTGAACAGATACCTCTCCCAAGAAGACATACAGATGGCCAACAGATATATGAAAAGATGTTCAACTTCACTAGCTATTAGAGAAATGCAAATCAAAACTACAATAGGATACCACCTCACACCTCTTAGAATGGCTATTATCAACCAAACATGTAAAAAAGTGTTGGAAAGGTTGCAAAGAAAAAAGGAATCCTCACTTACTGCTGGTGGGAATATAAACTGGTACAGCCACTGTGGAAAACAGTATGGCATTGCCTAAAAAAATTAAGAATAGAGTTACCATGTGACCCAGCAATCCCTCTTCTGGGTATCTACTCAAAAAACTTGAAAACATT
Organism: Furipterus horrens; assembly: GCF_987537825.1. NCBI lineage: Eukaryota > Metazoa > Chordata > Mammalia > Chiroptera > Furipteridae > Furipterus > Furipterus horrens. Next base: position 38,906,520 of record NW_028327180.1, on the reverse strand, counting down.
TATTCTCAAAGACATATGCACTCCTATGTCCACTGCAGCATTACTCATGGTGGTCAAGACATGGAGACAACTAAAGTGTTCTTGAGTAGAGAACTGGGTAAAGAAGATGTGGTACAGCTTTGAGCAGTGGCAGTATTGAAGCCAATGAGGTTTATCCGAGCTGTGATTATTGTTAATTGAAAACTTTTCCCAATACCCTGCCATGACGACTTCAAATATAGTCAGCATTGGCAATTTTTGATAGTCTCTACAGAGACAGATTAAAAAAAAAAAAAGATATGGTACATATATACAATGGAATACTACTCAGCTGTAAGATGAAATACTGCTATATATGACAACATGAATGGATGTTAGGTGGGAAAAAGCTAAGAACCACATTATTTCACTCATATGTGGGATATAAAACTGAAACTCATAGACACAGACAGAGAACAGCATGGTGGTTACCAGAGAGAAGGGGGTGGGGGTAGTAAACAGTAAAAGGGGCCAAATGTATGGTGATGGAAGATGATTTGACTTTGGGTTGTGGGCACACAATGCAATATACAGATCATGTATCATAGAAATGTATACCTGAAACCTATATGACCATATGAACCAATGTCACCCCAACAAGTTTAATCAAAAAAGACATTATAGCATATAAACTAGCCTTGAAGGCATGGCCTAGAGTGATCCCTTGTGATATATTTGAGAGAAATGATTAACTCAATCATTTCTCAACCACTATAAATATATCCTCTAACAGAAGAATACTAAAATTGGTCATTTATTTGTTTTATTGAAATTAAAATTATTCTCATCCACCCCACCCCCAAAAATAGTAAATAAACCAAGAGTTTTAAATAAAGATCTAAAGCCTATCATATATCTTCCATTGATAGTTTCCAATACACACAAGGGGAGGAAATTCACAGGTTAACTATCTGGGTCAATGAGAGACATTTGTTAGTTGTCTACAAATGACATAGCCATTGATATAGTATTTCATAGCAGCTGTAAAATAAGGGAGGTTGACTAAAGTAGCATTAACAAAATAGTAATGATAATAATAATAGCAATAAGAAAGAACACTTTTGATAATACTATGTGCTCGGCATTGTGCTCAGCACTTTAAGGTTTATATCTTAGAAATAGCAATCGTGTTACATCAACAGCAATGAGAGGAACATATTTTTGTCATACTTGCTATGTGCACACAGTGTGCAAAATACTTCCAAGGATATTGATGCATCTGGGCCAAGAATTCTATGGACATTATGTCGCCCTTGCTTAAACGCTCCAAAATTTTCCTAAAATTAAAGTTGAGTCCTTTGTGCAGCCCCCAATGCCCTACATGACCTGCCCCTGTCCCCTCCCTGCGCTCACCTCCTCCCTCTCTCCCCCTCGCTCACTCTGCTCCAGCCACACAGGCCTCCTGGACTTTTTTCCAATATACCAGGCACTGCCTGGATTACCCTTCCCCAAAACGGTGCATGGCTTACTCCTTCAATCCCCAACACTTTCTCTATCCATCCTATCTAAAATCATACAGCCACCATTAGCTCCTTTCTCAGGCTTCCTTTTTCTTCCATAATATTTATACCTATTTTAATGTAATTTAATTCTGATATGCTGTGCTAAATTCTTGACATGTACAAACTCATTCAATCCACACAACAAACCCCTGGGTGGTTATAAATAAATAAACAAGATACTTTTAGACTATGATAAATACAATGAAGGAAACACAGATGAGTGGGGAGGAGGCTTTAGCAGGCAATTCAGGGAAGGCTGGTAACACAGTGACTTTGAGTTGAGACAAGACTGGTAGCGGGGTTGGGATTGCTGGAGGGAAGGGGAGTACTAGGCAGATGGGAGCAAAGGGCAAAAAGTTGGGACTACTGTAACAACATAATCAATAAAATATACTTAAAAAAAAAAAGGCTAGGGTAGCAAGTGCAAAGGCCCTGAGGCAAGTAGTGTCCTGACAGACTGGAGAAACAGAGAGGAAACTGTAGCAGGGAGAGTGCCACACTGAGTGACTGGGACACAGTCTATCAATTCTGAATTAAATTTTAAATTTATTTTCTTTATTTTAAAACAAAGACAGGATCAGTGACAATGCCATGCTGAGCCACAGGAAAACTCAGTAATACTGATTCTATTTAAAATGTTGACCTTTTATTTATCATGAATTTGGGGGATATTTAATTTTATTTTTTTTAAATATTGCATTAAAATATTCTTTATCTTGATTATGAAGTTTTTTTGGCATCGCTGTAAACTTTGCTCCCTGGGTGAGCTCACCCTGGTTCCTACCCATTCTTCATAGCAACCATGAAGAGGTTAGTACTGTTCTTATATCCTTATTACAGAGAGGCAAACAGAGACCTGAGTCACTTTTGCAAGGTTACAGAGTGAGAGTGCTAGGATTTTAACCCAGACTCACACTGGAGCCCACACACTTCCCACCATCTCACACCCTCTTTCCCACATTTCAGGCAGCCAAGCCTTGGTTTTCTTATTTGCCAAGTGAGACTAAAGAGTGAATAGTATGAAGCCCTTAGTGTGGATTTGGTGAACTGATAGGGGAGGCTTAGCATAGCACCTGGGATGTCCTTAGTGCTCAATAAATGGCTATTGTCATGACTGTTACAGGCAGCCCCCTGCCCAGCCCCAGACAGGAGCAGGGTGTCAGGGTTAGGTGAGGAGCAGAGCCACCCCTGGTCTCTGGTTCTCAGCTTGCAGCCCCAGGCTGGGATGGTGGGGCTCTGTAGGAGGCCATCCACTCTGTCTCCATCAGGATGCTCGAAGCTCTGTGGGCCTGATGGGCTGGAGAGTTGTGAAAAATAATAAAAATGAAAATGCACCAGCCCTCCTCTGAGCCAAAGATGTATTTTCTCAGATTCTTACTTAACACCCAAAATAAACTGGGGGGAATGAGTGAGGAGGATCTCAGTCCAGCTTGAGTGTGACCTTCAGTAATGTAAATTAAGCATTCCGCCTCCTGAATGATACTTGTCTCTGGAATTTATTCCCTGACCCAGCTGACGCAACTCAAGGTCAAGGCAAAGAAAACTTTCATGGCTGTGCGCCTGAAAGCATTTGGAGCCTAGGAGGCCACTTTTCTGACATAGTATTAGCCAGAGGAAGCCTGGCCACGTGGGCACCATTGCAGGAGGCCCATGGTTTGGGCTGCTGCTATTGAAGAAGCACCGAGGGTGGGAGCAGAGCCTGTGGTGAAAGCCAGGGGCTGGGAAACTTCCGGAAAGTCACTTGGCTTCTGCACATGTTTCCTCATTATCCTGCCCCAGAACCTTTGCACTTGCTCCATGTTCATCTCCCAGAATAGGGCTTCTCAAAATACTTGCACAAACTTGAATACATTTATCTTAAAGGAAAACTGTGGACATCTGGGTGTTCTCTATGGGGGGCCCACCTGGAGGTGATTAAACAGCATCCCTGTCTCCATCCACTTAATGCCAGGAACAGCCCCAGCTGTGAAAAGCACAGATGCCCTTTGTGGGGCAAAAACTCCCTGGGTATGAACTGCTGACATAGACAGGTAAGGTGCTTACCTGGCAGGGGGTGGGGTGGGGTCGGGAGTGGGGTGGGGTCAGCGGCAGGGTCCACACTGCATATGTGCATGTGTCCTCCTGGGCATCCTGTTAAGAGTGCAGAATCTGATCTGGCAGGTCTGAGGTGGGGCCTGGGACTGCATTTTCTAGCAAGCCTTCAGGAGGCAAGCAGTAAAGGTCTGGGGAGGTGTCTGGCATGTTCCACATTCTGGCTTCTCAAAGCAAGATGCTTCTTTCATAGGCCGTGGGTGTGAAAAGGGCTGAGCCCCACAGGGAGGAGCGAGAACTGGCTTCTGGTCCTTTCTGGGTCCCCCCAGCCCTTTCTCCCTCTGCCAACATCTTAGCTTTCTTGCTTGCGGGGGTGGAGGTGGAGGTGGAAAGGTCAACAGTGGGGTCAGTGTCATCGCTGGGGCAGGGTCAGTGGGTGAGGGCCTCTGTTCTTTGGTGGTCTCTGCACAGCCAACTGAGTGTCTTCCTGAGTAATGGGCAGCCTTGCCCTGACTCCTCAGCAGTGATGCCCTTTGGCCTTGCCCCCCTGTGCCCCCAAGTCCCTCCTTGCTGCCTACAGCTCTTCTAGCACATCCTCAGGAGCTGAAGCACCCCCATGCTACCAAGGCCTAGGGACTCAAGACGCGTCCCCTGGGAACACTGCCCCACAGTCCCCACCTGCTCCAGATGCTTCCCGCCTCCGCACATCTACAGACACAAAGCAGACAAGAGATCTCTGGTTGCCATATCCCCAACTCCACCACCTCCCCTCCATTTATCCCCTTGCAGGAACCCCAATTTTTGCCTGGGTTCTCCCAGGTCCATGCCCCACCATATGGTTTCAGGGATGGGAAAGACTTCCTCATTGAGACAATCCCTTATTGCTCCCTCTAAACAAACTCCAATCCCTGGATGGGTTGGGGTTGTATGAAGTCTAAGGCACAGCTTGGCCACCCCTAAGCCAGTCTGGGGATAGGGGGAAGGACAGGAAGGGAATACAGGGGTCAAGATCTGGCCATGCCCCACACTCAGGGGTTGTGGCCCCTTCTCCCCCATCCCTCCTTCTATGTGATTCCACCCCTCTGGCCATAGCCCATGGGACCAGGAGGGGACACCTGCCCTGCAAGGCCGATGAATTGTTTCCCTGGGAACAAGAAGAGTGGATGCCTCCCCATCCTTGGAGCTGAGGGTGTACCACATTGAACTTGGATTTTTTTCCCAATGTTCAGATGGAGAAAAACACATTATTTCTGAATAAGCCAGCCCCAGTGTGTTCCTATAACTTGCTATCAAAACTTCATGGGTCCATATATTGTAGGATTCCATTTATGTAAAATGTCCAGAACAGGCAAATCCAGAGACAGAAAAGTGTGGATCAGTGGTTGTTGAGGGGCTGGGAGGGGCTGGGGGATGACTGCCGAGGGTGATGGAGCTTCTTTTGGAAGTAATGGAATGTTCTGGAACTAGATAGAGATGACGGTTTCAGAACTCTATGAATGTATAAAAACCACTGAGTGGTTAATTTTATGGTAAGTGAATATATCCCAATAAAGCTGTTCTAAAAAAAAGTGTTTGAATGCAGACTCTGCATCCTTTCTGCCCTAAGACTTTAAGGCAAGATAGTTCACCTGTCTGAATGTCCCTTTCATTCTCTGTAAGTTGGAAATAAAAGCAGATATATATTAGATAATTCCAATAAGGGATACAATGAGAAAAATCCCCACATGGCAACCACCAGCATGATCACGATTTCACAGGAATCACCAGTGACTTTGAAAACTAGAGGGTGACATTTGAAGAGTGACAGGTTATTTGCAGCACCTGAAAGTATCTCCCCACAACTTGCTTATTGGGGGAAGATAGTGACTCCAGGGGAGAGAGCCAGCAGACACCCCATTATCCACGCAACTAGGGCTCACACCCCAGAAATGCTCTAGCGAAGACACACTATCCCCAACTTTTCTTCATTCTGTGATAGGCCCACCTTCTCCTCTGTAAAATGCGTAAGCTGAACCCAATCATATGGAAACATCGGGAAACCCAAAGTGAAGGGCATACTACAACAGCCTGGCCAGGACTCATAAAAAATGTCAATGTCGTGAGACACAAAAATGGGGAACCATTCCAGGGTAAAGATGGCTAGAAAGACAGGACTCCGGGATGCAGTGAGTGATCTGGAATGTTCTTTACTGTGAAGGACGCTGTTGGGGACAAGGGTCAACATGTCAGTTAAGTCTGTAATTTGTTAACACTGTTGTGTTGGTGTCAATGTTCTGATCTGGGTGATTGTTCTGTGAGGAGGGAGGAGAATGCCTCAGAGTTTAGGAAATACACCTTGGCATATTTAGGAGTGAAGGGGTGGAGAGAGAGACAGAGGGAAAGGAGACAGAGAAGGACAGAGAAAAGAACAAAACAAAGGTGGTAAAATGTTAACATTTGCAGGATGTATAAAGGATTTAGAAAGTTCTTTGCATGATTTCTGTAAATCTGAAGTTATGTCAAAATAAAAAGTAAGAAAATAAATCTTGTGGAATGCTGGGCAACATACCCAATTTCTTCCTTTAAAGCCATCAGGTAAGTTGGCCTGTGGCCCAGCTGCCCTGCTGCCTGGCTATGGGCTGGCATCTGTCCTGAACCCCAGCTGCAAGTATCACTATTGCTTTCCTCTCCCCTGGGTCCTGACATCTCTGGTCCCTGGGAAGGTGCCAGGCATGGATTAAGGATGCCCTTGCAATTTGGGCCAATGGTGGAGAAGCTTGTGCAGACCTTTGGAATTTCTTTTATGCCCCACCTGGCACCCCTGTTCAATTTGCTCTGGACCTTTCTGTATGTCAAAAGGGTGATTAAAATCATTAGTAACCCTCAGAACTGAGACTGAAATGTCAAAAGAAGCTAAAAATGTGTGTCCATTGCAAAATGGATCCAGTTGCCAAAGCTTAGCCACTATGAAATAGAAGAAAAACAAGAGTCTAGAATTTTCCTGTAAAGAGCTGGGTCATAAGCATTTTGGGTTTGGTGGGCCCTAAGGTCTCTGCTGCAACTGTTCAGTTCTGCCCTTGCATATGAAAGCAGCTCCAGAAAGGATGCAAGTGGGCTTGGCCGTGTGCTAATAAAACTTCATTTACTATAGGAAGAGTGCCGAGTAGGCCACGGGTGCAGTTTGCTGATTTCTGGTTAAGCACACTCCCTCCTGGTGTGCCAAGAAGCACCTCTAAATATTTATGGTGGAGGAAAGTTGGGCATAAACAGCATGTCCATTAGCATGAGATTGGGTGGACAGCTCAAGGTACTGAGCATGGAATACTGCATAGCAATGAAAAGGAGTGTGTATGTGTAAGTGAAACATATAAAAAGCAAGAGTTGGGCCCACCTGGAGGACACACTGTGTGGCCCCGGGTGGGGGAGCCCACACTGCCAGGCAGAAGTTTGGCACACTGCACACATGACTTATGATGGTCTAGAGGCCTGGGTATATAAGGTGCTGTCTCCTCCCCTAGGTTGGCCTCTTTCCCCAGCCATGAACATGTATTAGAAAACTCAATATTGTTGTGTTAGTCTGGAATCTCCTGGGAAAGAGAACCAATAGGATGTGTGTTTACAGAGAGAGGTTGTGGGGACTGGGAAGTCTGAAATCCACAGGGGAAGCCCACAGTCTAGAAATTCCAGTAAAAGTCAATGTTGTAGACAGAGGCAATCTGAGGGACAATTCCTTCCTTCTCATGGAACAGTCTTTTCTCTTCAACTGATTGGATGGGGCCCACCCATGTTATAGACGGTGATGTTTACTCAGTCAACTGTTTTAAATATTAATCACACCCAAAAATACTTTCACAGCAACATCTAGATTGATGCTTGGCCAAACAGCTAGATACCATAGCCTAGTCAAGTTAACATAGAAAATTAACCATCACAATTGGTAACTTGTCAGTTTACAGTTCTTTTCAAACTGATCTATAGATTCATTGTAATCCCAATTAAAATCCAAGGCTTAAAAAAAGAAAAACAATTGACAGGGCAATTCCAAAATTCATATGGAAGTGCAAAGAGACTGAGAAAGTCAAAACAACTTTGAAAAAGAAGATCAAAAGGATTCACACTACCTAATTTCAAGACTTACTAGGAAGCCAAGGTAATTAAAACAGCGTGGTATTAGTGAAAGAATAAACAGAGATCAATGGAACAGTATCTAGTCCAGAAATTAATTCACATGCATTCATCGATTAAAAAAAAAAAAAAAAACAGGTGCAAAGGCAATTCAGTGGAGAAAAGATGGTCTTTTTAACAAATGGTGCTGGGACAACTGGATATCCATATGTAAAAATCTAAACTTGTCCCATATTTTGCAACATATTTTTTAAATGGTAGGGGTTGGTCTCTTCTGTCCCTTGTTTTTTTTCATTGCATCAGTTTCATTTTTTCTTTTAATTTTCATGTTATTATCATTGTTAGCAAAGAAAATAGACATTTTTGTAGCTAAATAACAAACGTGCCAAGTAAAAATAAGTATGAATTTAAGGGCTTAAATTTTTAAACATTAGTAAATACATCAAAGCAATGTCTAAAAAAAAAAAGCACAGAATAGATCATACATCTAAACATAAAACCTAAAGCTATAACACTTTTAGAAGAAAACAGAAAGAAATCTTTGTGACCTTGAGTTAGGAAAAAAGTTCTTAGGTATTACACCAGAAGCATAATTCATAAAAGAATTATGATACATTGGACTTGATAAAAATTAAGAACTTTTACTTCTGACCAAGATGGAGGCCTAGACTGACACGCTCCATCTCCTGCCACAACTAAGGACTACAACTACCGCAAAACCAGATATAAACAGAAGTTCCAGAAAATAAAGCTACATGGAAGTCCAACGTATGAAGTTATAAACAAGTGGTGCTCGTCCGGACAAGTAGGAGGGGTGAAGCCGGGGCAGAGAGGTCAAGCTGTGCTGGTGGTGGCAGCTGCAGTGACGGCGGCAGGAGTGCGGTAAGCACAGACACCTGTATTTAAGGGGAGGCGAGAAGCGCCTGGGGAGCACCCCTGGCTGCAGACCAAACCCGTCAGCTCGCGATTCCAGTGCCGGGGAAGGCAGATCCCCATTGCCTCGGACTGAGGCCCAGAGGGCATGGGGACAGAGGAGGAGGCTCCCGGTCTCTCAGTGGAGAGTGAACGGCAGGAATCCATCTTGGACCCCTGCCCCCACACAAAGCACCACAGCATGGTGAGAAGGGTCCCCCAGTTGTGACGAGTGCATGGGGCTCCGCCCCTTATAGCATAGGAGGTATGACAGCCCCGCCCAGGAAGCAAAGGTAAACACAAAACGGTCAGGATGGCAGGGATAATGACAGAGATCCCAATCACGCAGCTGACCAGAAAGCAAATACATGAATTAATGGACGAACAGATATATAACCTTTCTGAGGCTCAGTTCAGAGCTATAGTTATAAGACAGCTTAAAGAAATAATAGCGGGACTTAATCAAGATGCTGAAATGAACAAAAACACATACAAAACAAGTGGTTAGGGAAGGAAAACCAGGGATCAAATCAACAAATCGGAACATAGGGAAGGAACAAACAGTCAACCAGTGCAGAAAGAGGAAATGAGAAGTGAGGAAAATGAGGAGAGGCTCAGAAACCTATGGGACAGCTATACGCAGGCCAACATCCAAATCATAGGGTTGCCAGAAGGTGAAGAAGAAGAACTAGAAATGGAAAAAGTATGTGAAAAAATAATGAAGCAGAACTTTGCTAACTTGGGGAAGGAAATAGACTTACAGGTCCAGGAAGCACAAAGTTCCAAAACAACTGGACCCAGGGAGAACCACGCCAAGACACATTATAACCAAAATGTCAAAAATTAAGGATAAAGAGAGAATCTTAAAAGCAGCAAGAGAGAAGAGAATTATGTACAAAGGGGTCCCAATTAGACTATCAGCTGATTTCTCAAAGGAGAGTTTGCAGGCAAGAAGGGACTGGCAAGAAATAGTCAAAGTAATGAAAATCAAAAACCTACAGCCACGAATACTCTATCCAGTGAAGCTGTCATTCAGAATACAAGGGCAGAGAAAGTGCTTCCAGGACAAAGTAAAACTGAAGGAGTTCATTAGATCCAAACCACTGTTATATGAGATGTTAAAGGGATTTGTTCAGGAGAAAGAGGATCAAAACTATGAACATTAAAATGAAAACTGCATGACAACAACCAACAACAGAAGCTAGGGAATTGAAACAAAGGCAAACTAAGTAGGCAACGAGACTTGAAAAAGAATTATGGGTATGGGGAACATATAGTGGGGAGGTCAGCAGGGAGGGGGGAAGTGAGGAAAGGGAGGGAGATGATGCAGGAATTAAGCATAGTAGGAGGGAGTGGAGTAGACAGGAAGATGTTTAGAAGAACCATAAGCACAACCAATGGGCATGGACTAAGGAGGAACAACTGGAAGAAGGGAGGTCACTGGGTGGAAGGGAACAAAGGGAAAAGAAATTGGGACAACTGTAACAGCATAATCAATAAAACATTTTTAAAAAATTAAGAACTTTTGCTCTTTGAAAGATACCTTAGTAATTGAAAAGACAAGCCACAGACTGGAAGAAAACATTTACAAAGATATAACTGAAAAGGGGATTGTATCAAGCATATATAAAAAATTCTCAAAACTCAATAAAAGAAAACCCATAAAAAATGGGCAAAAGCTTTCAACAGACATGTCACCAAAGAAAGACACACCAAAGAGGTGGAAGACAAATACAAACATGTGAACAGTCAATAGGAAGATATAAATTAAAACTACAATGAGATATCACACAAGGCTGATCATACTGAGCATTGGCAAGGATGTGGAGGAACTGGTGTTAGGAACATAAAACGATACAATCATCTTCAAATAAAGTCAGATGCCTATGATGTGACCCAACCATTCCACTCCTAGGTATTTACCAAAGAGAAATGAAAGCACGTGTCCATACATTTAAATGTATACAAATATTTACAGCGGCTGACTGGTAATAGCCAAAATTTGGAAACCACTTAACTAACTTTCAACAGGTGAATTGGTCACAAATTATGGTACAGTAAGTCTTCACTTAATGTCGTCAATAATTCTGTGACTTTCAGCGAAACAACGTATAACAAAATCAGTTTACCACAGGCTGCATCCCAACATTATAAGGAAATGACATTGAATGAACTGACATTCAATGAAATGACATTACTCAAGTACCTGCTGTATATCTATCAACGCAATGGAATACTACTTGGAATAAAAAGGAATGAACTATTGATACATGCTGCAACATGAATCTCAAAATAATTATGCTGAGTGAGAGAAGCCAGGTAAAAAAGGTCACATAGGGCATGATTCCATTTGTATAAAAATCTAAGAAATGCCAACTAATGTGTAGTGACCACAGATCAGTGGTTGCCTGGGAAGGGATAAAGGGAGAAACTATGAAAAAAGAAAAGAAAAATTTAAGGGTGAGGACTCTCTGTTCATCATTTTGACTGTATTTGATTAGAGATCAATAAAGCTGTTTTAGAGGTTAAAAAAAAAAGACAATGCAAGATAAGGACAGTATGGTATCTATATAAAATGTTTAAGACATACAGAAAAAACGTTGACTATTGTTCGTGTATTCATAAATATGTAAGTCAAAAATGTTTTAAAGAATGAAAAGGATGTGGACAGTGGATTATGCCTTTGGGAGAGACTGAAATGGTCACAAGGGACATTAGTTTGTGTTTTATTGCCTTAAAGACCCCCAGGGAAGAGGTCCAAGTCACTGGTTGGAGTCCTGGTGGAGGATGCAGTACCCTCCTTGGAGGATACCTTAGGGCCCAAACTGTTTGCTGCCACCCAGGAAATGATGGGGATGAAAGTCATGCTCACGGGCACCAAGGGAGCCCAGGGAACAATCCCTCATGTGTCTGGCATGGGCAGCCTGATCTCATGTCATTTTCATAATCATCCTTGGGGAGCAAGTGACCCTTCCCAGTGCAAGTCAGGCCCCATCCTCCTCTCCTTGGGTCACTCCTCCCCACAGCTCCCCATCACGCTGAGAGTAAAATGCGAACACCTCACCAAGACCCTTCTGAGTGGACTGACATCTCCTCCCTCTCTGCTCCAGCCACATGGGTCTCATCACTGTTCCTCCAACACACCAGGCACCATCCTGCCCCAAGGCCTTTGCACAGCCTGTACCCTCTGCCTGGACCATGGATCTGGATTTCCACACAGCGTAATCCTTCTTGTCATTTTGACTTCACTCAAAAGCCTCCTCCTCAGGGAGCCATCACTGTCCACCCCCCGCCCCCCCACTATTTTTGTTACCTGTCTTCCTCAGTGGACTGCAGGCCTCAAGGTAGCTGGGACAGGGTCTCTTGTTCTCAACATACAGCAGAGGGGCAAATATTGGTTGACTTCACAGTTGAATGAGACATGACCAGTGGTTGCCTGGGGACAGGGAGGGCACAGGGAGAGGTTGCAAAGGGGACCAAGGAAACATTCACTTCAATGTGGTGATGGCTTCACGGTGCATACGTGACACCACGCACCTGCCACAGCATTCTGCAAAGAGCTGTCTAAAAAGAAAAATACTTTAAAATGTTGTGTATGAGTCCTACTTTGAAAATGAGATGGCGTGTACTTAGTCTCACACCCCCGCATACACTGGGAGCTGGGGTGAAAGCACACAGGCACGTCGATGGCAGCCATCTTTGCCAGCTGGGCCACTGGTGGCTCTCAATTTCTTGGTTACAATCAGTGGAACTTTTTGTGCAAAAAGAGTAAAGGAAACATGAGACTATGTTAATAAGAGGTGACAGGCTGGCCATTCCTCTGAAATGTGTGTGTGTTTTTTTTTTACCTGCATCCATGCTGATGCCAAAGCCACTTACCAGGGGGGAGGGCAGGGGAGAGGACAGCCGTGACCCTCTCCCCATACCCAGAACAACAGCACCCCATATACCCTGAGTATCCCAGAAGCTGTGCCCAAACCAAGACAGCCCCAGGGCCTGGTGTGAGGCCAGGGTTGGGTCTGGCCAGTGGAAGGGGTCTCCACACAGCCTGGCACCCACCCTCCACATATTGGGTTGAATGGTGTCCCCTCAAATTCATGTCCTATAAGAACCTCAGAATGAAACCTTATTTGAAAAGAGGGTATTCACTGATATTAGTTGCAGTGAGGTTGTACTAGAGTAGGGTGGGTCCTGAATACAATGATCAGTATCCTTTTTCTTTTTTAAATATTTTATTTATTTATTTAGAGGAAGGGGAGGGAAGAGAGAGAGAGAAACATCAATGTGTGGTTACCTCTTGCACTCCCCCAACTGGGGACCTGGCCTGCAACCCAGTAATGTGCCCTGACTGGGAATCGAACTGGCGACCCTTTGGTTCACAGTCCAGCACTCAATCCACTGAGCCACACCAGCCAGGGTGGTATCCTTATTAGATACACACACATATATGAAGGTGGAGGCAGACAGGAGCCATACATCCACAAGCCAAGGAACAGACCCCCTCATAGCCTCAAGGAATCAGCCCTGATCGCACCCCCAGGAGCCCCCAGAAAGGACACTCAAGGATGATTGTTCGATATGGCTTTATTTTCTGATCATCTGGCTGCATCCCACAACCAGCCTGAGCTCTAAACAGTCAGCCACCCTGGGGAGGGAGGACACTCGCTGGGCAACCCCAGATGGTACACCCATCACTGTCACAAGGGGAAAGATGAGCCCCGAGAGGTTGCCGGGCATTTGGTGAACAGTCTCTGGGGGAAGTCGGTCCACCAGGCAAGGCAGAGGAGAAATGAGGCAGAAGATTCCGTGGCCCCCACGGTGACCCTTCCATAGGCCTGGCTTAGCCAACATTCAGAGCCTGGAAGGCTGGACAGGACAGCCAGACATGCTCAAGGAGGGAAAGACTGGTTGGCAAAGGTGGGAGGCCAGAGGTGAAGGCAGAGACAAGAGTCCCCAGAGTAGCCCAGTCCCTCCTGCTGAAGGGCTTTGGGGAAGATGCAGCAGCAGGCTCAGTGAGGGGTGGGACAGCCAGTCCTCCTGCCCCTTTAGACCACTTCAGACCTCCCTGGAGCCCTTGGAGCCCCTTTTCCCCTGTCCCGACCCTCCCCTAGCACTTAACACTTGATTGATTCTATTGCTCATGAATTGGTACACCTGCATCTCCCTGAGGTCCATCCGGTGCTGGAGGCCTCCTCCCCACCACGGGAGAAGCTCACACCCCATGAGGCACCTGGTTTGTGGGGTGAGGGCTCAGTCAAGGCTCCCACGGAGCCTGTAGCTTCCCCCTATGGATTCCACAGTCACATCTCCAGCAAACACTCTTCCCTGATGCCCTCCCCTCCCCAATGTGGATGTTGCTCCCCCAGGACACATCTTCCTTTTCCTAGATGAGAAAACAGGCGGAGGGAGATGGGCTAAGAAGTGAGTTAGCAGAGGGGCCAGTGGGCCTCCAACCCAGGGCCTCTCCTCCAGGGCCTCTTCTAGGACTGCCTCTGGCCCTGGGGCCTCCCAAGGTACCTGTTTTGTCCTGAGAGCCAGGGGTTGGTAGCCCAGGAGCCAACAGAGAAGACAACCTAGGGGAGAAGCTGATTCTCCCCAGGGCACAGTGAGAGGGAGCAGAGGCTAGAGGCTCCAGTGAGGGGCAATGATGCAGGGCCTGGATGGGGAGGTGGCCGAGTGGGAGAGGCTGCCAGGTCACTGGGTCTTCAGGGCACCAGCTGCAATTTAGGGGAGGCACGTCCCTCAGCCCTGGCTTGGGGAGGACACACAACCTTCCAAGGGAGGAGCTACATCCTGGGGACCACAGAGGCCGGTGCTGCCCTCTTCAGACAAACATGAAGAGAGTATCCGAGTCACCAAGGGGGATGGAGACAGCGCGGAGGACAGACGCAGAGCCAGTGCCAGCTACGGTCAGCATCACAAGCAGGAGTGACCCCAAGGCTGCGCTGGATAAGTTTCCTTTTGTAGCATGGCTTAGCGCCTTGTGGGCTGCAGGGCCATCTCCCGGGCCAAAGGCTCAGCCGCAGCTAGTTCCCAAGTCCATGGCCTGGCCCCAGAACTCCAAATGCTCCTCCAACGGAGTTCAAAGGACAAAAAAAGAGAAAGAATCCCCCAAATTCTCAAGAGCAACACGGAAAAGCTCTGTAATTCAAGGTTTCAGCAAGCCCCTGCAGACCGAGGGTGGTGAGGGTGGCAGGCGGGGGGCCCATGGTGCTGGCAGGGCCATGTCACTGTGTCTTGGCCTTCAGGAGAAGTCTCTGAACTGTTTTGTACAGGAGGTCGAAGTGCTGGGGGCAGCAGGAGGGCGCAAGTGAGGTCATGAATGAGGCCGGGGACAAACCCCACCAAGGGAGGCCCAGGGACCTGTGGAGTCACCTGCTTTTAGGCAGAATGGGGGCAAGAACTCACTTGGCCAGTCCAACCCTCCCATCTGAGCCCCATGTGCTCACCTGGACCGCCGTGTAGGCCATGCCGAGGTAGGCGCCAATGCAGACTGCCAGGAGTAGGTCGAAAATGGCTGGTTTGACCCTGGAGAGAGGCGAGTCAGGGGTCAGGGGAGGGTGTGGGACTTGCCGCTCCCTGGCCGTCCTGTGGACCACAGTCCCCTGGACGGGTTCCTGGGCCAGAGCAGCTCACCTGTAGGCATTCATCACCTGCTTCAGCTGGTCGTAGAACACAAACTCGGGGTCCCTGGGAGAGAGTGTGTTCTCAGTGGACTCGTCCCGACAGCCGGGCCAGGTCCTGTGGCCCCCCTGCCACCCCCAGACACTAGACCACCCAGAGGTCCCACCAGCCCAGCAACACAGCAGGGAACACCCCGTGTGTGTGCTTCCTCGAGGCTGCTACTGTTCCTCCTGGGAAAGAACTGCCCTTTATTCTGAAGTCTTCTCTTTCCTATTGCTTTTTTTGGTGTTAAAATGTACTCTGTAAAAATGAAATATGGTGACTAGAGAAACTTTACTGGTCTAGAAAGCATTTCTTGACAGGGCGGGTAACCATGGCCTGGGAATCAGAGACCCTGGCTCCATGGCTGTGGATCCACTTTGAGTCTCAATTTCATCTAAGTTCTCTGTCTCCTAAGACTGCCATGAGCTGGGAGGAAGGCGGAGGCCAGCAAGGGCAACGAGCAGTCTGGAGGACAGCTCCTGCCTGTGGACACCCACAGGTGCCCCTTCTTCCACAGGTCCTGAGGGGCCTGCTCAGCACAACTGGGAGCTGGGGAGCCTTGAGAAGAACAAAGATAAAACCCAGGGAGGTCGCAGTGGGGAGGAGCACCCTGCGGGCAGACAGGGGCCAGCTATAAGCCACCTGCTGTGGAGTACAAAAGGACCAGAGTGTGGATGGGTGTACAGGGCTGCCAGATAAACACAGGACTCCCATTCTCTGTGGATTCAGATAAACGAAAAATAGGTTTTTAGTGAAATACATCACAAATACTCTATGGGATATACTTACACTAAAAAACAATTTGTTATTTATCTGGAACTCAAATTTAACTGGCACCCTGTCCTTTTTATCATTTTATTTTTCATCCAGTATTGTATTTTATTTTATTTTTTTTAATGTATTTTATTGATTATATTGTTACAACAGTTCCAATTTTCTCCCCTTTACTCCCCTCCACCCAGCATCTCCCTCCCCCAGCAATCCCCCCCCCAAGTCCATTCCCCTGGTTCATAAAAAATAACTATCGCCCCCTCTCAGATATTAAGACCCTTTGTAATCTTGTAAAGGACAACAGTATTTTATTTTTGTTCAATCTGGCACTGGGAGAGGTGTAGAAGGCTCTAGAAGAGCATGATCACTGGCAAGCTACACCTCTCACAAGCCTGGGACGGGATGGGGCCTGTCGGCACCTCACCGTTTGTCGGCCTTGATGTGGTGCTGCTTCACCTCCTTCAGGTAGCGGCTCAGGTAGTGCTCCAGCGTGTTGAGGAATGTGCCATCTTTATCCACCAACTGGGCAGCCCGGGGCTGGTTGGTGAGCCAATCCATCACTGAATCCAGCTGTTCCTGCTGGATCTGCTACGAGGGACATGGCCATGCTCATGGGACCCCTGCCCACCACTGCCCCAGGCCCCCTGCCCACCTGGTCCAGTGGTTACCATCTGCTCTGTGAAGACAGGCATGTCCGGGGGGGTCCCCTGCAAACAGAGGAAGGGGCAGATCTTCAGTCCAGACCCACCTGGTGCACTGGGGTGGAGGGCTCGCGGCCACAGTGAAGGTCTCACCTTCTCTGTCAGGTTATAGATGACTCGCGTCAGGGCCTCTGCAATGAGTCTTGTGTTGCGGGTCAGGGTTTTAGAATCAACCCGGGACCTTCATGGGCAGATGTGAAAAAATATCTATGTCTATTTGGAATTTTCATCATTTATAACCAAAAAAACAAAAGCAATCACATATCTAATGATAGTAAAAGTAAGAGAAGTCACAGCCTTCTCAGACAATGCAGGTACCTCTCTGCACTTGAGATTCTGCTTTTTTTTCTTTTTTTTTTTTTAATCCTCACCTGAGGATATGTTTACTGATTTTAGAGAGAGAGGAAGAGGGGTTGAGAAGAGAGAAAAGCATCAATCAGTTGCCTCCTGTAGGAAACCCATTTAGGTAAGTGCCTTGACCGGGGGTCAAACCTACAGCCTTTCGGTGTGTGGGACAATACTCCAACCAACTGAGCCGCCTGGCCAGAGCCAGATTCTGCTTTAAAATTGGGGCCCTGCCCTCCTGAAAAGGCTGTCTAGCACGTTCGAGGGTTATTTGTAGGTGCAGAGAAGCAGGCCTGGCTCCTTATGTCTGCCTGAAATGACCAAACCCCTCTAAGCCTCAGTTTCCCCATCTAGATCACGCGATGGAGGTGATCAGGGCACCTGTCTCCATAGTTTGTTGAGGGCAGAGTCAATTCAACACCCAGGAGGAGGGTCAGAACCTGGGAATGTGACCTGATGTGGAGGCAGGCACTTTGCAGATAGTTAGGGTGAGCTGACACTAAAGCAGGGTAGCCCTACAGCCAATGGCTGCTGTCCCTGTAAGAGGGTAATCTGTAACAACATGGGCAGAGACTGGGGTGATGCAGCCCCAAGCCAAGGAACACCGAGGACTGCCGGCAACACAGACCCAAAAAACGGAAATTTGGAGGCAAAACGTCACTGATCCAAGTGGGTGTGAGATGCTGGAATCGCCCTGAGAGGGGCAAGTGGAGGGGTGGCCTGGCTCGCTCCCTGGTGTCTGTTTCTCCTTCCCTTCAACTCCCCTTTGCCCTCAGCACCCTCTGCCATGGAACGCCCTTCTCCTGACTCAGGTCTCTTGGCTTCAGTGCCACCTCCTCCCTTCAGGACCACCTTTTCTCTGCCCCCCTGAAAACCCAGCTGACGCATGTCCAGTAGCTAGGCCATTGCCCAGGGTTGGCCAATGAGAGGGCAGAGGAAGACTATCCCAGGACAGGGTTTGGCAGCTGACACCACCATAAAACCTGGCTCCACAGAGGGCTGCCATGCCAGCAGGGGAAGTAATGGGATGTGAGGTCCTAAAATTATGGAAGCCAGAGCTACCTATCAACACAGAGGACGAGAAAGTGAGGAGTTGCTTGGAAGGGCTCCCACGGAGGCACAAGGGGCCAGGGAGACGGGGCATAGCTCTCTAGGCCACAGCACAGCCGTGCAAAGGCCTGCGGCAGAAGCCACAGGGTGAACCGAGGTGCTCAGGGTCTAAAAGTCATGCATAAGGGCCGGGGGTGGGGGCAGACCATTCACTGTGTCCTCCCTGTCTCCAGGACTCCCTTACTTAGTGCAGGTGAACCTCCTGTTTATTGAGCTGTCAGGCTAGTTCCAGCCCTGCCCCCACCATCCACATGGCAGGTTCATTCCCTCCAGGCACCCATGCCTACCACTAGCCCCCCATTCTGGAAGAAGCCGTTGTGTTCGTAGGACCCAGATGGCAGGGAGATAGCTAAGAGATAAAGTGGGAGGCCTCAGGGCCCCACTCACCGCACGTCCATAATGCTGCTGCGCTGGCCATCACGGTGGCTCTCCAGGTGAGACAGGGTGAAGGCAGGCAGCCGGCGGATGGCGAAGCGTTCGTGCTCCCAGGCCAGGATGTCCTCCGCTAGGTTGATCTTCTTGTGCACCATAGAGAAGCGTACCTCCGGGAACTGGTGCGCGGCCACCTGTGTGGGTGGCACACTCAGGGATCCACCCACTGCCCTGGGGTGCTGGCCATACCCCACCAAGTCTGCCAGAGACCCCTCACACTGAGCTCGTTCCACAAATGTTCACACAGGGCTCTGAGAGCCAGGATGGTCCCATGTCCCTCCCTGAACCTCCCACATCTGGAAATGAGGAGAAACCCACTTATCCCCCAGGAACTCAACTGAGGCTCACGGAAGGTCCCAACGTTTGCAAAGCACCTGGTCTGACGCCTGGCTGATGGTGAACACTAGCTAATGAGGGACAGTAGCGTAGATAACCCGGCCTGACCTGAGTCCCTTCTCCTGAGAAGGAGCCTTTCTGTGAAATGGGCACATGCCTGGCACTGGGCCAAGCTGCTGCCCAGAAGGCTCCCTTGCTTCCAGGGGAACCTACCATCTCCAGTTCCCGCAAGAATGCGTGCTGCAGGGTCCCCTCCCTGGGTGGCTTGGACACGTGCAGGTGGAGGCTGTTCCCTCGGCCCAGTGTGTCCAGGCAGAGGACGAAAGCCACATTGTCCTGGAGCAGGCTGGAATCTGTGGGAGCAGCAGGAGCTGACTCAGGGTGGGGGGAAACCCGGGCCCCTGACCCCGTGGTCCTGTACCAGCTGGGGGCCACTAACCTGTGTGGTCCAGGTTGTCTTCTAACCAGCGCTTGGTCCCCTGATAGTTAAACTTGCCCCCTCCGGAGGCAAAGAACAGGAGATTATACCTGGTGGGGAGAGCAGAGATGTCAGCTTGGGCAGATGATTGTTCAGATCTCAACAAGGAGGAGGTGCTCTCCCCCAAGTGCAAAATCCTACCCAGCCCTCAAGGCAGGGTTTCCCTATTACACATTGCTGCTATCAGGGCCGGGTCATGTCTGTGGGGGGCCATCCTTGGCGTGTGGAGAGCATTCCCAGCCCCCCCACTTGATGTCAGAAGCACCCCAAGTTGCAACAACCATGGATGTCCCCAGAAATGGTCCAGTATTCCCTAGGGCAGTCTCACCTCCAGGTGAGAACCACTGCCCCAGAGGCTTCTGAGTTCTCAAAACCAGGAGACAACCTGGTTTCAAGTAACCAGGAAACAGGCCCAGAAGATAAAAAGTGGAAGGAATTGAGCACTGCTTTTTGCTGAAGCGGGACTGAGTCCAGGGCTATGACAAAGGCCCATATCCCCAGCCTCCCTCATCCACCGCACCCATTCCACCAGGGCCACAAAGGTCTTCATGGGAGAGAAAAAAAGACAGAAGGATGGACCACGTGAGGAGGGAGGCAGAGACTGGAGTTACAGAGCCAAAGCCAAGGAACTCTGAGGACTGCAGGCAGCTCCCAGAAGCTGGGGAAGGCAGGAAGGGCCCTGCCCCAGAGCCTTAGTGGGGAACACGGCCCTGTGGCACCTTGATCTTGGCCTTCTGGCCTCCAGAATTGGGAACATAAATGTCTGCTACTCAGCTACCCTGTGTGCAGAGCTTGGTGACAACAGCTCTAGAAGACCTGACACTCTCACTG
Organism: Furipterus horrens; assembly: GCF_987537825.1. Lineage (NCBI taxonomy): Eukaryota > Metazoa > Chordata > Mammalia > Chiroptera > Furipteridae > Furipterus > Furipterus horrens. Next base: position 38,886,283 of record NW_028327180.1, on the reverse strand, counting down.
AGTCCCTTTCTGCCCCAGGGCAGTGCAGTGTGTGGGTGAACAAACAGAAGATGGCCTCCACAGTGCCAAGATAAGGACGCTAGTTTAAGTGGCTATTTTTTTCAAGGGTTTTTATTACTTGCAGCTGAAAGGATCCACAACACTTGCCGGGACTAACAGCAGCTGGGCCTCCTGAGTGGGATTCCAGGGGATGAAAGGGAGAGGCCTGGCCCATGGTAGCCCTCAAAATACAAGCACTGTTATTCCTTGGGTTGGAACTGCACGTGGACCATGAGGCTCAAATGTAACCAGGTGGCTCCATTAGCATGTGGCCTCACCTGGCCCATGGTCCCTCCCACCTGGCCATCACTTACGCTGCATGGGTGCGCTTGTAGGTGTACAGCCTGGAGAAGAGGCGGGCGAGCTCCAGCAGCACCGAGATGCCACTCCCATTGGAGTCCGCACCGTGAGACAGCCACTGTGGGCGGGCAAGACAAGGCTGGCAGTTATGCCCCCACGGCCACGCACAGCACCTCGTTATCCCCTTCCCACAGCACTGCAGCCCACTTTGCCTGTCCCTGGACCCCATTTAGAACACAATTGGGATAGCTGCCCTCCTCTGCTTAGAACCCCACCCTGACAGCACCCTGACGTCCACAAGGATGAGATCCTGGACACTTGAGGCCCTTCTGAGTCTCCTTGCTCACAGCAACTCTGTCTTGTGCCCGGCAGGTAGCCGTGTCACCAGGGTAGCCTCTGTCAGCCTCAGCATGTACACCCAGACCCTCACACCCATCATTGTGGGGGGAATCAGAGACCCCAGGTTCCCTCCAGCCAGACCACCGCCTTCTGTGCCTTGAAAGCCTCCCCCCGCCCCAGTCATCTGGGTTCTATGATCAAAAGCAAGACTCCAATAAGGCAATGACAGGTTCTTGTGGAAAGAAAAAAAATCTTGGATTCCATAATGGCTTGGGACCCTCCCAAGGTCACAGTCCATAAACCAACATACACTATATCAATGCATTAAAGTTCATGATGTTCAAAGAAAGGAGCCAGACACCAAAGGCTACATACGTAATTTCTTTTTGGGATGATGGGATGTTCTCGAATTAGACAGTGGTGATGGTTATACAATCTTGTGACTATATTAAAAAACCACTGAATTGTATGCTTTAAAAGAGTCAGTTTTACATTATGGGAATTACATTTCAAAATATTTTTTAGAGTTAATAGACAGTGAAAAATTAGGACAAAAATGTCTGAAAAGGAATAATGAACAAGTTGAGAAGCGTTGTTCTCAGCTGACTGGTCAGGGCCAGTTTCCAGACCCCGACAGGTCCAGGTGTCCTCAAGGATGGCCCTGACCTTCTAGGTGGTGTGGCCTCTGGAACAGCTGTTACTGGTCTGTGGCGCAGTCAGGAGCTCGCACCAGGCTGCAGTTCCACCCACCCTCCGTACCCTGTTTGGTCCAGGTGGTTGTTCTTTCAAAGCAAGACTTCCTTGATGAAGGAAGCAGATTTACACTTAGGCATAAGCCCCGATCTCACTGTGCTGCGTGCTCTGAGAGTATGGCCCCACGGATGCCTGCAACCTGGGGCAGGGCTACATGCACCTTTGACTTCAGGCTGGCCCTCAGTGGCATCTGGAACTGAACTCTGGGGGCTCCCGCCACCCTCACCAACAGGGGGGTGAGGCTCCCTGACCATAAACTGCCTATGCAAACACATGGTTCATCATGTGCATATGTTCTCCTCCTAGAGTCTGGGATCTCGTATGTGCCAGGCACAGGGGTCCGTATGACTGGCCCCCAGTGAGAACCCTGGGCACTGGGTCTATGTGAGTCCTATGGGGACCACATTCACACTCATTGTCACATCTTGTTTTGTGGGAATAAGTGTGTCCTGTGGACGCCACCAGGAGAGGGCTCTGGAAGCTTACACCTGGTCCCCACCTCGATCTGCTCAATGCAGTTTTCCTTGGCTCATTTTTCTCTGTCCTATCTCTACAAACCATGGCCATGAGGATGACCATTTGCTGAGTCCGGAGTCCTCCCAGCGAATTATCTTGGAGACCCAGAGAGACACCCCAGGCTCTATTCCTGGCCTGACCACCTATCTGCAATGAGACCCTGGCCATGAGCCCCACCCCAGCTTAGCCTCTGTCTCAGCTCCACAAGGCCACCCACTCTGCAGGGTCCTCATGGGGAACTGAGGTAATGCCTAAAGGGTCCTCTGAATAGCAGCTGCCGCGCTGACTGCGGCTGCTGTCCACAGACAGCCACTTCCACCTCTGACCTTGACTGCAGCAGTGTGGGAGCAAAGGCGCCCACCTCCCCTCCTCCGAGGCAAGCGTATACGTACAGGGGCCACTCCAAAGGCATCGTAGTGAGCCACAATGACAATGGTGGGAAGGTCCTCTCCACCCAGGCCTGTCAGCCGCCCCTGTGGAAAGACAGTCTGTGAAGTACCAGCCAGCTGAGGTCCTGATCACCAGAAGAGTCCAGGCTACCCACACCCAGTGGGAGTGGAGTGAGGGTAGTATTTTTAGTTTTGCTGGCTCTATGGTCTGTCATGACTAGTCAGTTGTGGGTGATATGTCAACGAATGGGCATGGCTGTGTGCCAATAAAACTTTATTTATAGAAACAGGATGGGGGCCATACTTGGCCAAGGGCTGCAGTTTGCTGACTATGGCTCTAGAGACGAAAATCTGCTCACTCTTCTTACAGCATGCTTCTTGCCCTGGAAACCAAGCCCACCCTTCACAGGCCGAGCTACAAGCCACTGTTTCAGAGGGCAGAACTCTGATGATGAGGAGAAACAGTGCAGTTGGCAATGAAATCCCTAGGGCTCCAAAGAGGGTGCCAGCATTAGCTGGGGACAGTGGGAGGGAATCTGAGCATCCCCACTTCCTCCCTGACACTGCTTCTCAGGTGAATAACAGGGATGGCAGAGGGCTCATGGCAGCACAGACAATTCCAGAACCAAAGGCCATGGCAACCAGGCTGGCAGTTTAAAAGAGAGCCCCAAATGGTGAGCAGGGCCCACCAGACCCTCAGTGGCTCATCTGCTGTGACCTCCTCAGGAACCCAGATCAACTGCAACTGAACTCAATCACTGGGACCCAGACAGACACCCTGGGCTCTATTCCTGGTCTGACTGGGAGTCTAATAACAAGGTCTCTGGCCAGTGCAGGTTTTCTCTGCCCAAATCACCACTATCTCTTATGCAGTTTCAAAAAACATATTCATCTGACTGTTGTAGTGATTGCTCAGAGGCTGTAGCGGCTTCCCCTCATCCTGAATCAGCCTGTCCAGCCCTGTCGGCTGCCATATCTTCTCCACCCCAGTCTCTGCAGGGCAGCCCACTCTACCCAGAACCCCAGTCCTATCCTGACTGCCACTTCCCTCGGTCCCCGGACTCTCAGCCTAGGTGTCCCTAAGTGCCTCCCAGAAAATGCAGGAGAAATTCTAGGGAGGGATGGCATCTTGCTCACCACTGCCTCCTGCATACAGCAGGGGCTCAACAATTACTCACAGAAAGGCATGTGATTTTCAAATGACTATGTGTGTTTAACAGCCCTGAGGTCCTGAAGGGGGAGGGGTGTCTGACAATGTGGCTGTACCCCAACATTTACCAGAGGCTGCACAGACATGGGGGGCAATGCCAAGCAGCTTTTCACCATCTGGTGTAAACCCCTGGAGATTTGGGCCCACAGAAGCCCCATTAATACTAAAGGCAGTGCCTGGCCCAAGCAGAGGGCTACGGAGACCAGCGTGCTCAGCTACAAGTGCTTACTGATGGCCTTCTGTGCACTGGGCCCCGGGGTAGACTCTGAGGATGAGACAGGGGTCTCAGCACAGCAACAGAGCTGGAACTCACCTCCACACTGGTGATGAGCCAGTCACTCACAGCCTTGCTCTGGACCCCGCTGGTAACCATCTGGAAGCCGTTGGCGGTGGCAGTGTGGAGCAGCACTGGGAATAGGAGTAGGGAGGGGTCAGCCCAAGGGTTCCCCAACACCCTGGACCCTATGTGTTCAGTCTACGCAAAGCTGCATGTAGAACTGACCACACAAACTACAACACAAAACAAAGATTGGACATGGGAAAGAGCCTGGGTGTCCAGGATAAGAGCTGGTAAAGGTCACCCCTACCCCAGGCAGGACCCTTAGGCAAATTCCATTCCAAATTTAGAGGCACGTGCATAGCCTCTGACCCAGCCTCCCAAGGACTGACCCAGCTTCCCGAGGACTGACCCAGCTTCTGTGAGACAGTCACCCTAGAGGCAACTCAGGAACAGGAGACTCCCATCGGATGGCTCATGATCCACCAACCCCACGCCAAAGGCCAAAAAAGCCTGAGCTCCCAGAGGTTTGTAACCTGCTTGCTCATGACTAGAAACAACTACCTTTTCATTTCAGGTCAGAGACTAAAAATAGCTATGAATTCCCCATCTTGCATCTGCTTCTGTTATTTACGTGTTTAAAAATACAATTTTAATGGGTACGTAAGATATCATCACTGGGGGAAGCCGGGAGAAAGGTACCCTCAGGAACTGTAATATTTTTGCAATTACCAAGTCTTAACGTTTTTCTAAGAAAGACAACTGTAATCAATATTTATGAATTTATATTGTTTTTTCCATTTACCAATGTTAAATAAGCATTTTCCCATGCTGCTAAAATTCTACCCCAATGTCATTTTTTTTTAAAGATTTTATTTATTTTTTAGAGAGAAGCGGGGAGGGACGGAGAAAGAGAGGGAGACATCAATGTGCGAGAAAAACATCGACCAGCTGCCTTTTACACACCCCCAACTGGAGACTGGTCTACAACCTAGGCATGTGCCCTGACCTGGAATCAAACCAGCAACCCCTCAGTCTGCAGGCCAGCACTCAATCCACTGACCCACACCAGCGAGGGCCTGATGTCATTTTTGATGTCATTTTTAATGACTATACAATATTCCACTAAGTAGAAGGTTCCTCCTCCTTTCCATTCTAACTGGAAATTAGGTGTTTCCAAAAATTCATTCCTTTGCTGCCACAACACAGGTCACTGTTGTCTAGATTTTGATCTAGACTAGGGGTTGACAAACTTTCTCTATAAAAAGCCAGAGAGGCAATATTTTCTACTCTGCTCTGCACAGCCACCCAACTGTGCTGTTGTAGCGTGAAAGCCACCATAAATACATAAAAAATGGATACAGCTGAGTGACAATAAAACTTTATTTATACAAACAGGCAGCTGAGGGCTCTAGGTTTGCCAGCCCTCAATCTAGATCCTCTGCAGCTAACCATCTGGTCAGGAGGATCAAACCTTTGTCTACAGCTAAAACACACAGCGCCAAACTACTTCCCCAAGGAGCTGGCCGAGTCTCCTAGTATGGACAAGCCCGCCTGCCTGTCCACTCCTGTCAGGTCTGGGTCTTTTTTCCTGTCACACCTGACATTTCAATTGGTAGAAACAGAGCATTGGGTGGCTCCTTCTGGCTGCATTTCTTTGACTAATTTTGCTATTTCACTCCCAACAGCAACCCGCTCCTGCTCCCAGGTCACCACAGCATCCCCAGTCCCTGATAGGAAGAAAGGGGTTTTCTCCTTCCCCCAAGAATGCTGCTGACCGACCTCGAAGTATTCAGCACGTAGGACTGACAGAGAAAACGGAATGTGTTTTTCATAAACACTCAAAGGCTAAAGATGGAAAACACCTCCCCCCAAATTAGTGGTTCTCAAGCTTTTGTTTGCATGAAAAGCAGCAGTGTGGTGAGGTGGGGGCTATAAAATGCAGAGTCCTGGCCCCCAGCCCCAAGACTGTGGCACAGCGGGTCTGGGGCAGGCCCTGATAACCTGCACTGTTAAGTATGGGTGATGTGTTAAGGGTCTGGTCTCAGAAGTGGCACAGCGTGCCTTGGCCTTTAAAAGGGAAGGCTCTCCACAAACCCACTCCGCTGCTGCAGCCCCTGGCCCACCTTCAGCAGCAGAAGCAGAGCCCTGGGAGGCGGAGGCGGCCTGAGTCTGCTCATAGATGGAGAGCAGGGCCTCATCTTCTACAGCAAAGTACACAGGAACAATGGTCTCCATGGCCAGCATCTCAGGCTCAATCTCCATGAATTGCTGTAGAAGAGACACACGTTTAGGTGATTAAAGCCCTGGGGGGTGGGGGTGGGGTGCCCAATGGCTCTCCCTGGAGGGCAGGTAGGCCAGTGCCTGAAAGAATACCTCCTCTGAGGCAGCTAATGAGGCTAGGACTGTGCAAGAGAAGAGGAAGGGGCAGGAGGGGGACAGGGGAGTGTGATGAAGAGGGAGGGACAGGTGAAGTGTGGCGACACCCAGGGGTCCCCTGGATGGTGCCCAACATGGAAGAAGTGGGCTGGGAGAACAGGCGTTGGAGCCAGCCAGGCTGGGTCAGGTTTCGTGTTACTGTGGGCCCGTCCTGCCGTTACTGGCCATCACCTCCTCAGCTGTAAGTGGGCAATGGGTGCTGGCTTTCCAAACTGATGGCAGAGACCCACATGGTCAGTGGGCATGAACCACCTGCCCAGCACTGCCCCACACCCTCTTCTCATCTGCAAAAGCATCTTTAGCACCAAATTTTGGGGGATCATATCAAAATCTGTTCATTGAAAGCAGATCTCTGCCCCTTCGCACTGCTGACATCAGGGCTGGGTCACTCTCTGTAGGAACGGTCCTGGAGACTGTGGGGTGCTAAGCAGCATCCCTGGCTCCTACCCACTTGATGCCAAGAGCACCTCCAGTTGTGACAACCACAGATGTCCCCAAATACCACCCAGTGCCCCTTGCCTACAGAGTTACCCAAGGGGGATAGGGACCCATGATGAAGGGGAACAGGCACCATCTGCTTCCTGAAGGGCAAGGGCGCAGGGAGGTAAAATGACTTGCCATAGAACTGACTCCAAACCCAAGCATTCTTTTTTTCACAGAAGCTTCTGGTCTGGCCTGTGCAGAAGGTGGGGGGTGGGGGCTCACCCGGATGACATCCTGGGGCACAGCAGCCATGGCTCCTGGCAGGATGATGACCACAGCACCAGCCGACTGCCTCAGGGCCTTCTGGTACTGCTCGTAGGAGAAGTCTAGCAGCCGCATGAGCACGCAGCGGCGGCTCAGCACATCTGCATCGATGGTTCGTGCCTCTGTGTTAAGCACTGCATTCCGCGTGCCTGTGGGAGGAACAAAGAAGGCGGCCACTCCCTCAGTGTGGTCCAAAACCTTTGCCCAGAGACCACTGACTCAGAAACCCCCAGAGTCCCACCAGCCCTCTGCCCACACACCCCAACATGTGTCTACCACGGCCAGCATCCCACTGCCCATGAATGCAGTGCCCACTTGAACCCTGGAGAGTTGCAGCACCTTTTGAGACCTGAAGGAAAGCTGAGACCCTTCCTCTTGCACAAGTTCACAGGCCTGCCCTCCAAGGCTCCCAGAACCCTGGGGCAAACCCAAACCCTAGCCTGGCTGACCTGAGCCTGGTGGCCCTGTCCTGCTCTCTCTGGCCGCTCCTGCCAGGTGCCCCCTGCCCTCCAGGGCTCTAATGCTGCCTTGGTCATTTCCCTCAGCAACACCTAGAATGTTTATGCCTATCTATTCTTCTACTTAGAGTGGGGTCCTGGGGGCAGAGGCCTCATTCACTGCAGTGTAAAACTAGCACTGACAGCTACTCCTGACCCCACGGATTCTTGATGAACACCAGCCGGGAGAACAAATAAGCAAACACTAAGTTCCCTCAGTGACCCTCAGAAAGCTCCAGACAGGCCAGTCCCGGTCATCCTCTGTGGAGGGGTATTTTGGGCACTGCCAAGGGTTGAGCAGCATCCCTGGCTTCCACCCCTCAATGGCAAGAGCAACCCCAGCTGAGACAAACACAGATGTCCCTAGACAATAACCACAAATGTCCCTAAACATCACCAAGAGTCCCCTGGGGACAGTCACCCCAGGTAGAAACTTCTCCCTGCTCTACACCCAAGTGCCAACTTCTACCTCTCTTTTAAGAGCTTGAGAAAGCTCCAGAGACTCAGAGCGGAAGAGCCTGAGTCCCAGAACGCGCATGGACTCCGGCCACTCACAAGCTTCCCCCAGGCAAATAAATCTCTCCACCCCGCACCTAACCAAAAGTGGTGGGGTCAGAGCCAGAATGTCGCAGAGAGCTTGGTCCCCTTGGGCACACAGCATGCAAACACTGCCGCCCTGAGAGTTCTGGGGGAGAAAGGCACCCCCGGAGGAGCCCTGATGATGTTAGCAGCAGGACATGGGGACCACTGGCACAGGCAAGCAAGGGGTCCAGAACGCTTCGCACACTGCAGGCTGACCCAGGCTGAGCAAGCGAGCAAACCCTAACCATATGGGGACTAGATGGGGCCCCCAGGGCCTCCAGTTTGAGACCTAGGCAGTGAGCACAGAGGAGGACACAGAAGTGATCTGGCTTCCCCGGGGAGCCAGCCCCCGCGCCGTCCTGGAGGTGGAAGCTCAGGGAAGGCGTCATCCATATACTAAGAGATGGGGACCTATGCTAGGCTACACTAAGCCTCAGGCTCAGGGCCAGGAGCCTAGATCCCTGCCTCTGCTTTCCAGGAATGAGCTCTCTGGGAAAGTGAGCGGACGGGAGAAAAGCTGCTTCCACTGGAGTGCCCTAAGTGGATGGTGGGGAGAGGAGGCTGGAAGGACACAGTAGGGACCGCTTCCCATGTGGGAATAGGGGGAGGCCATCTCTGCAGCAGGCGGCCTGCAACCAAGGAATAAAGGTGGGCCATAATCCTCTAACAAACTATTCTCTACTTTAGGCAGGGAGAAGGCAACAAAGACCTTCAGGTTGCCCTTAAAGGTCTTGGAATGCCTGGAAGGCCCCTCCTCCATGCCCCACTTGTTTCAGGCCCTCAGTCTCCCAGGGGCCCACAGCCTCAAATGTCACCCAGGGGTGAAAACATGGAGGGCAGCCTATGGAGTCAACTGTGTGCACCTTCCCTCTGGGCCTGGTGCTTCTGCAGGGCAGGAATCAGGACCCTGATTTCCAGAGGGAGGAGGCAAGGCCAGAGAAGGAAGGGAAAAAGAGCAAGCCAGGGACTGTCCCCCAGATTCTGAGTGCCCCAAGGGCAGAGGTCATCTTTGCTGATGTGACTCCCACACCCCCACTCCATACCAGCGGAGATTCGGGCTCGGTGGACAGCACTGGACACAGAAGTCGCTGGTTCCCACAGTGGGACCAAACCTGAGTGGAGCCTGCAAACTGTTCTATCGAGGGCCAAAGGATCAAACCTCTGGCCTGACTGGGCCACACCAGCTCTGTCATGACTACTTAGTTCTGGGGTCAGAGACACATCAACCAGTGGGTGTGGCTGCGTGCCAGTAAAACTTTACTTACAAGGGCTGAAGGGCAATCCCAGGTGAGGAAGCCCTGACAGTCTGGGGTGCTAACACCCCCACCTCCTAGGGCCTTGTTGAGCCTATGGTATTAAGACTGAGATAGGCATGAGCGGGCTGCTAACCACAGCACACGAGCACACAGCAAGCGCCACTGAAGCAGCAGTCACCTCAGGAAGGCCAGAGTCCACCTGGTAGGGGAGCAAGGCCACATCTGCAGCCCTCCCTGTACCTGGTGTATTTCCCTCAGCACAATTCACAGCACAGCACAAAGAGCACACGCCTTTCCTTCCTGGGCAGCTGCCCAGCCCTGTTTCTCAACAGGAGTGAACAGGAAGTTGGGAAACCAAAGACCCAGAGTCAGAATTGCACCAGAGGTGGGGAGCCTGGGGCGTGTGCTCTAGGTGAGGGTGTCAAAGATACCTGGGAGACTGCAATCAGCAGTGACCTAGCAGACCAGCTCTCAAAGGCACCACCAGCAGAGAGCAACCCGGGACTTCTTCCAGCCACACTGGGTCTTCCTGTTGCTGGAGAACAAGCAGCAACGCCTCAGACCCCTGAGGGGCCTTCCTTCCAATAACCAAGCCTCCTCCACAGCACCAACTGTCCCACCAGCTTCTCCCCAGGCAGCAATGGTCCACCCCACATCTATGCTGGTCGCTTGCTATGACCAGTGTGAATATGCAAGCCCCACTCGTGGGGCCTCATCAAAGTTTCTCAAGCCAGGCCTCTGTCTCCCTGCTCTGCAGACAAGAAGCACTTGGCTAAGATGGGTGGGTGCCCCACCAGGCCCCCTCTGACCACCCCAGGAACCTAAAGTCTCTATAAATGCCCCATGTAGAGCAGGCTATGTTTAGGTTTCTAACAAGGAGCAACAAAAATGGGGGGGCCAGGAAGGAGGGCATGTGGGGGTGCAGATCAAGTCAGAAAAATAGGAAGGAATCCCAGGATCAGGAGCAAAGGACTCAAAGAAAGGAGGGAAAAGGGGGGAAAAAAAGTTTAGGGAAAGGAGAGAAGAGATCAAGGACAGAGAAGATGCCCAAGGATCTGCAATAAAGGGAGAACATGGCTCTGCATTCAGAAAGATGGTCACTTGGCACCTGGTTCCTCCACAAATCCAGCCAGCATTTCCTGGGCAGGTTTGGAGGAAAGAGAGGAGGCCACACCAGGTGCAAGCAGGACAGTGTTGAGAGGTACAAAGGAGAGCTGGGGGGATCCAGGCTGCGGATTACAGCTGTCAAAGGGGCCAGAAAGAGAAGCTGGGTGTGCTGGGAGGAGCAGGGCAAGAGGCTCTTGGTAAGGCTTCCGAGTGTAAGTCATCTGAGTTGGGACTGAATGACAGGAGTAAATGAAGGAACTGAGACTCAGGATCTGGAAAAATTCATTATATCGAGTTTTAGGATCTGGGCCTTTTGGACTATGGATTCCTTTGGGAAACCAAGAAAAACTAGACCAGGACAGCAGCTACCAGTCACACATGACTATTTCTCTTTATTACAAATAAATAACACTAAAAATTCCCTTCTTCTGTTGCATGAGCCACATTTCACGTGCTCAGTGTCCAGCTGTGGCTGGCGGCCTCCATATCAGTGAAAATACAAAACCCATTGACAGTCACAGAAAGTTCCAGTGCACAGCACTGATCCTTCTCCCAGGAAAATGTCATTGCACAGAAACATGCCCACAATATTAGGGGCTCCTGGCCCCCCATCCCCACCCCTCCAGAGCCTGAGGCTTTAGGTTCAGAACCATCGTTGTAACCCTGAGTTTCTCCCCTAAGCACTGGGGCTGGATCCTTCTCTGTGGGGGGCCATCCTGGGCACTGTGAGGTGATGGGCAGGACCCCTGGCCTTCACCCACTAGAAACCAGGAACATCCTCAATGTGACAATCATAAAGTCATCACCCAATGACCCTGGGTTGATAACCACTGCTTTGAACAGAAACGACAAAACTCTGTGGAGAGGTGGGATCTCAGGGGAAGTCTGGACATATCTCCAGAGCCTGAGGCTCTTCAAAGGCCTGGCAGTGGCTCAGGAATCAGGGGTCTCAGGTTGTCTGAGATGTTCTAAAAGGAAAGGTCAGTCGAAGAGAACTGAGGCAGACCCCTCAGAGATGAAGGGACAAGGAAAACTGGAGAGGGAGGCTCCTTTATGAGGAAATCAGGCTTTGACTCAAGGGGAACCTAGGCACCGAGCTGTAAGAGAAACCTAGAGACCAGAAGGTTCTGGAACAACAGAGACAAAGGAATTTAAGATTACTTGGGCACTGGAGTCAGAACTACCACAGGCAGGTGAAGAAGCAGGAGTGAGGAACAAGGAGCTGCGCAGGACCCAGGTCCGGGGGTCAGAGACAATACAGAAATCCTGGGGAGGGAGCAAGTGGTGTTCCAAGAAACTGGGTATAGGAAGATAGACTGAGGGGGGTATTCCCCAAAGAAGAGAACAAGACATGGGTCCAAGGAATCCTCAGGAACCTGAAGGCACAGGGACTAAACTGGCTAAGGAATTTTGAGGGATCTGGCTGATGAGCTGGGGACCTGGCAGAGCTGAGAGCCTGGACAGAAATGGGCCCTGACATGGGACCAGGCCTTGCACAAAGAGCACCATGGAAACCCAGGGGCTGTGCGGAGCCAGGGCTGGTTGGAACACCACATTGGGCTGCTCACCTGGCAGACACTGAGCAGGCAGGCTCACCTCCAAATCAACCAGGTCAGAGGCTGAAGTTCTGGGTGCAGAGTATGACCCAGTGAGGACGGGCACCAGGGTGGTGTCCCAGGGAGGGGCCTGGGGAACGAGTCTCTGGCCCAGCTGGGAACTTGGAGAGAGGACCCAGGAGTCCAGGAGCAGGAGAAGCTTGGCCTGAGAGTCGGAGCTATGGGTTCTGGGACATGAAGCCCTTGTCTGGGACGGGAAGATGTGGGAGCCAGTGCGGCGGGGAGGTGGAGAGTTCCCGGGGGTACTGAGCGGAGACCTAGGGACCGAGCGGAGGTCCAGGCATCCAGGCTCTGACTTGCCTGGGCCTGGGTGAGGGTCTGGCTTCTGAACAGGCCGGAGTGGCGGGTCCTAGGGAAAGAGGGGCAGGGAACCGGCTGAGAGAAAGGGGCATCTTGACTCGGGGAGGCTGGGCCTGGGCAAGGCTGGGAGGAGGCCGGCTGGGCCAGAGGCCGAGGAGTAGGGGCTGAGGGAGGCGGGCGCCCGAGGGAGGCCCAGGAGGGAGGCCGGGGTCCACGCACCGTAGGGCTGCCCCTGCAGGTCGTATTGCTGCATACGGTAGACTGTGAACTCGTGCGCCGCATCGGCAGCGGGCAGCGGCGGCGCCACCAGCAGCAACACTGCGGGCAGGAAGACGATGAAGCCGAGTGGCAGGCACGACGCCTTCAGCATGTTCTCCAGCATCTCGCCCGCTTCCTCCAGCATCCTGGCTGGCGGGGGAGCCGCGTGGGGCGGCGACGGAAATGGGACAGGGACACCGACAGCAGAGACTCTAGCAGACTCACCTCAGCATGGGTAGCCGCCGGGGTCCTGCGGCCACTGCGCCGGACAGCCCCGGGGTCCTACAGGCACTGCTGCGGACCGCCCCACTCGCCGCGCTGCCTCCTGGGAGCTGTAGTTCTCATGACGCGCGGCACCACCTAGGAGTTGTCCATTCAATTACTCCAGAGTGCAAGCTGTAGTTGGCTGTTCGGCTGAACTGCTAAAGTTTCACATAAACTCCCCGTCAGAAACTATGGAGACTTAAAATAAAACTATTTACAGTGGAACTTACTTAAACCCTCTCTTTGTTGTGGGAGGAGGGGGAGGCAACTGTGGATGTAAAACTTGACCTTGCAACTGAGCAAATCGTTGGAAATGAAGAGAGAGGTCTGTTTGGTGAGCTGGGTCTCCTGGGAATTGTAGTCCCATAGAGCAAGCACAAGGGATCATGGGAGCTGTAGTCTTCCTGGTAGAACGCCGGAAAAAAAAAAAAAATCACTTAAAACTTCCAAGGAATGTAAATGTTAAACTCCACGAGAGGCAAAGACTTTGGTCTGCTTTGTGCATTTATGTATCCCCAGAACCTAACACAAGGCCTGGCACACAGTGGCTGGGCTATACAATTTTGGGATGAATGAATGTAGAAATCATGATAGAAGGTTCCTAAAAGGATGACGCAATAGATTATGGGACTTGTAGTCTGGGACCTGGCGTTCGTGCGGAGGTTGATGACATGCTTATTCATTTCACTCATACTGAAAGATTATTTGTTATTCATCAGAAACTGAAATTTAACTGCGTGTCTCAGATTTGTATTTTCTAATCTGGAAACCCTAAGAACACCCTGTCTCAGGTCAGAGATCTTGACGATCATGAGTAACTCATACCCCCTTCTATAGATAGGAAGACTGAGGTCACAACCAGGGTAAAGAATACAACAGCCCTGGCCCACCGCGAGTTGACATCCCAGGCTCCAATATGGTAGCATTTGTGCTGATTAACAGCATTGGGTTCAAGTCCCACCTGCTCCACTTCCCAGATGTGTAACCTTGGGCACCTCTCTGAGCCTCAGTTTCCTCACCTGCCAAATACGATATGTATTCAAAAACTCTACCGCACCCCGCAGCGGTGTGTAATAATTCAATCAGATAATCCACATGAACTAACTCAGAAAGAGGAAGGCACACATAAATCTCTCAATAAGTGTTGATATAATGAGAATGCACCCACTCGTGCAGTCCCGGGACTATTGCATCTGCTCTGCCTGCAGAACACTCTCCCCAGCTTTGCTGCATGGTTAATTCCTTACTGAAATGTTGTTGGGCACTTCTTAGCTCAGTGTTTGTCACCCCCGCCAAAGTAGGAGCTTTATAAGGGCAGAAACCAGGTTGTTTATAGCTGGAACCTTGGTGCCCAGAATAGAGCCTAACGTACAGTGGTTACGTGAATGAATAAGTGAGTGAATGAACTAATGAGTAGTGAAAGCTCCAACACACCAGCGCACCCTTCCTAGCCATTCTTCTTACTCCCTTGCTATCAGCCATTCCTCAGGCCTGTCCAGGGAGATCCTAGGCCTGAGGAGTCAGGAGTGCCCTGTCAAAGTAGAGAAAGAGATGAGAAGTCATCCTGGCCCACATGCTCTTCATCAGCAAATGTTTATTACCTGCTTTTTCCATCTGCCTCCCATTCTCCCAGGTCACATTATGAACACACAAGATACACACACATACACACCCAGAGACAGGCTAACATAGGGGCCTGAATATGGGTCAGACAATGAGGCTTGAACCCTAGAGCTCCTCATCCTGCCTCCTCTCCTGAGCCTTGGTTTTTCTGTCTAAAATGTGGAGTGTTATCTGTGGAAATGAAACCATGGGCAACCCAAAGAGTGATATGTAACATTTGTTCTGAGTTTTCCAAGGAGCCAAGGACTGGTATTCATTTGTTCATTCAATCAATCATTGAAGAGGCAGCAAGACACAGGGATCAAGAAGCCATCTTCCTGGGTTTGAATCCCAGCTCTGCTTCTTCCCAGCTGTGTGACCTTGAATAAGTCACCTAATATCTCTGGGCTTCAGTTTCTCCATCTATAAATTGGAGATAATGGAGAGGTTTTGTGAGGATTTAAATGAGTTAATATGAAGTTGATTACACACCAGGGACCGAGTGATATATAAAGCATTGTTGTTACTATTATTCATTTATGAATATGTACATAATAATTCAAGGGCCTTTTTATGCTTTGAGTTATCAACACCTCAGGAGGGCAGGGGCTATCACTGTCCTCATTTGACAGATGAAGAAGCTAAGGTTCATGGTGTTTGGCAGAGCTGAGGAATAGTAATGGGTTATGGATGTCTGAGCCATCTAACAAGCAGAAGACAAGGATTCTTGGGAATGATTATGCCACTGTCAGGGAGGAAGGCTGGGGTAGGAAAGGAGAGGGAAGAGATTCCCGAGGTTCAGCAGAAGGCATGCCGCTGACTCCAGTGCTTCCAAAATTCCTGGTCACTGAGTACCTGCTGTATGCTGAGCTCTGTGCCAAGTGCTGGGGACAGAGTGGTTCCCGGACATTACCACAATCTCCATCATCACAGAGATCCCAGTACAGGGGTGATCAGGGCTACAATGGGATTCACAAGCAGCTGTGGGAGTTCAGAGGAGGATTAGGGAGGGGGGAGAAAAAAAGAAGAGACTTCCTGGAGGAGGTGATGCTAAAGCTAAAACAAAAATAGGCAGGGCAGATGGGGCAACTAAACCAGCTCAACATGGGCCCAGAATGCAGGCTGAGAGCTTTGGGGGCAGTCCAAGCTCCACTCACCTCAAATTTCACCAAGCCCCCAACCTGCCTACTGCCACCTCAGATAAACACATCTGAAACAGGCATTGGGAAAATGTAAGAATCATTCCAGCTTACTGTGCACCCAGATACATGTCAGGAACTCTTCCAGCTTTGTCCAGCAGAACTTCCTATGATGATGAAAACATTCTGCCTCTACAGCGTCCAAAACAGTTGCCATGAGCCACATGTCACTACTGAGTGCTTGAAATGTGATAGCATGACTGCCGTGGATGGAATTTATATGTTGAAGTCCTAACCCCCAAAACCCTGAATGTGACCTTATTTGGAAAATAGGGTCATTGTAGATGTCATGAGTTAAGATGGCCCTAATCCAATATGACTGGTGTCCTTATGAAAAAAAAAAAAAAAAAAAAAAGGAAATTAGGACACACACACACACACATAGGGAGAATGTGGTGTAAATGTGAAGGGAAAGATGAAAATGATGGGTCTACAAGCTAAGGCACAGCAAAGATTGCCAGCAAATACCAGAATTCTCATGGCCTCAGAAGAAGCCAGCCCTGCTGGCATCTTGATTTCAGACTTCCAGTCTTCAGAACCAGGAGAGAATAAATGTCTGCTGTTAAGCCCTCCAGTCTATGGAACTTTGAGATGGTGGCTCCAGCAAACCAATACACGGAGAAACTGAATTTATTTTTAAACTAGTGGGTTTTTTAAATTTTTGTTTATTTTTAGAGTCAGGAAGGGAGGAAGAAAGAGAGGGAGAGAAACATCAATGTGTGGCTGTCTCTCGCACGCCACCAACTGGGGACCCAGCCTGAAACCCAGGCATGTGCCCTGACTGGGAATCGAACCGGCGACCTTTTGTCTCACAGGCTGGGGCTCAATTCACTGAGCCACACCAACCAGGGCGAGAAACTGATGTTTCAAATTTCATTTCATTTTAGTAAATTATAAATAGCTGCACATGGCTAGTGGCTGCTATATTGGACAGTGTGATAAATGGTTTCTAGTCACTGTGCCCTCCATCACGCGGAGGTAAAACAGAGGTCAGGGGCTGCCCTGAGAACTTAGAAAGACAGAGACAGGAAGACCCACGGGCACTGGCTCAGTCCTGGGAGGACGGAGAAAGAGAACAACCTACCAGTCAAAGGTGGCCACATATTGAGGGTGTGCACCTGCACTGTCCAATATGGCTGCCACAAGTCCCATGGACTATTTAAATGCAAATTAATTCAAAGTTCAGTTCTTCCGTTGCACTGGCCACTTATTGAATGCTCAATAGCCACATGGGGCTCCTGTAGTGGCCAACACGTGCAGAATCTTTCACTATCACCTGATATTTTGCGGACACATGGATGCCCCTTTCTGTGGCAAGCACTGAGCATGTAACAACAATCTCATTCTGTGGATTCTGTGTTCCCAGCCCACTTTAGACGGGGAAGGATGTGGACGAGGCTGTTAGTGCTAAAGGGAATTCTAGAGAGTAGGCAAGGTTCCCAAGGTCAGAAAAATCAGACTGCTACCCCTCTGCTGACCTGCAGCCTGGGTTCCCAAGTGATGCAGAGCCCAGAGGTGGAAGAAGGAGGCTGCCGGGGGACCAAGATGAAAGATAGGGTGGGAAAAGGGAAGTGAGAAGGGGCAGGTGTCAACTCTTGCTGTGCTCCACCCTGATAGCCTTGTAATGCTCAAATACTTTCAGCAGAGTGATCCAGTCACACAGAGGTGTGTGCACACACACACCCTCAGGCTAGAGGCCTACCACACAAGATGTCTGTGCACACACAGAAGCGCAGCTTATGCTCACAGCACAACGTTCTTCCCCCCACCTTCCTCTCTTTCACACACACACACACACACACACACACACACACCCCACCTGCCCTCACAGCCCCACGCCCCACCAAGCACACAGACCCAAGGCCTTCCCTGGACAGAGACAAGGATACAGGCTCCCAACAGACCCATAGCCCCCATGCTATTGTCCCTCTGCATAACATGAATAAGAAGAAGGCTGAGATATCTCATACCATCATTGTATTTCCATGTTGCCAAGGCATTAACCCCACAGACTGCCCCTCGTCGCCTGGGAGTTCCACTGAAATCCAGAGAGGAACTGGGGCATACATAGTAACCCCATTTATCCCCATTCCAGAGCACTCTCTGTTCCAATGAGCAGTTGTTTCCTTCTCAGAGAAGACCGTGAAATACCCACAGACCTGGAGGCTGCTAGGAGGAACACAGGGCCTTGGGACACCTGGCTGGTTCCCTGCTCTGTCCTCTCCATCTGGGCCTGCCCGCTGCCTCTGCATGCTCCCTGTGGCTCCTGGCCCACCCATCCTGGGCCTCCTCCAGGCCAGGAGGAGGACCTGTGTGGGCATGCACTGGTGGGTGGACCATCTTCCCCAGCCGTGGCTCAGACACTCCTCACACTGGAGATACTAGTCAGTGGCTCCCG
The DNA here is from genome assembly GCF_987537825.1 of Furipterus horrens. Classification (NCBI taxonomy): domain Eukaryota; kingdom Metazoa; phylum Chordata; class Mammalia; order Chiroptera; family Furipteridae; genus Furipterus; species Furipterus horrens. The sequence continues at coordinate 38,868,195 of NW_028327180.1, read as the reverse complement.
CATCCGAAAGCTGAGCGACCTGGAGCCACGAAAGCTGTCCCTAGGCCTCAGAGAGCTGTCGGTGGTGGAGGCTCCCGAGTGGGCTTCTGCAGCCCGGGCCAGGCAGTCATCGGGCCCTCGCAGGCCCAGCCTGAGACACCCGCAGCAGAGGAAGCCCAGCACGGCCCGGCACACTTCCCGGCTGCGGAAGGAGTAGATGAGCGGGTTGACGGCTGAGTTCAGCACAGCCAGTGCCAGGATCCAGTCCATGCCCCTCAGGTACTCCTGTGCCCAGATGTTTGAGCCAAAGATGTCAGCCAGCAGCAGACCAAAGAGTGGACCCCAGCAGACCACGAAAGCCACCAGGATCATAAGCACTGTGTTGAGCAGTCGGCGGGCCTTGCGGCGGACTGGGGGGCGCGAGGCCTTCTGCCCATTGGCCCGTACCACCCGGAAGATGGCCCCGTAGAGCACCATGATGGTGGCCAGGATACAGGCAAAGATGACCACGCAGAAGAGGATGTAGGCCTTGGAGTAGAGTGGGAGCAGGCTGGAACAGCTCTGGAAAGAGCACACGCAGTTCCAGCCGAGCAGGGGCAGCAGGCCCAGCAGGGCGGCCAGCAGCCAACCAAGCCCGATGAAGCCCAGGACGCGGCCCCGCTTGGTGTCCCCGCTCTCAGCCACCGGCCGCACCATGGTAGCAAAGCGCTCACCAGCAGTAAAAAGCAGGCTGAAGGTAGATGCAGCCAAGGCCATGAAGAGTATGCCCTCCCGCAGGAACCAGGAGGCCGGTGTCAGGTGGAAAGTGTGGGCCCCAGACAGCAGGACGTTGACTAGGTAGGCCAAGCCAGTGAGCAGATCACTCAGTGTGATGTTGACCAGGCAGTAGTAGACCCAACGCCGGGACTGCATGCGGGTTACGATGGCCACCAGCACCAGAAGGTTCTCCAGCACCACCAGACAGCTCACAGCCACAAAGAGCCCCTGCAGGACCCCCAGACTCCTGTCCTCGCTCTCAGCCCGTCCCAATAGCCGGCCTGAGTGGTTGTAGTGCAGGATAATGAGCTGGCTGTGCCCACCGGCTGCCAACTGCTGGCAGGCATCATAGGCCTCCAATGGGGACCCTGTAGCATTCATGGCAGTCCCCTGGGGCAGACTGAGGCCCAGGGTGGCTGGCCCCAGGCAGGGTGGAGCTGCTGCCTTGCCTTGTCTTGGTTTCCTGTTATTTGAAATTTCCTGTTATGTTCGAGGTACCCCCAGGGTGGGGGTGAGGCCCGGGCGGGGAGGAGCATCCCAACGGTCTGCTCTAACCCGGGGACCCAGGAGGGCGCTGTAGCCACCCCTGCAGCAAGTCTCCAGCCTATGTCCTGCTTCTGTTCCTCGAAAGCCTGAGCGGTGAGGGACCCAGAGTTAGGGAAAGTGCACCCCCCAAAAGCATCTGGTACCCCTACTGGCTAGGCAACTCCCTCCAGGACTGAGCAATTCCATCACTGTCTCCCCAGTTGCTCCAACTGTGCCTAGAACACAGTAGGTGCTTAATAAGCGTTTATAAAGTAACTGCACACACATGAGCATGAGCACTGCTGGCCTCCTTGTTGAAGATGCAAATACACCCCATTTTATCCCCATGACAGGGCCAGAACAGACCTGTAGTACACCTGTTCACAAGAGGGGAACCTGAGGCCTGAAGAGGTGGAACCAGCTGTCGTGGGTCACAAAGTGGGTGGTGACCACCTACAGGCAGGACCCCCCCCTCACCAGAGTTTTCAGTTGTCTCTTCCGCTCCCTGAGCTAGACCCTACTAGGAGCAGAATTGGGAACCTCCTCCCAGAGCAGTCCCTCACCTCTGGGAAGAGCTCACAGGAAAAATGGAGGAGCTCCCTTCACCCCCACCCATGTCCATCTGACTGAGCTCAAGCTGACTCAACCTGAAATGGTTGAGGACTGAGGTATGGGCAACAAGTGGGGGTGAGAAATGGGAGGAGTAGCCCTGATGCGTGTGGCTCAGTTGGTTGGGCATTTTTCCACAAAGTGAAAGGTCACCGGTTTGATTCCTGGTTAGGGCACATACCTGGGTTGCAAGTTGAGTTCTCAGTTGGGGACATATGAGAGGCAACTGATCAATCTTCTCTCCCACTCTTTCTCCCTCCCTTCCCCTCTCTTGGGGGGAGGGGGAGAATTAGGGGAAGTAGAGCAGTCCTGGGGGACCTGAAAGGGTGAGTCAGGCTCCCTTGCCAGGCCCACAAGGGGAGCAGGTGTGCCCATGAGAGGCAGGGTGGGCAGGAGATCGGGGAGGGCAGTCCGGGTGACTGTGGCCCCTGACCAGCCTTCCTCTCTTCGTTCACTATACACCTCTGGTAGCAGGACCATTATAGGGAAGCTCAGATTAAGGCACTGCCTTAGGAGGCGGTAGCATATTGTCACTGGAGGTGACAAGCAAAAATGGTCCTAAAGCAGAGGTTTTGGGAGGAGGGGCCACACTGGCAGCTGTGCAGACAGCTGGGGTTTGAGGCCAGGGGTAAAGTGGGAAACTCAGCCAAATCTTTCCCAGTTACCACTCTGTGCAGTAAGACAGTTGACCGTGATTGCTGGCCTTACAAGGGAGCACCTGACTTGAGCACATTAACAGAGAGACACACTGTGTGTTCTGAGGCTAAGCCTGTACCCCAGATTGAGTCCTGATTCCAAACTGAGTCTGAACTTTGAACAAAACTCTAATCCCAGGCTGAGCCTTGATCCTAGGCTGAGCTCTGATCCCAGACTGAACCCTGACCTTGGCTGAGCCCTGGTCCCAGGTTGAGCCCTAATCCTAGACTGAGCTTTGATTCCAGGATGAACCCTGAACCTGTGACCATAAGCTGACCATGACCCTGATCCATGACCATGGATGAGACCCGGCCCTGGACTGAGCACTAATCCCAAGCTGAGCCCCAACTCTAGCTGAGCCCTAACCTCAACTAAACCCCAACCCCAGCTGAGCCCCAGACCTCTAGCCTAGAGAGTAGATTCAGGAGTAATGTATGTCCACTATGAGACAGCAGTTTTGTTACAGGGTGGAAAAAGGAAGCCCCAAAATTTGGGGGACAGGACTCAGTGGAGCAAAGCCATTTTTTCCTAGGAGATGCCTTTGCAGATCTATGGTGAGTAGCTAATGTCCCAGTTATGCAAATAGTCATGATCCTTCTAAGGCACAAAGGAGATGGGAGGGGTTTTGACAGTAGAATGGTGATGAAAGAGCTTGAAGGGGGTGTGCTGCACAAAGTTCTGCTAATGGCCAGAACCAGGTTACCACACCCACTGTGTCACAGGCCTCACTCAGGTATTTAAAAATAAGGTGTTAGCCGTTAAGCCAGAGAAAGCCATGTGGTTTGAGGAGGAAGGAGCAGTTATGCAGTTCATAGGGATGATTCGGCCATGCGGCCTTGTCTAGTAAAAAGCAAGCAGGCTGCTGCTTTAATCATGCCGACTTCAGCGGACTCCAAGCCACAAAGGACTCCGCTTTGCCCACCTGGACTTTCAGAACTTTTACATGCAGAGAGGACTCTCTTGGTGTTACAGAGCAAAAGGGGGTTCTTTCACATGGCACCTTGGTGTAAAACCCAACAACTAGTGTTGAGGAAAACAGGTCTTTATTTACAATATTCCAACCCGGGGAGGGCATTGAGCACTTCAGCTCAGAGCCCTGTTCTTCCATGGGACCCAGCATTGCCCTTGCTCCCCAAAAGGCTAGAAGCCAAAAGCATGGCCAGAAGTTCCCCATCCCTTATCTGTCAGCTGTCTCCGTCAGGATCTGGGGTACGATGTCATCAGCCTCCCTATAACAGTCTAGGAAAACATGTGCTTTGCCCTTTCAAAGCCTCATGGTATTCTCCCTTTCCAAGCCGCATGGAGTTCTCCTCTGTCCTCCTTGCAAACCACATGGATCTCCTCTCTCTCTCCTTTCTAAAATGTCTGCCGCCTATTTTTAAACCTCTGACTACATCTTCTGAGGCAGTGGATGTGGTAACCAGTTCTGACCATTCACAGAACCTTGTGCAGGCTCTGTGTGCTCTTTCCACACCATTCCATGGTGAAAACCCCTCTCATTTTCTTGGGGCCTTGGAAGAACCAAAATCATTTGCATAACTAAGACACTAGCTACTAGCCATAGTCATGCAAAGGCATCTTAAAAGCTGTTCCCTTTTCCCCATCCCCCAACCCACAGGCTCTGGGGATTTTTGGATACCCTCACTCTGTAACATTGGGACTTGTGCCTTTACTGGATTTCACCAGAATCCAGTACAACATGGCACATGCTTTCCTGGACTATTATAAGGAGGCTGATGACATCATACCCCAGATCCTGAAGGAGAGAGCTGACAGATAAGGGATGGGGAACTTCTGGGCATATTTTTGGCTTATAGCTTTTTGGGGAGCAAGGGCAGTGCTGGGTCCTGTGGCAGAACAGGGCTCTGAGCTGAAGTGCTCACAGCCCCCTCTCCCCCAGGTGGGAATGTTAGAAACAAGGACATAGTGACTCCCAAACCAGTAGAAAGTCATTAGTAACAAAGGGCAAATGTAATGAAAGAGTCTTAAGGGTAAATGTAATTAGAGGGTCTCTGAGAAGGGAGCTGACAGCACTGGCATATCTACAAACCACAGAAGGGGCATTTAGATAACCGTGTTAGATTGTAACTCGGGAGTAACCAGTAATGGAGAAACTGGGAAGGACAGGGGAGGGGGAGCTAATTGCATTAGGGCGGGGAAGCTAATCGCTCTCACTTTAGGGCAAGGAAGATAATCCCTTTAGGGTGGCAATTTCAGGGTGGGGAAGCTAAGACTGTAAAACCAGTTTCCTTTGTCTACTTGGCGCCCACATTTGCAAATTCTCCTGGCTGTGAGGATGCGCCCGGCTCTGCAGACTCGTGAATAAAGGCCTCCCTTTACTGCTTAAGTCCTGTGTCCCAGTTTTTATTGTGAGCGTTTCTCACAGGAATACTGTAAATAAAGACCTGTTTTCCTCAACACTAATTGTTGGGTTTTATACCAAGGCGCCATGTGAAAGAACCCCCTCCCTTTTGCTCTGTAACAGTTTGACTAACAAGGCAGAGCTGTCCAACAACGACCTCTCCCATGAATTGCTGGCTGCATGGGAGAAGGACATAAACACATCATAGCTTATTTAATCTCACAGTTATCTCTGTGTGGCAGAAGAACAAGCGTCCTCTAGAACCTGCCCTGAAGACACAGCTCTAACAATATGCAAGTTCATTCACAGGAGGTCACCATTCTTGTTTGTAAATGAAAAATAAAAGTATCCCAAGTGTCTGTATGTTACAGAACCCCTGGGCTGCTCCAGTTGAAAACAAACCCACGGGCTCTTTAGTTAGGGGCGCGATTGCCCGCCGCCAAAATTATAACTCTCAATACCAGAGTTTGGTGAAAAGAAAAAGAATTGTTTATTTAACAGTTATATAGATTTAGTTATTTGCGGATTTCTGTTGTTAAGTCTTATGCTCTTTAAAATACTCACAAACACATATCCTTGCCTCCCCCCCCTTCCAAACCAGGTTAGTTTTAGGGAAGTCAGAGAAACCGTTTCCCTACTTTCCCAACACAGTTCAGCTTTACCAGCAGCTGCCAATCATTCAATCTGATTGGGGAGGTCCTTTCTGTGCTGTGGTGCCCTCCAGCTCTCAATGCAGAACCACCTGGATTCTCAGCCTCCTTGCAAACTGCCTTCTTCCTGCAAACCACGTGGATCTTCTCTCCTTCTCAAAACCGTATGGTGAGAGCCTCTTAAAGCAGCCTGGAGACCCCTTCTCCAAGCCACATGGAGAAGGCCCCTTCACCAAGCCCCGTGGAGGGAGCAGCACATGAGAGAGCGAGAGAGCGAGAGAGCGAGAGAGCGAGAGCTCCAGAGCAAGCGTGCCAGAGAGAGAGAGAGAGAGAGAGAGAGAGAGAGAGAGAACTAGAGCCCGAGAGCGAGCGAGTCAGAGCGCCAGAGCCAGAGAGAGAGCAAGAGTGAGAGCCTGAGTCAGAGAGCGAGAGAGTCTCAGAGTGAGAGCACGAGCGAGAGCCAGAGAGAGTCTCAGCTAAAATGTCTGCAGCTGCTTATATATCCCTGACTGCGTCATCTGACGCAGTGGGCGTTGCAAACAGTTCTGACCATTCACAGGTCCTTACGTAGGCTCTGTGTGCTTTCTCCATACCGTCCCCTGGTTGAAGACTCCTCCCATCTGCCTGAGGCTTTGGATGCATTAAACCATTTGCATAAGAAAGACACTAGCCACCAGCCTCAGGCATGTGGAGGCATTCCAAAAGCTGCTTCCTTCTCCCCATCCCCCAGCTGCAAGCTCTGGGGATTTTTTGGACTCCCTTGTTTCTGTAACATGTACACAGGAAAGAGGCTGATAAATTATGCTGCACCCAGAGTAGAGCACTACACAGCTGTGAAAAACAATGAGAATGATCTCTGTGAATGGAATGGAGTGATTTCCAGGTCATATTATTAAGTGGTGGGGGTGGGATACAAAAGAGCTTAGGCCATATGGTACCTTTTGTGTAATAAAGAAGGGGGGGGTAAAATATACACATATCTGTTTGCCTTTGCAATACAAACACAGGAAAGGTAAACCAGGAGCCAGCCAGTAAGACTGGTTGCCTATGGCGGGGGGGGGGTAGGGGGTGGGGGGTGGGGTTGAAATTGACAAGAGGGAATGACACCCTGTGAGTGTCCCTCTTTGAAGTTTTTGAACTCAGTGAATGCTTCCTATAGTCAACAATGAAATTAAATCAACGAGGTTGGAGAAAAAGAGCTTTAAGATGGGCTAGAAATAGAAATTAACGTAATTCGTCGGCAGCCGTCCGTCTCGAGAGACAATGGTGTAGCTTCTTAAGAGTCTCTCTGCACCGCCGAGAATGGCTGTGCAGTCCGACTCGGGAGTGACACGGTATCTGTCTCCTCCCGTGTTGAGAAGCTGAAGCTACAGAGCCTGGGCAGGGTGATATGGAGGGTCTGCTGTTGCCCATGCAGCAGACCCCCCCTCTCTTCGCAGCTGAAGGGTCCAAGGGAAAGACGGAGTCAATACAGCTTGGCTTCAGGTGTGCCGCAGGAGTTGCCGGCGTTGACTACAACGTCAAACCGCCTTAGGGACTCCGGCTCCGGATTTTCTGTCGGGGTTTACTCCCCTAGCCTTCCCCTAAAGAGGTATGCCGCAAGGCAGTGGAGGTTTTTTTTTTTTTTTTTTTTTTAATTAACGTAATTGCATTTCAAATTAAAAACAATCACACAGAAATAGAAAAGAACCAGCCCATACAACCTTTGGACACAGTCCTAGCTCTAAAGACAAAAAGAAACTGCAAAGAGATTTTGAACTTTGTTTAGGAGATTTGTTTTGGGGAATGTAATGGGGGTAATGATTCTGAAGCTATCATCATGTGCATTGTGGGAATGAGCACAGTAGTAAGTGTATTGACATTAAAAGCCAGGTCTTCCCTAGGGGATAAGGTGTAACTATGGAATGGGAGCACACAGAAGAACCCCACTGGAATCCAGCACGATTTCAAGCGTCAGGGTGGACTCATGGTTTAAACAAAAATCTGTTTCCTGCCCTGGCTGCTGTGGCTCAGTGGATAGAGCGCCGGCCTGCGAGCCAAGTGTCACTGGTTCGATTCCCAGTCAGGGCACATGACTAGGTTGCACGGCAGGTCCCTAGTTTGGGGCGCAAGTGAGAGGCAACCACACAGTGATGTTTCTCTCCCTCTCTTTCTCCTTTCCCCTCTCTCTAAAAACAAACAAAAAATCAACAAACAAATTATTTTTAAAAAAAATCTGTTTCCTAATTAAATTAAAAAAAAAAAAAAAGGCTGCTGAAGCTCAGTGGGTTGAGTACCAGCCTGGGAATCAAAGGGTCACCGGTCCGATTCCCAGTCAGGGCACCAGGGCACGTGCCTGGGTTGCTGGCTGGGTCCCTGGTTGGGGGCGTGCAAGGGGCCGCCCATTGACATATCTCTAGCACATTGATGTTTCCCTCCCTCCCTTCCCCCCTCTCTAAAAGTAAATAAATAAAATTTTTTAAAAAAATCTGTTTCCTGACTCTCCACTGAAACTTCCCAACATCAACGAAAGCATCAGACACCAAATCTTGGCTTCTGAATATCACCTCCTTAAAAAAAAAGAAAGAAAGGAAGGAAGGAGTGAGGCAGGGAGTTTGCAAAATGAGCCTGGGACATGTTGGTGTGTCAGGAAAGAAGAAAGTGCTCCCAGGAGGATGGGGACCTGCCACAGAGATGCAGGAGCCAGCCTGAGGGGCTGCTGACCAAACCTGGAGCTTTCTCAGCACCAGCCATGAATGATCTTAAAATCAGAGAGACAGGAAGTAGATGGTGGGTGAGAGGGTCTGGGGAAGGGGGATGGGCAGTTAGTGTTCAATGAGGACCGTTTCAGTTTTACAAGACGAAAAGTTCTGGAGATGGATGGATGGTGGTGATGACTGCACAATAATGCGAATATGCTTAATGCTGCTGAACTGTGCACTTAAAATGGTTAAAATGGTCAATTTTATAGTATGTGTATTTTACCACAATAAAAAAATGGAAAAAAATCTTCCATATGATCTAGCAATTAATTCCATTCTTAGGCATCTTTCCAATAGCAGAAAAATCATTCTTTTGTAATCATCATAGCATTAATTGATCCAGGCTAGAATCAACAATGAGTGCTAAAATGGAGTTTTGTTGGGGAGCAGAGTACACATTAATTACAAGGAGAAAAAATATCCTACTTGAGAAACCCCTTGGTTAAGAATATCATCTTAACCAAGAGATCCAAGTTAAAACATCACCAGAAATGCAATAAATAAACACGGCTGGCCTCCTGATACAACACACTGAGGAGGACACATCACTTTTATGATATTCCTGTCAAAGTATATCACCTGCATCAGATCATGAAGAGGCATCAGACAAACACACTGAGGACATCTCACAGAATAATTGGCCTATACTTTGAAAGAGTCAAGGTCATGAAAGTCATGAAAGACAAAAAAGGCTAAGCCTGTCTTGGACAAAAGAATACCTAAGACACATGAAACTAAATGCAATGAGTGATCCCCAACTAGATAATCAGATGGGGGAGGGGGAGTTGCTGTAAAAGACAATATTGAGGAAATTTTCACATGGACTGTATATGAGATATTATTGTATATATGACAGATTTCCTGAATTTGACTATTGCCCTCTGCTAATGTAACAGAAGTTTTTTTTCATAAGAAATATATAGTGTTCTGGAGTAAAGGTCCAACTTACTCTCAAATTATTTAGAAAATTAAGAAAAGAATGTGTATATTCTCTATGGAGTATATAACACTCTTTTATATTATGTTTATAGAGAAATATAAAGCAAAAGTTACCCATGGACAGATCTAGCTCGGGTCAGCAAATTTTTTCTGCAAAGGGCCAAAGAGCAAATAATTTCAGCTTGAGAGCCAGACAGTGTCTGCAGAAACTCTGGTCCCATTGGAAAAACTACCAGACACAATATGTAAATGAATAGGTGTGGTTGTGTGCCAATAAAACTTTATTTACAAAAACAGGCATAGAGCAGATGGTTTGCTGAACCCTGACCTAGATGAAGGGTAGATGGGAGTTCATTGCAATAGTTTTGTAACTTCTGTACGTTTGAATTATTTTCAAAATAAAAAGATAAATGAAGAAAATATGGATTTCCTAACTTTGTGGTCAGAGTATGGTCTCTGAATATCTTCTGTTAAAAGAAATCAGGGCTTCTCGGAGAAATGGCCAAATGCAGAGCTGGTGCTGGGAAAGTATAGGACAAGCCAAAAAGCATGTCCCTGTGCCAGAACTATGAACTCTTAAGACCACTGGGGTCATGTCAAGGGGACTGAGGAACCCACTCAAAGAGGTTCCGCTGGCCACTGGCCAAGGAGTGCCTGGGACTATCCGAAGCTGAAAGAAGCAGGAAGGATATTGCCCTAGGGCCCGCAGAGGGAGTGTGGCCCTGCTGATGCCTTGATCTCAAACTTCTGGCCTCTAGAATTGGGAGAATACATTTCTGTTCTTTTAAGCCATCCAGTCTGTGGTACTTTGTTATAGCAACCCCAGGAAAAATACCAGCACTCCTTGAAACTGTCAAGGTAATCAAAAACAGGGAAAATCAGAGAAACCATCACAGCCAAGAGGAGCTTCAGAAGATGTGACGGCTAAATGTCATATGGGGTCCTGGATGGGGTACTGGGACAAAAAAAGGACATTAGGGAAAAACCAAGGAAATCTGAAGAGTACAAATTTTAGTTAATAATGTGTCAATACTGGTTCATTAACTGTAAAACAAAAAGTACCATATTAATGTAAGCTGTTAATAGTAGGGGAAATTGGGGACAGTTTTTTATAAAGCAATTCTCTGTACTACCCTCACAATTTTTCTGTAAATCAAACTATTCTAAATACAAAGATTAAGTTAAAAAAAAAAAAAAACCTACTTAATGACTAGAATCTTGGCTCTGTGATCTCCCAGGTTTGTGACCCTAGTCAAATTGTTCTGTTTCTCCATGCCTCAGTTTCCTTATCTGTAAAATGGGAGTGATAGAGCCCTGTCCAGGTAGCTCAGTTGGTTAGAGCATCCTCTGGTTTCGGGTTTCATCCCTGGTCAGGGCACATACAAGAATCAACCAATGAATGCATAAATAAGGGGGGAAAAAAACAAATCAATGCCCCCCCCTCTTTTAAATCAATAAATTTAAAAAATTAAAAATGGGAGTGATAGGGTTTGTGCTACACGGAGCATCCCTGAGGATGTTGGGACACTATGATCTGGCATAAGTGGAGCCATTATTTTCATCTTCATCAGAGATGGGTGGGAGCAGCTGCTGGAATTTTGGTGAACAGCAACATGGGGTGGGTTTAAATGTGCCCCCCTTCCAGGGACAGAGGTTGGATTCCACCTCCTGGCTCAAAGTGCACACCTTCCCTGAGAGCTCTGGGTAACTTACCCAGCACCAGTGTGTGAACAAGTAGAACTTTTTCCCTTCCTTCTCCATGTTTCCACCACACTTGGGACAGGAGACCTGAGAAGGGACCGCGGGTGGGTAAACAGGACACCCCTAAGAAATCACAGGTCTCCAGAATGTCTTTTCTTTAATGTTCAACCTGCAAGTGGCTCTGCAGGTGAGGGAATAAATACAGTAGGTTTTAAGATGCAGTGCACTCGGCCCCCAGCCTGGAAAGGAAGGGGAAATGCCTGTGGGCCTGTTTCCCTTGTCTGCAAACCCGAACAAGACACATTTGAGCCACCAGACTCTTAAAGAGACACACCCCAAAGGGAGGTTTCTGAGCTACCCAGACTTCAGGCTGGGAGATACCGTCTCCTGTCCGCTAGGGGGCGCCAGAGTCTGGTTCCTGGGCCTGAAGAACCACAGCCCCATCCCTGGGGTTGTGCATCACCCCCAGAGGGGTCCAAACTCCTGCCCAGGAAGGGGCACACCCAGAGGTGGGGATCCTAAGAAAGCCCACTCACCCAAGTCCTCCATCTCCTGCTCTCTTCACCTTGTTCTCCACCCTGGCATCCCAAATGGACATTGTGCTCTCTTTTTGAGGAGGTAAATTGAGTCGAGAGGGGACCTCAGGGGCGGTCCTGGATGGAGAGGGGCAGCGACTGGCCTTCCATCCCAAACTCAATCGTGGCCCTCCTGCCACCTGGGCCTGAAGCGACAATTGAGGTATCTGGGCTCTCTGAGCTCTGTCTCTGCCCGCAGGTCCTGCCTGCCACACTTTCATCCCAGCCTGGGGGAGGCGGGGCCTGGGTCACAGCAGGTTGATCTCATCAAGGTAGCGGGCCAGGACAGAGTCCCGCACGTCCTTGAAGACCTTGCGGATGTTCTGAGTGTCCGTGGCACATGTGTAGTGGCTGAAGAGGCGCCGGGACCGCGAGCCCTTCCTGCCCTCATCAGCGCCGCTCACACAGCCGGTGTACATGCAGGTGTACATGTCCAGAATGAACCTCTTGGCTGCCTCTGTGTCCTGCTTCGGGCCTACGGGGCAGAGGTAAGGGAAGTCAATGCCTAAGGTTTCTAAGTCATGTGGGGACCCTCCCTCCTGAGACCAAGGGGGGCTCTGTAGATCCTCTTCCCAATATGGGCACTCAGGGCAGCAGAGACCCCAGCAACCACCTACCCACTACATTTCCAGTTCGTGGACACCATCTAGCAGGCCACATGACTCCAGCTCAGACTTTGGGAGCATCAGGCTGGATGAGTCACATGACCTGGGATGTACCAATGACCCTATTTCTTTACTGGGTTTGGAGCTGGAGGGAGGGCAACGTGAGCAGCAAAGACAGAGGCTGGTGCAGACAGGATACTGAAGCCAAGAGGAGGGGAGGGATGGATACACTGGTGAGTACATGGGCCACTGTGTTGAAAGCATAATGTGAGTTAAGGGTTCAACGCCTGGCTCTGCTACTTTCTGGTCTGGTTACATGTTAATCCATGTATCCACTGTGAGCCTCAGTTTCCTCGTTTGTAAAATCGGGATCAGAACAGTCTCGGGACTCCCAGAGTTGTGAGGGTTCAATGCAATCATGTCCAGGGCTCCGTGCTCAATGATCAGAAAGCTTCACAAGTGTGTGCTAACATCATTCTTTCAAAAAGGCAGGTTAGCATAGTGGGTAAGACCTGCCATATCTGAATCCAGATAGCCTGGGTTGGAATCCTGCCCCTGTCACTGGCTCTATGACTTCTGGCAAGTGACTGTACCTCTCTGTGCCTCAGTTTCCCCATCTCTAGGGTGGTGAGAAGAATAAGTTCTACTTCACAGGGTCATTGTTTTTTCTTAATGAGGATTAAGCAAGTCACTACATAAGGATGCTTCCATCAGTGTTATATGTGTTAGTTGTCATTGGTTTATTGTTGTCATCAGTATTATTTAGTACACAAGAGGGAAAGGCCAAGAGCCAGAAGTTCAGTATACTAGGTGCTCCAGCCTCCTTGGCTGGGAGAAAAGGATGAGTCGTGGTGGTTCCTTTTGACATTAAGGAAAGCAAACAATATTCAAAACTATCTACTTCATTTCTGTTCCCAAACTTTCCAAGTGCTGCTGGGCTAGGAATGGGGGTGAGGGGTGTCCAGGCCACCATCCTGGAACAAGTTGACATCTGTCACCCAGATCGAGTCTTGTGGGTATAATTGGCTGAAATTGGTTACATGGGCTCTGACAAGGTCAGGGGGTCACATACCCATGGTGATGCCACCAAAGCTTAGTACATGTGAATTAAGGGCTTCTTCTACCATGTTCGATTGTGTATTGGGGTGAATAGTGTCCCCCATTCAAATTCATGTCTACTGAGAACCTCAGAATATGATCTTATTTGGAAATAGGGCCTCTGTAGATGTAATGAATTAAGTTGAAATGAGGTCATACTGAATTAGGTTGGACCCTAAATTCCATGACTTGTGTCCTTATAAAAAGAGGAGAGATGACCAGAGAAGGCCATGTGATGACTGAGGAAGAGACTGGAGTGATGCATCTGTAAATCAAGGAATGCTAAGGATTACAGGCAATCACCAGAAACTAGAAGAGGCCTGGGACAGATTCTCCCTCAAAGCCTCCTGAAGGAACTGACCCTCCTCTGCCACTCACTGGCTGACACCTTGGTTTCAGACTTCTCACCTCTAGACTGTGAGGGAATAAATGCCTGCTGTTTTCAGCCCCCCTTTCTGTGGCCATTTGTCCCAGCAGACCAAGGAAACAAGAAAGCTTGTCTCCAAGATGGCTGCCATTGCTTCCTTCCCTCCCTGCAGGCGAATGTCATTGGGCCATTATAAGGTAGACTCTGTTTGCCTCCATTTCCGTCTGGGCTGGCCTGAGTGATTTTCTTGACTAATAGAATGGGGACTTCGGAAGCAAGGTCAGGAGCAGAGGCTTCCACCTGGGCTGAAGTCCGACCAGCCTGAGACAGCCATGCTGTGAGCTAACCCTGGATTAGGAGACACCAGGTGGCGGGGAGGAAGAGGGGAAGAAAGAGGAAGAAAGATAGAGATGGAGAGGGAGGGAGAGAAAGACACACAGTGAAAGGAGGAGGAGGAGGAAGGGAGAGATTGAGGGGCACAGTGAAATGGCTGGTAAGCCCCTAGCTTTGGAGGACAAGTGATACTCAGCTGGAATTCTTCTAGCAGCTCTCTTTACCTTCACAGTGGCACTCTGGGAAAAGTGCCAGCTAACACATGCTTTCCCCAGATTCACCAAAACCCGACGTCTCCCCTGGAAGAGAAATACATGGTGCCCAGCACTTACTGTACTCTGCTCTAGTTAGCGGGGCCCTTAGGGCCTCAGGTTGCACCAAAGGTTTGCTCCCAGACCTGTTGTATTCCTTCCGATTAAAACACTTAATGAGACCTTACACAAATCTATTAGCTACAAGCACAGCATCAAAGAAGGTTGTTGTATTTTTGAAAACTGAGCCGTGTGCTTTGGAAAGACTTGTTTGGAGGTCAGTCACAGGTATAAAAATAAAATTGCTCTACAATTAAGTATAGATGAGCCAATCACAAAAGCTAAAAAAAGAAAAGTGTCAAAAATCGAAGCAGATTCTGGAAATAATTGTTGATGCCTTCTGGGTATGCTTTATGACAATGAACTCCATCCAGCAGACCCACCCTCACAAGATCTACAATATATGTCTTTTGAGAATCCTCCACTTTAAGCAATTACATCGAGTATGAGGCATCTGTTATTTATCTCCATTCTACAGATGGGAAAAACGAGAACAGGGAGAGGTTGGGCAAGGAAAAGATCTGGGTCTAGAACTCAGGCCTGTCCAATCGTATTTGAAACAACTGACTCCAGCCCGGGGCAGGGTCTGGACGAGCATCTCTCTTGGAACTGCTTTTGGGAGGTAGGTATCGAAAGTTCTAGAACACTCACCCTGGAAACTGGGGAAGTAGGTAGCTAGGTGGGAGGTGGAGATCTTCTCCTCCAGTATGTCGGTTTTGTTGAGGAAGAGGATGACGGATGTGCTTTTGAACCAGGGCAGTTCCAGGATCGTGCCAAACAGGGCCAGACTCTCCTTCATTCTGTTCTGGGTTGGGGGACACAGGCAGTTCATTGCTCAGGTCGGCCAGCTTGGCCCAAACAGGAGCCCTCCCACCAAGTGGAGATGGGTCTGAGGAGGTGTGGCTGGCTGCCTATGTGCGCCCAGCTGCCTATGTGCGCCCAACGTGGTTTTGTGCCTCACCTGGTTTGACTAGTTACCCGCTCCCCATTCATGTCCACCTGGAACTTCAGAATGTGACCTAATCTGGTAATAGGGTCTTTAAAGATGTAATTCGTTAAGAAGAGGTCATACTGGAATTGGGTGGCCCCAAATCCAATGAATGGTGTCCTTATAAAAAGGGGAAATGAGGACACAGACGCATATAAGGAGGATGCCATGTGATGATGGAGGCAGAGATGGGGTGATGCATCTACAAGGCAAGGAATGCCAGGGGCCGTCAGCGTCACCAGCAGCTGAGGGAGTGTGGAGCAGATTCTCCCTCAGGGCCCTGGAGGAACCGGCCCTGCTGACACCCTGAACTCAGACTTCAGTCTCCAGAACCGGAAGAGAATACTTTTCTGTTGTCTCATCCCCCAGTCTGTGGTCATTTGTTACAGCCACCTCAGCAAACTAGGACATCTCACGTAGCTGGATTCAAGCAAGAGCTGTCAAAACGACCTCAAACACGTCCTCTCTGATTCAGTCTGAAAGTCAAAATTATAATATCTCCCTCCCAAATGCCCAAACTGTCTATGTGACACTTCACCCACTAAAAGTGCACATGTCAGAGAGGACAGTGTGCCCAACGTTCGTGCTGGATGTCAATTAGGAGAAGAGGTCACAAAAAAAGATTGATCCTCACCAGCGTTTCTGAATAAAAGTGTGATGCTGTCCCTGCACTGTGACAATATTTCCAGGGCTCTTTGTCTCAGGACACAACTGTCCCTGTGTGTGTGTTTGTGTGTGCAAGCATGGCACATGTGAGTGTCTCTGGCAACACAAATGCTTATGGATCAGAATTTCAGGGCTCAATGATCGATCATGAAAGAATGAAAAGTGAGGCTCAAAGCCACACCAGACCCACACAGGCCTGCACGAGAGTGGCCCTGAGGCCTCCTGCCAGCTGTGGGTCCCTGGGCCAATGGGAGGAGAAGAGCAGAGAAGACGGCAGTCCTGCACCCTCAGAGGCCCCTCACCTCTTGGTTGTTCTCCTCCAGGCACTGGTCATATTCACTCAGCGAGGCCAGGTAGATGAGGGCGATGACGTTCTCAAAGCAGTGGATCCACTTCTTGCGTTCTGACCTCTGGCCCCCGACATCAACAATCCTACCAAATTGCCCCCTTTCAGAGCTCAAGCTTGATCAGAACCCCACAGCATGGCACCCCAGACCCCAGTCACATCTGGGACATGCCAAGATCAACATGACAAGTAGCAAGCACAGGGGCCAGCCACTGCACCACACCTCTCGTGTAGTATTGCATTTCACCCCCCATGGTATCACTATTACACCCATTATACAGATGAGGAAACTGAGGTACACAGAGGAGAGGGGACTTTCCCAAGCTTCTACTGCACTGGGTTGCCTAATTTCTACCCTCATGGTGGAGGACAGTAGGTTGGACACGTCTGGAGTCTGTCCTGGTTCTGGCTTGTTGACCAGGGGAAACTGCAGACCATCTCCATAACGCAGCTTTCCCATCAGTGAATTGTGTTCTGGCTGGCCAGGAGACTGTCCAGTGGCAAACGCTGTCCCCTATGTGTATGGCCTAGGGCAAGGGCTGGGCCTCCACCCCCACACACCACAACAGAAGCCTAAACCCTCCTGCCTTCCTGTGCTCTCATGTAAGAAATGTGGGCCACTGATAACAAGTCCTGCGTCATTTCCCCGGGGATAGGACCGTTACTCAGGCGGCCAACAGGAAATGCCAGAGGCCTCAGAGCAAGAAGGGACTTGCCCCACTGTACAGAAGAGAAAAGAGGCTAGTGTCAGTGGCTCCTGATCCCAGAAACTCACCCCTCTTATGCGTCAGACTCCTTCAAACCCCCATATCCAGAGTAGAATGTGGGTGCCATGGCTAAGAATGGGGCTCTGGAGACGGAGACAGAGATGGGGTACACTACCTGCCAGCCTCTCATCTCAGAGTCTCAGTTACCTCTGCACCCTCACTCCACTGATTAACCTCTCTCCTTGGCCTAAGAACATACTCAAGTCTCCCATCTAAAACCCTTCTCCCCAGCCTAGCCTTCCTTGTGAACCTCCCCAACCTCTACCTTCACTCCTAAACTTTTACCCATCCTTCCATCCATCTATGCATCTATGCACCCACCCATCTATCCATTCTCCACCCACATACCCATTCATCATTCACTGATCTAGCCATTTATCTACCCATCCATCATCCCTTTACCCATGTATCCATCCATCCATCCACACGTTCATCATCCCTTCTTTCCAGCCATCCTCCCACATTTACCAGCTTCTACTGTGACCTTGTTCTGCTCATCGCTATGAAGGAGGCCAAAACTCAGCTCCAACCTTGTGGGACTCTCCATCTAGCGAAGGAGACCCACTGAAACAGCTAAATTATAAACCTTCCTGGAAAGGACTATTGCAGAGGCCAGAACAGCATGTTTGGGGTAGGAGGGGGTGGTCCAGGGAAGTGGGAGACTCAACACGGGTGGGTCGATCACAAGCCCTGTGTCCAGGCACGACCATGCACTCTTCACAGCTCCCTGCCGCCAGCCCACAAACACCGAGCTTGCTAAGGTCACAGATGAGCCGCTAACTGCCAATCCCAGATGTCTCTTCTCCCGCTGTATTCTTCCTGACCTCTCCTTGGCCTTCGACACTGGCCATCACCCAACCTGGACGCCGCCTCGCTGCATTGGCCACCCACAACTCTGTCTTCTAGCTCAGGCCTGTGTGTGCCCAGCCACCTCCTAGATGCCCCAGACCCTTCAGACTCAATCATCTTATCTAACACCCCCCAACCTCCTGCTGCCATGGTGGTTCCACCTTCTACCCTGTCACCTTAGTGGGAAAACTGGGAGTAATTTTCAACTCCCTGCTCTAAGTCTCGTACTTACCTAGTCCTGCCCATTCTCCGTCAGAAACATCTGTTGCACCATCCCCTTATTTGCATCCCCAGGGCTACTGCCCTGGTCTTCAGCAACCCTTCCTGCCTGGACCATGGCTCCTGCCTGCTAACTCTCCAGACCTCTAGTCTCACATCCTTACAGACCACTAGAGGGATCACCCTCTGAGCTTCCCCAGCCCCAAATCCATCCCTCTGGCCAAAGCTCTGATCACACAGTCCCTGCCTTCTCCTGCACAACAACCTCTCAAGAGTTGGCACTAGTGAACTTTTACTTATCCTTCAATGTCCTAAAACCAATGTTCCCTCCTCCAGGAAGACCTCTCCTCTCAGAGCCCTGGGGCCTCACTCTGGGCTCTTCCAGGTCCTGGTCCTGACTGTGTGTGGGGCTGGCGGTGTCTATGTCCAGCTCTGCCTCCTTTAACCTGGAAGCCCCTTGAGGGCTGATCCTAGGAAACTCCTGCTCCGCAGCTGCTTTGCCCCTCCTCCACGAAGCACTCCCCACCATGCAGGCTGCGCTCACCGCAGGTTGGTTTTCTGCACAGAGAAGCAATACTCGTTGATGCCGGTGGTGGGCATACGGCTGCGAAGCACGTCTTGGGCCGTGGGGATGTAGCCTTCCTCACTGATGCGCTCCAGGTCCGACAGGTAGCTGGGGAGCAACAACCCCTGAGCCCGGCCCTGCAGCCTCCCTTGGCTTCTCAGAGCCACCACCTAGGGCCCAGTGAGGACCCTACTGGAGGAGCGAGACCTCCAGAAGGGGCCAGGATCTCTGGGGTCTGGAGCCCAGGAACATTACCCAGAGGCCATGGGAGCATTGGGAGAAGCAGCTTCACTCTTGGAGCTGCGTGACCCCAAGACAGTGTGACCTCAAGAACAGTAGCACTACAGAGGGGTGTCACCTTGGAGGGCTGTCACCAAGAGTGGCATTGCCCCAAAATAGTGATGGCCTGGGAGCAAATCACCACAGGTGCCCCACATCATGCCCAGGACAGCATCACCACATGATAATGGGCATCACCCCAGAAATGGTCTCACTTGGAGCTGCATTACCCCAGGAATAATGTTATCCCCAAAATAGGATCACCCTAGGGACAATGTCACCCCAAAGACAGTATTACCCTGGGGCACAACCATCCCACAGCCAGCTCAAGCCCAATAGTACATCCCCAGGATGGGAGCTGGCCACCTGGGACCCCCTCTGTCCAGGTGCAGTCCTGGGACTGGGTCTCCGCTGGCTGCATCTCGGCCTGTAGCTGTGCCCAGTGACCACCTCACCCAAAGTCCCTGCCCCCTGCACCCCAGGCCCACGACCATGACCTCAGACTCACTACACTGCTGAGTCAAGCAGGTGAAACTCGCGCCGGCGCTCATAGCAGGCCTGGATGCCAGCGTCCCTCCACAGCTCCTGCATGGCCACCACGTAGTGCTTCTCAAAAGTGGTCACTTTGTAGGGGTCCTGGCTCATGACCAGGCTGGCATGGTGCTAGAGGGACAGATGAGGCAGGTCAGACTGGCCTCCAGACATCCCAGCAATCACCTTCCCCTCCTTGCTTGGCTGCCTTTCCTTCCTAGCCCAGAGCCCATGGGAGTTCCATTCGCACCCTGCACATTTTCACCTCCTCTGTCTCCTCTGATGTGCTCCTTCATCCCTTCATGCATTTAACCGCAGAGGGAGCGTGGGGCCAAAGCGCATGCCCCGGTACTGGGGGCAGCAGAGAAACGCGTTCCAGAGGACAATGGGGGTTGAAGACTGTGGCCCGTGTGCACTGAGGGCCTCCTGAGTGCGGAGCACCCCTCATGCTCTTTACAAGCACTGGTTCCTTGACTCCTAGGAAACAAGTCCCTACAGGTGTCCCCCATTTTACAGATTAGGCTGCTGAGGTATGAGAAGCAACTTGCCTGGGTCTTACTTGAGGTAGAGCACATGAAAAGCCCCAGGGGTAGGGAACGGTGTTTGTGAATAATACCTGTGCAGAATCAATTAAACAATTTGCAGCCTGTTATGGCTTGGATTTTGTCTGCCACCCCATCCTCCGCAAATTCCTATGTTTAAGTTCCTAACCCCGAGGACGTTAGGATGTGACTGCATTTCGAGGTGGGGGTCTTTACAGAGGTGATCAAGTTAAAATGAGGTCATCAGGGTGAGCCCCGATCTAATATACAGCTGGTGTCCTTATACAAAAAGAATAGGGATGATCATGTGAGGACACAGGGAGAAGACAGCCATCTGCAAGCCAAGGAGAGAAGCCTTAAGAGAAACGAGCCCCATTGACACTTTGATCTCAGACTTCCAGCCTCCAGAACTGTGAAAAAATACATTCCTGTTGTATAAGCTCCCCAAACTATGGCACTTTGTCTTGGCAGCCTGAGCAAAATAATGCACAGCCTGAAAACATGAACTCCAAATTATTTTTTAAAACATGATAAAAATGATAATAATTTTAAAAGCAAAAATTAAGAGGAACATCCTTCTAAAAATTAAGAGTAAAAATTATATTCAGTGAAGGCCCTGAATAGAGCTTAATGTGCTCTGAATGAAGTGAATATGGGTCCTTTGCTCTTAAAAGACAGGAGACTGAAAATGGACGATGGAGTCCACTCACATCATTTCTAATTAACATTGTCCTGAGGTCCCCACCAGAGTAAAGAAATGAAAGGTCAGGTTTGGAAAGGAATAAATTACACTGTGGTTATTCACAGATGACATGACTATATGTAGAAAATCCAAAATAGCCTATAGATAAACTATTAAGAGTAAGCAAGTGAACTTAACAGACTCCACAAATGCAAGATCAATAAACAAAAATCAAATGTGTGTCTATATACTATCCACTAACCCATTTATAGTAGCATCAAAAGATAGCAAATACCGGCCCTGGCTGCTGTGGCTCAGTGGATTGAGCGTTGGCCTGCAAGACAAGTGTTGTTGGTTCAATTCCCAGTCAAGGCAAATGACTAGGTTGCACGTCAGGTCCCCAGTTGGGGGCGTGAGTGAGAGGCAACCACACAGTGATGTTTCTCTCCCTCTCTTTCTCCTTTCCCCTCTCTCTAAAAACAAATAAATAAATAAACAAAACAAAATAAATAAGTTATTTAAAAAAAAGATAGTAAATTAGGAATAAATCTAACAATAGATATGAAACAAAGTGCTTATATCCAGAATATACAAAGAATTTGCTACAAATCAGTAAAGAAAAAACTGAGGACCCTGGCCAAGTGGTTCAGTTGGTTGGAACGTTGTCCCATACACCAAACAGGTTGCAGGCCCGACTCCTGGTCAAGGCACATACCTAAGCTGTGGGTTCGATCCCCAATCAGGGTGCATATAGGGTACATATAAGATCAATGTTTTTCTCTCACATTGATGTTTCTCTCTCTCTCCCTTCCTCAGTCTCTAAAATCAATAAACATATTCTCAGCTGAGAATTTTTTTTTTTAAGGGAAACTATACTTTTTTAAAGTGGGGAAGAAACAAAATTAAAAAGTGGGCAAAAGATCTGAACAGCGGTTTCACAAAAAAGAATATCCAAGTGTCCAAGAAAACACATGAAAAGGTACACAAGCTCATTATTAATTAGAGCCATGAAAATCAAAACCACAGTGAAATGTCACCAAGCACCCACCGGAATGGCTTAAGTAAAGTGACAGACAAAATCAAGTGTTGACTAGGACAGTGAGCAACCAGAACTCTGCATGTACTGCTGGTGGGAGTGTGAATTGCTACAATTACTTGAAAAACAGTTTGGTGTCCCCTACGTGTCCTTTCTAGGTAGATACCCAACAGAAATATGCAGATGACCCAAATGTCAACAGCATTAGAATGAACAAATAAATAAACCATGGTATACTGTTACGTTAAAAATAAACCGCAACTATGCCACCAAAAGATGGATGAATCACAAATATACTGTATAGCAGCAGAAGCCAGACATAAAAGATCATTCCAGAAAACTTGAGAATTAAAAAAATAGTTAGTCCATGTATGGTGATGGAAGACGGGACAGTGGTTAGCCTTCTGGAGAGCCTCTGTTTTATCTGTAAAATGGGGTAATAGCTGAGAGGGGTTACTGTGAGGATTAAATAATCATATCACCTGCTAACATTTACTGAGCCCACACTACGTTCCAGGCATGTTTTGAGAGGTTTGGGCACTTTTAATTTATCACATTCTTACATCAGCACTGTGAGGTAGGAACCACTGGCCCCTAATTGCTCTTCCAAAGTCCTTGGATGATCTCAGATTCACAAATGAGATGCTTTCAGATTTTAAAATGGTAATGTGACCCCTCACCTCTTAGGATGACCATTATAAAACAAACAAACAAGCAAACATAAAACCATCAAGTGTTGGTGAGGATGTGGAAAAATTGGAACTTGTGCACTATTGGTAGGAATGCAAAATGGTGCAGCCACTTTGGAAAATAGTATGGAAGTTCCCTCCAAAATTAAAAATAGAATCACCATATAATCTAGTAATTCTACTTCTGGGTGCTTATTCAAAAAAATATCGAAATATCTTGAAAAGATACGAGCACTCCCATGTTCACTGCAACACTTTTCTCAATAATCAAGATGCAGAAAAACCCAAATGTCTATTGACAGATGAATGCATAAAGAATATGGGGTCCATCCATAAAATGGAATATTATTCAGCCTTTAAAAAAAAGAAAATTCTTGTAAAGTTTATGATTCTCTAACTACTATGCTGTACACCTAAAACTATACAAAATAATTTAATGTAAACTGTAATTGAAAAATAAGAATTAAGGTCTGGCCAGGTAGCTCAGTTGGTTAGAGCATCATCCCAATACACCAAGGTTGTAGGTTCATGTGGGGGACTGCTCCTTGCGGTTTCAGGAATTGTAGTCCAAGCTGTGAGCCAGGCCCCATCCCTGGGAGGCCTTTAAGTCTCAACAGAAAACTGGAAGGCTAAGGCAGACAGGACCAAAGGCCACTCAGAGGGTTCCCATGGGAATTGGGTTTAAAGACTACATATTATGCTTTAAAGCTTGCTCTGCTTTTCTATTTTTTTTTTAAAGATTTTATTTATTTTTAGAGAGAGGGGAGGAAGGGAGAAAGGGAGACAAATGTTGATATGTGAGAGAAACATCAAATGGCCACTTCCTGCATGCTTCCAACTGGGGACCTGGTCTGCAAGCCAGGCACGTGCCCTGACCAGGAATTGAACCAGTGACCTTTCAGTTCATAGGCTGATTCTCAATCCACTGAGTCACACCAGCCAGGGCTGCTTTTTTTTTTATCTCTTAGTTAACTATAATCAATCTGTAGCAAGGAATGTATGAAACCTTCCAACTAATGCCAGTGTGGCATTAAGATGTTTAATAGATCCTGACACAGACTGGTCACTGTGCCCTCTATATTGATATCTGTAATCTGTAACTGTCAACTGTAATACAGGTGCCTAAAAGCTAATTGATGATTTATGAATTTTGACCTTGTATCTCTAATACATACCCTTCTAAATGAAAAGCATGGGGTACAAAAAAAAGAAAAAAGCATGGGGTACAGAGGTTTTGCACTTTCCCCACTAGAGGGAATAGCCACCTTCTTTTTCCCCCCAGACAAAATACAGTGTCCTGGATAAATCTGTTCTGCCGTGGTCATGAAATCTCTGCTGGACAGAGAAGTTTCCAACTGAGCCGGGGCATTGGAGGCAGCTCAGCCTCAGGTTCAGTCCCGGTCAGAGCACATACAAGAATCAACCGAAGAATACATAAACAAGTAAAACAACAAAATTGGTGTTTTTCTCTCTCTTTCTCTCCCTTCCTTTTTCTCTCTCTAAAATCAATAAATTAAAAATTAAAAAATTTTAAAAAAGAAAATTTAAAAATAAAGTAAAAATAAATAAAAGGAAGGAACTTCTACAATAGGTAACTCTGTGGATAAACCTTGAGGACATCATGTTAAGTGAGATAATCCAGTTACAGAGGCATCCAGAATAGACAGACTCAAGGGACCAGAGTAGAATGGGCT
Organism: Furipterus horrens; assembly: GCF_987537825.1. Taxonomy (NCBI): domain Eukaryota; kingdom Metazoa; phylum Chordata; class Mammalia; order Chiroptera; family Furipteridae; genus Furipterus; species Furipterus horrens. The sequence goes on along the minus strand of NW_028327180.1, from coordinate 38,844,095 downwards.
TGGGGATGGACATACAGAGATGCTATTCAATGGGCAGAGAGTTTTGGTGACTTGTGGAGTTGAGCTCTGCTACACAACACTCTGTCTCCAGATGACGCTGTACTGTGCACTTAAAATTTGAGAGGGTAGATCTCATGTTGAGTTGTTCTTACCACAACAAAATAATTTATTTTTAAAAAAGGTGATGTGATGCATGAACTGCATAGCAGCCCCTCTTCCCAGCAATCAGTCCATTGTATTAATATTTCCAACAGGGAACAGGTGCTCACTTAGGACTCCCATGTGAATCATGGAGGCCAAGGGGGGAGCACTGGGGTGCACTGGGCTCAAGTAAGGGAGGAACATGCTGGTGTGGAGCTGCCTGGAATGCACGGCAGGATCCCAAGAAACCCTTGGGTGGGAGGTGTTCTTAACGAGGACCTGGGGTATCCTAAGGGACCCATCCCCTAGCATGGCACCCATGTGGCAGCCCCAGGACGCTCACCTTGCTGTCTGGCCTGCTGAAGGGGATCTGCAGCTGGTCCATGGCGTCGATCATGGCCCGCATGGACACAAAGATATTCTGGTAAACAAGCCGCCGGAAGCCCTTGCGGTCCTCCTCCGAGTAGCCAGCCCCGTGGATGATGCGCATCTGCTTGATGAACGTGCTCTTTCCGCTCTCACCAGGGCCTGCAGAGGCACGCCACCATTCAGTCTCAACCCTAAACTCCTGGGTTCAAATCCCCCGGGCCAAGGCCTCGCTCAGGGACCCTGGTGATCGTCTTCACCACCCTATGCCTCTGTCTCCCTGACTATAAACCAGAGATTGTGATAAGCCCTGTCTGCTTACTCAATGTGAGGACAAAATTAATTCATTGTAAGGGGCTCCTAGGAGGGGTCTGCAAACTATGGCTTTCGCCAAATCCAGCCACAGCCTATTTTGCATACCCAGGGGGGTTTTACAGTTCGTATGTTTTTTCTGTTTCTGATAGTTTTTATGGTTCCAGCTTTTACATTTTAAATGGTTGAAAGGAATCAAAAGAAAATTGTTTCATATCATGTGAAAATTAAGTGAAATTTAGGTTTCAGTGTCTATCAAAGTTTTATTGGCACATCACTACACCCAGTTATATTCTAATTGTCTGTGACCACTTTCTCCCTACAGTGACAGAGCTGAGTAGTCAGACAGAAACCCTCTGGCCCATAAAGCTGAAAATATTTCTCTTATAGAAAGTTTGTGAACCATGGCTTAGAAGATGCTTAGATAGAGTAAGAGCTACATACATGTTCACTATTATTAGTAGTATCAGTGTTTATCATAATTATAATTAATATTATTTGCTATAATAATCTCAGGTAGAGAAACTTTTATTAAGGAAATAAAATAGGATAGATAAACAGTGCTTAGGTGATTCCTATAGCTGAGTGTCAAGGAAGGCTGGAAAGGTTGCTCTTGCCAAGATTTGGAGGAAGGACATGCCGTGTATGGGGTATAGCCTGTGTAAAGGTCCTGGGGTAGGACCATGCCTGACATGTTGGAGGAACAGCCAGGAGGCTAGAGGAAAAGAGAGGAAGGAGGTGGTGGCAGGAAGGGGACGGGGCAGGTCATGCAGGGCATTGTGGGAGGACTTGGGCTTTTACCCCTGGGAGGTGGGTGTTCTCGAGGGCTGTGGATTGAGGACCTGACTTGGGTGGGCACATGCGCCCTCTGGTGGCTGCTTTGGGGGGAGGACAGGCTGTGGTGTACCAGGGCAGAGGCACTGGGCTGGCTGAGGCAGGAGATGATGGTGTGGACCTACGAACTTGTGAGAAGGGGACATATTCAAGAGATATTTGGGAGACAGAATCAACAGGGCCTTCCCGATGAACCAAACTGGGGAGAGGGGCCCTTGCAGGGTCAGCTGCAGAATTGACAAGGCCAAGGGCAAGATGAGAGAGGGTGGGGGCTGGGGATACTGACCAGGTTGCACACGTGCGCACACACACACACACACAGCTGGCTCTTTGTGGTGTCAATTTTGGAATCTTCAAGAGCCCAGGAGCAGAAGCTCAAAGACCAAGCCTCAGCACCCTGCTGTCTGACTTTCCAGAACCTGCCTGCCTCCCTTCCTCTCTGTGCCTCTGTTTTCTGTCTGTAAAACGAGTGTGATAGCCAGACAGGAGGTGCAAGGCTAGGAGGCTCCTCCAACATCTGATCACCCTGCCCGGTTCTGGGGGACACAGGGGTAGGGGTTTTCCAGGGACCAGAGTGGGGACCATGCAGGAGGAACTGGAAAAGCAGCAAAAAAGGAAGGGGTGGCCTGGTTGGAGCCCAGAAAGAGGAAATGAAAACAGAGAGAGGTGAGCAGGAAGGAGGGTGGAGAGTGTGGGAGGCAGAGAAGGAAGGTGCTACATTGCATCACCCCCCAGGGGTATCCTGTGCCTGGCCCATCCCCAGAACTTCTGAGAGTAAGGAGGGCAGGTCTGAGGTGGCATTGGGTGCTATAAGTCCACTAGAATCGAGGTTTAAAAAAAGAGCCACTTTTGCCCTGGCTGGCTGGCTTAGTTGGCTGACGCATCATCCTGTACAACAAAGGGCACATGCCTAGGTTGCAAGTTCGATCCCCAGTCGGGGCGCATACAGGAGGCAACCAATCAATGTTTCTCTCTTACATCTCTCTCTCTCTCTCTCCCTTCCTCCCTCTCTGTCTCTCCTTTCCTCTCTCTTTAAAAAAACCATTAATAAAAAATATCCTCTGGTGGGGACTTAAAAAAAGAGAGACATGTTTCTGTTGTCGTAAAGGACTTTAGTGGGAAAACCAGGAAAGCTGGCTGACGTTGAGTTGAACGTGCCACAGCTGACCGCATCGCACCAGGCTCATGGACAGCTTTTGTCAGGGTCCTGGGGGGGTCTGTGCTTTGTAGTGAGACTCAAACCCACTGAAATACTTAGGGGTAAAAAGGCATCAGGTCTGCAACTCACAAATTTGAAAAAATGAAAATGCATGTCTTAAATATATAAATGTATAGTAAATAAATTGTAGCTATAATTATGCATTAAATAAATTATAGGTATGTATATGCATACTTACATGTAGCACATACATGTGTGTATGTACTTGGGGGAAGAAGGATAAAGAAAATGTGGTAAAATGTTAACATTTGCAGAAGAATCCAGGTGCAATGTTTCTATAAGTCTGAACGCATTTCAAAGTGGGTTAAGAAAGAAAATGGCAATGTGAAATGCTGGACTGGATCCTCGAACAAAAAAAAGGGCCTTGGTAGAAAAGGGAGTCAAATAGTCCAATCCACCATCCAGAGTTTAGTTAACAGTGATGTGACAGGAAGGGTCCTCTGTTAATCCCTCAGCTGTGACAATGGTGCTGTGGTCCTATGAGACATGAACGGGACGGGAAGCTGCTTAGGAGTAGAGGGTGACTCTGCGTCCTATCTTTACAACTTTCTGTACATCTAAAACTATTCCCAGATAAAAAGTTTCCTTAAAAAAAAAAAAAAAAAAGCACGCGCAGGTCCCCCAAGTCTATAAGCTCTTCAATATGGGGCCATCTATACCTCAGATTCTGGAATTTCGTGGATTTCAGGAAGAGGACATGTCAAGCTCACTAAATGTTGCAGAAGTGAAACAACTGAACAGCACAGCGTCGTTTCCTAATCAGAAACCTGGGGAGAACGCCAGCCTCCAGAGGTCTGGCCGTTAGAGGACGGCAGAAGTGACTGCGCCCGCATGCCCTCCAGCGCTGAGAGCATGAGGCACCTCCTCACCTGAGCCTCACCACGGGAGGCACGGCTCTTGGCCCCCCTTTGCAGGTAGGAAAAGTGAGTCCCAGAGCTGTTGAGGGGACCTCCTTGCGTCACACAGCTGAAGAGTAGCCAAGCTGAAACTCAAACCTAGTTCTGCTTGAGCCCAGAGTTCATGGGCTATTTTTTAAAGATTTTATTTTATCTATTTTTAGAGAGAGCGGAAGGGAGAAAGGAAGAGGGAGCAAAACATCAATGTGTGAGAGAAACATAGATCACATGCCCCCCAAAAGGGGGCCTGGCCCACAGCCCAGGCATGTGCCCTGACCGAGAACTGAACCTGAAGTACCCAACCTTTGGTTTGTGGGATGACACCCAGCCCACTGAGCTACACTAGTCAGGGCCTCATGGGCTTTTTAATTATGATACAGGAAGTTTGCCATGTGCTGCCTAACAATAACAACAACAATAATAATAACAATTGGCACCATCATCATCACAGCAAGCATGATTTAACTCTTGGCATCTGCCAGGACAGGGGCCAAGGTACTTGGTGCGTGTGCTTGGTCGATCATCATGAGATTCCTGCTGTTTTCCCATTTACAGAGGAGACACAGGTTCAGAAAGGTGAAGTGCCTTTCCCAGAGTCACACGGCTAGTGGAGAAGCAGAGGACTAAAGTCAAGCCCTTAGGGGTCCTTCACCCACAGAATGGGACATGGCCAGTCAGGTGAGTCAGGCATCATCAAAATAGCAGTTAACGTGACATTTCTACAGATGCTCAGAAGCTGGGTGGCCCCTCTGGGTGCTGCCTGATATGGCACTGAGACCTAGGGCAGAGGACTGCACCTTTGACCTCTCTCTCAGTTGCCTTGCAACTCTTAGACTTTGGGTCTCCAACAAAAGTATAGAGAACAAGCCCTGGCTGGTGTAGCTCAGTGGATTGAGTGCTGGCCTGTGAACCAAAGGGTCGTCAGTTCGGTTCCCAGTCAAGGCACATGCCTGGGTTGTAGGTCAGGTCCCCATTTGGGGGCATGTGAAAGGCAACCACACATTGATGTTTCTCCCCCTCTCTTTCTTTCTTCCTCCCTTCCCCTCTCTCTAAAAATAAAAATAAGTAAAATCTTTTTTTTTTTTAAAGTATAGAGAACAAAGGTCTCAGGAGGCAACAGTTAACTGTATTGCAATGCACTTATTTTTTTTTTTCCTCTTCTGTTTTATTAAAGAAAATAAAAATCTGGTCTACCCACAACACGGATTTTGTGACTCATGAATGGATCACACCTGAATTATGAAAAACTCTGCAGGTGGAAACCTGGAAACCCCTCATTGCAGTCCATGGCTGTCCCAAATCCACTATCCTGGAAACTCTCCAGCCCCCTTGGCTCCTGGTCTGCCTCCGGAAAACTCCAATATGGCGCTGGGAGCTGTGGGGACAGCTGCATCCACCTGGTGGGGTCTTGAAACCCAGACAGGAAGTGATACTTCCTCCCAGGATGGATGAGGAAGTGGAACCCGGCAGACGCCTGGAGGAGCTGGGCGAAGCCCTGGGCATCACGAGACAGCATGTGGCTCCTGCCAAGGGGATGGTAGCCCCAGCCCCCGCCTACCTTGGGGTACAGGAGCCAGTCTGGCAGCTAGTGGAGGGCAGGCAGCTCAGCTTCTATGTCCAGCTCTGGCTCAGATTGGCTGCTGACCCAGACCAATGCTGCCACCTCCCTGGACCTCAGTTTCCCCATCTGTCATTGGGGTTCTGTGGCTTTTCTTTCCTGAGGCATGTTCACAGGACAGTCAAACATACAGACTCGGAACTGGAATTCTAGGTTCTGATCCTGGCTCTGTGACCTTAAGCAAGTTGCTTCACCTCTCTGGGCCTTGGTTTCCCCATCTGGGGCTATGGCTTCATTCTGACTCCACCCCCTCCCAACATGGTGATCACTTCCTGTCAGGGACAGACAACCCCTCCCCGCCACACATACTTGGTCCTCATCCTCAAAAGGATTAGCAAACCTCCAGAAAAATTACTTTGGGATTTAATTCCTGTTTTCAAGAAGGGAAGGAGGTGTGGAGGTGGCCCTCAGGGCAGGGATGGGGGTGGTCAAAACCATACCAGCAGAAGGGGTTCCTGATTTGGGGCTGGCTGTGCAGTGGTCAGAGTGTTGTGGGGCAAGGAACTTTCCCAGCTTCAGGAAGACACGATACAGCGCTGGAGAAAATCTCCCCTGAATCAAAATTGACTGATTGATTGATTGATTCATTCGTTCACTCCTTATCAATCAAGCGTGCACTAGGCATCTACTGTATGTCAGGTTCATTGTCCTACTGGGCTAGATGCTGCGGTACAGGAGCAAATAAGACAGACATGATCCCCACCATGCAGCGTTTGCTCTGTAACTGGAGAGGAAAACAATAAACAAGTAAACACCTAAGAGTGTCCGTGAGTGAGTGCTTTGAAGAAAAGTCAAGCTGGGGATGGAGAAAGATGGGGCCATCTGTGTAGCCATGGAATTCAGGGAAAGCTGTGAGGAGGTAACAGTTGAGCTGAGACCTACCCTGAGTGTGAGTGCCAGCCATGACACTGAGAGCTCTTGGCAGGGAGAGCAGCAAGTGCAAAGGCCCTGAGGTTTGGATAAATGAACTTGAAATGTGCAAGGGAAGATCACTAACACTGATAAACTACCAGTCTGACAGATGACAAGAAAGGACTGAAAACAAATAATTAAAGAGGGACACATCACTACGGATCCTACACACACAAAAAAGGATGACAAGATGTTATAGATGTTATGCCCATAAATTTAACAATTTTGAAGAAATGGACAATTCCTTGAAAAGCACCAATAACCAAGGCTCACTCAAGAATAGGTAGCTTAAATACCCCCATTTATTGAAAATAATAAATAATATGTTAATATATCAGATATATTATTAATATAATAATAGCCTATTAAAGAAATAAAATAGAGATAACTAGTAAAGCAATTCAATTCTTAAAAACTTTCCAGGCTCATTCATGATTTTACCAAACGTTTAAGGAAGGTGGCTGCAGCTGAAATATTACGGCCAGTAGATGGAGCTGGGGTCTGAGAGGTCAAGGGGCCAGAGTTCAAATTTGATGCCAGGCCAGATCTTCCTAGAGAAACAAATGGCGGGGGCGAGGGTGGGGGGTGGAGAGCAGGATTTTTTTTTTACCTAGTTCAGCAAGAGGGAACAATGTTAGAAGTTGGAAGGTCCCTCAATTAAGGTGCAATTTCGGGGTCCAGTGCTCCCACTCTCTTTCCACTCCTCGAGGCTTCTCACTGAGCAAGGAAAGAGAGAGGTGACTGTACAGATGACCAGCCTCTCTGACCTAGACTAGGCAGATGTGACTCCAGGACTCCTGAGCCCTCCCCTCCCAGGCCCACATTCCTGGGACCACACATGGGACACAGTGGTTGGAGGAGTGGACACATGTAGATGACAAGGCTTGAGGTTTCAAAGGTCACAATCTGCCGCCCCTCAAGTCACCCCTACTCCCTTGCCTGGTTTAATTTTCCTCCTCGATCTTCTAGCTGCTGGAAATTGTTTTATGTGCTTATTAGTTTAGGGGCTTAATGTCTGCCTCCCTCACCAGAAAATGAGGTCCCTGGAGGCAGGGCCAACTTCCATCTCCTTTGCCGCTGTGTCCCCAGGAGTTACTCAATACATCTTGAATGTATGAATGAGCGAATCAATCAATCAATCAGAACCAGTTGGCAACTCTCTGCCCACAAAATATCATGCTAATAAACCTCCAGAACTTGGGTCAAGCCCTTCCGACTAGCTGGTGTGGCGGGGAGAGGGGAACTAGAGAGCCGTGCGGAGACGAAGGGAGAGGCCAGAGCTTCCTGGCCCAGGCAGGCGGCAGACCTGAGCTCATGGTTCCCTTCCCACACACAGAGCCGGTAGGGTGTGCTGGGCCTGCCAGGCTGGAGCCGCCCGGCCAGGCCATCTCCATTCTTACAGATGCTCTGCAAGGGGGCTGGGCCCACCTCTGGATGAGGAACTGGGCCTCTCAGTGCCTCAGTCTTCTCATCTAGCAAATGGGTTCCCAGGTTCTCCTGCCCTGGTGGGAGCGAGGACCCTCTCCTCCAGGCTTCTTCCTTCTGCCAACCCACCAAGCCCTGGACTCACCCAGAAGCAGCAGCTTCAGCTCCCCTCGGTCCCGCCTCTTCTGTTCCAGGAGGATCTTGTTGATCTCCTGATCAATCCGGGCGGCTGTCTTCTCATCCTCTGTCAGGCACCAGGGGCAGCAGTGCCAGGCCAGCGACCGGGCCATGATGTGGGGCCTCAAAGGGCACAAGGCAGCATGGCCCCGGCCCCCTGGGGAGGGCACCCCCACCCCACGGACTGCGGGGAGGGTTCCCGGCAGCCGCGCGTGAAGGGGCTTCCCTCTTCTTCGGGGCCACCCCCCCAAGAACCCCCAACTTCCTGGCCTCCGGCACCCAGGCAGCCGAGCACAGAGAGGCCTGAGTGCCAGGCACAGGGCGTTGGGGTAGAAGGAGGAGCAACAGAGGGGGTGTAGAGGCTCAGGGCTCCCCGCCCATCTTCAGACCTGCCCGGCCCGGCCTAACAAGTTGACTGTGGCAGCAAGGATTAGAGGTGGGTGCCCCTGGGGAAGGTGGAGCAACTCGAGGAAGGGCCCCACATAGTCTGGGTCCCGGCAGCTGACTAGGCCCTCCTTCCTCATTTTGGAGACGGGGTGGACTCCATCCACCCTGGGCCCCTGACCCCGCCCCTGTCACTAGGCCCGCCCCCTGCGAACCTGCTCTGAGCCAATTAGAAGCGACCCCCAGCACACCAACAATGGAGGCAGGGAGGCACTTACTGTTTGAACTACTTTCCCGTGTGGGCTTGTTTCCTGTGCACATCACCCCAGAGTTAGTGTTATTTCCTCCTATGTACAGATGAGTAAACTGAGGCACACATTATAATGGGACCAGACAAGGCCTGGAGCCAGTTGTCACCCAGGGTCTAAACACTAGCCAGGCAGTTTTGGAGATGGCCATTTATTCTCCCGGCAAACGTGAATTGAGCACCTATTGTGTGCCAGGTGCTGCAGAAAACAAAATGACAAAATCCCTGCCCCCTCTGCCTAACATTCTAGTTAAGAGAGACAAGTAAGGAAAGATAGTTTTAAAAAATATTTGAGCCTGTTGGATGGCAATATATGTTCTGAGTGAAGAATGAAGTGGAGAAGGGACTGGGAGATGTTGGGGGACCCGGGCTGTAGCTTTACACAAGGAGTCAAGGAAGGTCACACTGACCAGATGGCATCTGGCATCAGGAAGAGATGTTGAACAGGCAGCCTGGACCTAGGGGTACCCTGTGAACTGAACCCGCTGGTCAAGGCCCCCTGCCCTGACTCCCTCAGTCCTCAGGATCCTCAAAGTGGGACAAGCACACAGTGGGTGAACATATAGCTGCTTCCCATCGCTCACAGCCATAGGAGCGATCACAGTTTGTCTCCAATCCAGCAATCTCGGCCGTTTCTGGGTGCAGAATTCCCTTTGAGAGGTTCTTGAAAACTAGAAAGTTCTGGAACACCGCTACTCCAGAGATACACATAATTCAGGGACATCTGGAACCCTCACAGATGGTACTATCAAGGCTCAGGGAGGGTGAGTGAGTGCCTGGGGTCCCACAGCAGCAACTGTCACCCCTCCTTCAAGCCCCAACCATCAGCAAGGTGCAGTTTTCTTTGCTGCTGAATCCTAATGAATGGCAGATGGGAAGAGTGATAAGCCCCCTCCCTAAGCCAGGTCTCTGGGGCAGGCAGATGCTGCCCTACCCAATGACCCACCCCCAGCAGATGGCCCCGAGGAGTTCAGGGTGACTTTCTACTGTTAGGCAGGTGTGAAGAAAAGCAGAAATCAGCCTGGGCTGCACAGCATTGGGAGGACCGCACAGAACAGAAATAACCAGCTTGGCAAAACCAGGAGGACAGGCTGAGTCACAGACCACAGAGTGGACAGAAGTGCAGAGAGGCCCAGGAACCCAAGGGCCATTCCCTCCAGGCATCTCCCTGCTGCCCCTTCCAAAGAAGCACAAAGGTCCCAGCATGTCACAACAGGACCAGATGTCAGGCCCTGGTCTAACACCTTCCGTGGTTCCCAGTGACCTCAGAAAAATGACCCAGCTCCCTTGATCCCCAGTAGGGCTGGGCCTCTGTGAATTTCTCCAGCTTCAAAACAAATCTCCCTTCCAGTTCCCCAAAAAGGCAAACTGGTTCTTTTCCACAGGCATCACTGGGGACATTTGTCACATATTAGTTCATTAGGGAGTATCAGGTTGAGCTTGTGAGCATATTTGAAACACACACACACACACACACACACACAAAGCATAAAACATGAAAATATAACCTAACCAGCTTTTGTGAACCCCATAGTCACATGACCCCCAGCCAGGTCAAGACTAAAGACCTCATCAACCCCATGAAGGTCTCCAGACACCCTTTGCAACCTTCACCTGGCAGTCACCACTGCTCTGACTTGTACAGTATTTTTATGTCTGGGTGGTACTTTTTGGTAATAAGATTTATTTAGTTTTTTATTTTTTAAACATATGGCATTGTCTTTGCTTTCTTTGGTGTTTGGTTCTATGAGTTTTAACACATGTAGAGTCATGTAAATTATCAGTGAAAGAAAGAGGGGACAGAATATAGTTCCCTCCCCCTGGAAAAACTCCCTTCTTTGTAGTGTCAAAGCCTCACCCTACCCCAGTCCCTGGGAACCATTGGTCTGCTCTTTGTTGCTACAATTTTTTAAAAGTATATTTCATTGATTATGTTGTTACAGTAGTCCCAATTTTCCCCCTTTGCTCCCCTCTGCCCAGCACCCCCCTTCCCGCCAACAATTCCAACACCCCTTAGTTCATGTCCATGGGTCATGCATATAAGTTCTTTGGCTTCACCCTTTCCTATATTATTCTTAACTTCCCCGTCTATTTTGTATCAACCAGTTATGCTCCTTAGTCCCTGCACCATTTCTCCCCTTCCCCTTCCCAGATAATAACCCTCCAAATGATCCCCACATCTTTGATTTTGTTCCTATTCTGGTTTGCTTAGTTAATTTTGTTTTTATTTTTTAGATTCAGTTTTGTTGATGGTTGTGAGTTTGTTGTCATGTTAATGTTCATAGTTTTGATCTTCTTTTTCTTAAGTGAGTCCCTTTGACATTTCATACAATAAGGACTTGGTGATGATGAACTCCTTTAGCTTTACCTTGTCTGGGAAGCACTTTATCTGCCCTTCCATTCTAAATGATAGCTTTGCTAGATAGAGTGATCTTGGATGTAAGTCCTTGCTTTTCATCACTTCAAATACTTAGCCAGTCCCTTCTTGCCTACAAAGTTCCTTGTGAGAAATCAGCTGATAGTCTCATAGGCACTCCTTTGTATGTAATTCTCTGCTTTTCTCTTGCTACTTTTAAGATTCTCTCTTTATCTTTCACCTTTGGCATTTTAATTATGATATGTCTTGGTGTGGTCCTCCTTGGGTGTAGTTTGTTTGGGACTCTCTGTCTTCCTGGACTTGTATGTCTATTTCCTTTTCCAAATTTGGGAAATTTTCTTTCATTATTTTTTCACATAAGCTTTCAATTTCTTGCTCTTCCTCTTCTTCTGGCACCCCTATGATACAAATGTTGGCATGTTTAAAGTTGTCCCAGAAGTTCCTAAGCCTCTCCTTATTTTTTTCAATTCTTGTTTCTTCATTCTGAACTGGTTGACTGTTTTTTTCTTCCTTATATTCCAAACCATTGATTTGAACCCTGGTTTTCTTCCCTTCACCATTGGTTTTGTGTGGATTTTCCTTCGTTTCATTTAGCATAGCTTTCACTTCTTCCCTTATGCATTTGCTGTACTTAAGTATATCTTCAAGCCTGTGAGCATCTTTATCACCAGTGTTTTGAATTCTGCATCTGTTAGGTTGGCTATCTCCTCGTCGCTTAGTTCTCCCACTGGAACCTTGATCTGTTCCCTCTTTTGGGCCATACTTTCCTGTCTCCTTATCTTGACAGGCTCATGTGTTTGTTTGCCTCTGTGTCTTAGGTAGAGCTGTCACACCTGTTATGTTGTAAAGGGTGGAGCCTTAGGTATTTGTCAGTATAGGGCAACCCGTTTCACCACGTTGTGGCACTGTATCTGGGGGAGGGGTCCGAGAGGGAACAATGCCACTTGCTCAGCACTCGCCCCTTTTCCAGGCACTTCTACTTCTGTATGGAACTGGTGCCTTTCTAGCTGTTGCCCTGGCCATCGTTCCCTGAGTGGGTGGGTCTGCGATGTTCTAGGACTGTAGGGGCCCTTTAAACAAATGGACTCTGCTGAGAGACTGGCAGTTTCTTCCTCCACCCCAACCTCTACTGGTTTGCACAGTCAGAAGCAATGAGGCTTTATTTTCCCTGGCGCTGGGACCGTGAGCTGTGTGGTCTGGTCTAGTGCTGGAAGTGCTCCCCAGGCGTCCTTCCTTATTTTTTAAAATGTGTGACCACACTTTCTGTCAGCCTACTGCTGCCGCTGCTGCTGCCACCACCACATCATGTCCTCTCTGTCCCGGCTCCGTCCCTCCTACCTGTCTGGGTATTTCTTCTTTATATCTTTGTTTGTTGGACTTCAGTGCAGCTTTATTTTCTGGAACTTCTGGTTGTCTGTAGTTTTGAGGTAGTTGTATTCCTTCTTATTTGTGGAGGGAGATGCAGGGTGTCTGTCTAGGCCTCCATCTTGGCTGGAAGTCCCTGTTGATACAATTTTTTAAAATATGTTTTTTAATTTACTTGTTTTTAGATAGAGGGGAAGGGAGGGAGAGAGAGGGAGAGAAACATCAATGTGTGGTTGCCTCTCTTGCGCCCCCAACTGGAGACCTAGGCATATGCCCTGATTGGGAATTGATCCAGCGACTCTTTGGCTCACAGGCTGGTGCTCAATCCACTGAGCCAGGGCTGTTGCTACAATTTTAAAAATCTTTTTGAGTCCTGGCCAGGTGGCTCAATTGGCTGAAGCATCATCCCCTACACCAAAAGGTTTCAGAGTCAATCCCCATTTGTGCACATATGGGAGGCAACTGATGGAGGCAACCAATTGATGTCTCTCTCCCCACCCCACCCTTCCTCTCTCCCTAAAATAAATAAACATATCCTTGGGTGAGGATTTAAAAAAATATTTTTGAGAATGTCATGTAAATGGAATCATACATGATGTGGCTTTTGAGACTGGCTTCTTTCACTTAGCATTGGAACTTGTCTATGTGGTTGGGTGTTTGAGGAGCTCTTCCCTTTCAACTGCTGAGTAGTTTTCTGCTGTGTGTGTGCATCACCGTTCATCCACAAAAGGACATTTGGGTCGCTCTCCCGTTTGGGGCCATCATGACTACTGCCACTATAAACATACATGTTCAGGTCTCCTAAGAACAAGTAATGTTCATTTCTCTTGGATAAATCCCTACAAGTGTAGTTGTTGGGTCCGAGGATAACTGTATGTTTAACCTGGTAAGAAACTGCTGAACACTTTCTGAAAGTGGCTGTGCCACACCAGTGATGTCTGAGTATTCCAGTTTCCTGCCTGCTCACCAGCAGTTTGTGTTGTTAGTATTTATTTTATCCAATGGTGTCTTACTGTGAATTTAATCTGTATCTCCCCAGTTGATTAATGATCTTGAATATCTTTTCATGTGTTCATGTGCCATCCACATCTTCTTTGGTGAAGTGTCTATTCAAATTTTACCATTTCTTTTAGTAGGTTGTTTTTCTATTTCGTTTTGAGAATTCTTTATATATTCTAGATACAAGTCCTTTACTGGGTATGGGGTTTGCAAATATTTGCTCCCAATCTGTGGTTTGGTTTTTCATCCTCTCAACTGTGTTGGTTGTGGAGCAAAAGTTTTTAATTTTGATGATGTTCAATTTATTAATTTTTTTCCTTTACAGATTATGCTTTTGGTGCTAGCTATAAGAACTCTTTGCCAAACCCAAGGACACTAAGATGTTTTCTTCTAGGATCTTTGTTTTATATTTTATATTTAGATTCATGATCCATTTTGAGTTTTTAGTCAAGGTTTTTTTTCTTTCTTTCCTTTCATCTTTCTTCTTTCCTTTTGCATACAGATATCCATTGTTCTAGCACCCTTTATTGAAGAGACTGTTCTTTCTCCATTGAGTTTTGCCAAAAATCATTTCACTGTAGTTGTGTATTTGATGGTTTTGCTTAGATCTTCTATAGTCTCACTAATATGCGCTCATCCTATTGACTGCAGAGGGGAGTGTTGAAAAATAATTGTAGATTTTTCTATTTCTCCTTTCAGTTCTATTATATTTTATTTCATATATTTTGTGTGAACGCATTTAGGATTGTTATGTCCTCTTGGTGAATTGATTCTCTTAAATAATGTCCCTCTTTACTTCCTTGCTTTCCTTTATAAATTTACAACCAAATTAAGGAACCCTAAAAATAATATTTAATTGCTGCCATTTTTGAACTTGTAAATGGAACTGCACAAGATGGATTCTAGTGTGTCTGGTTTCTGTCTATCTCTTGTTAGGATTGTGCAATAAACCCACACTGGTGCATGTGGTTATAGTTCATTAATTCTCATTATCTTAGCAGTATGTTCTATTTATTTTTAAAATTAGATATGTCACATATTCATCTATTCATCCATTTTATTTTTCTTATCAGTATTTTTATTTCTAAAAATTATATATAATTGACATATAATAGTTTCAGGTGTACAACACAATGATTCAATATTTATATATATACTGTGAAATGATCACCTAAATAAATCTAGTTAACATCCATAACCACACAGTTACAATTTTTTTCTTGTGATAAGTTTTAAGATCTACTCTCTTTGTAACTTTCAAATGTGCTACACAGCCACCATGCTGTGCTAGTCATCCATCCTGCTGTTGAGGGCACTTGGTTAAATCTCATTTTGTGGCTGAAATGAGCAGAGCAGTTGTGAAAGTTTGGTCTGTGCCTTTTGGTGACCATATGTGACTTTCTGTGGATAAATAGTTGTGAAACTGCTGGGTTACATGGTATTTCCAAGATATTAGCTATCTTTTACCAAAGTGCACGCACTAATTTACACTCCCACTAGCTCTGGGGAGTCTTCATAGAGCTAAATTTATTCTATCCCAAAGACTTTCCTTTATTCAGTAAAGATGCAGTCCTTGTAGCTTCTGTTATTATAAACGTCCCTTTTGTTTAATGAAGAATAGGATATTTACATTTTTTTTCAAAGTGTCTCCCACTCCTCAGTTGATGGGATTATTTGCCACTGAGGGCCACAGCTGCATCCTTCCCTGGGCCGTGCCCTTGGCCACACCTAAGGTCACGCTCCCCCATCTAGGGGTGGCCCAAGGCTGGGATACAAAGGTTCAGCCCCCTCTTTTCATTGATTGAGGAGTTATTTATTTGGATAAGACAAAAAAGTCTCCATTCAGCCATTCCACCTCTGGGTACATATCCAAAAGAATAGAAAGCAGGGACTCAAACAGGCACTTGTACACCCATGTTCACAGCAGCATGATTCACAGTATCCAAAAGGTGGAAACTGACTAAGTGTCCATTGCTTGCCAGGAGGGCCAGCTTCCTGAAAGTAGGACCCGAGCTTGAAAAGTTTTTTGATCTTGAAATTCCCCTAATTTTGAAGCAAGGACTACATGTTTCTTTTTGCCCCAACTCTACTTGGCTGGATAGGTTGCAGCTCATGCCAAGACTTAGTGTAGGAAACAAGGACATAGTGACTCCCAAACCAGTAGAAAATCATTAGTAACAAGGGCAAATGTAATTAGAGGGTCTTAAGGGACATCCTGAAGGGGGAAAGATAGTCATCACCAGACAAAGGGAAAATGGGAGAAGGGAGTTGACAATAGTAACATATTTATAAATCGCAAAAGGGGCATTTAGATAATCGTGTTAGATTGTAACTCCGGAGTAACGAGTAATGGAGAAATGGGGGAGGAGAGGGGAGGGGGAGCTAATTGCGTTAGGGAGGGGGAGCTAAACACATTACTATAAAACCAATTTTCTTCGTCTACTTGGGGCACACATTCTCCAGGCTGAGGGTGCGCCCGACTCTGCAGACTTGTCAATAAATGCCTTGCTTTGCTGCTCAATTCCTGCGTGCCGGTTTTTATTGTGAGCATTTCTCACACCAGGAAGTGCTGGCCTACCATCAAGGCAGAGGGCTGACTTCTCCCTGCCTTGGTTTCCCATGTGGAATGGGGTGATGACAGGACCTCCTCTGGGTGGATGCTCAGTGGAGGCAGCAGGTGAGTGGGACAGCAAGGAAGCGGTCCCAGCTAGACAGGGAGGGCCTGAAGTCTAGGTGACATCCACGTGCACCAGCAGCCTCAACCAGGATCCCTTCCCAAACTGACCTCCCAAATCCAGCTTATCTCCTGAAACTTCACCTAGTCCAGCCCCCATCCTCTCAACCTGGTCCTGAGTGCCCCGCCTTCCCCATCTGTCCTCCCCACGTGCGCCACCAGAGGGCACCTGTGAGCACCCAAGTCAGGTCCTGCATCTCCCTTCCCCATTCTGTCCTCCCCAGGCAGGCACCAGAAAGCTCCTGTGAGCATCCAAATTGGGCAGCCCTCCAGGGCACCTACCTCACTCAGAGTAAAACCCCAAACCCTGTCCGTGACCCACAACGCCCTACATGACCGCCCCTGTCCCCTCCCTGTCCGCACCTCACTCTCTCCCCTTCACTCTGCGCCAGCCATGAAGGACTCCTCGCTGTTCCTTCAACACACCAAGCAGTCCTGTCCCGTGGCCTTTGCAGGGGCTGTTTCCTCTGCCTGGAGAGCTCTTTCCTCAGACCCCAGTATGGCTCCTTTCCTGCATATCTTCCAGGATCCTACTCGAACTCCACCTTCTCAAAAAGGCCTTTCCTGAAAAGCCTGTCTGAAGTGGTCACTATTGCTCATCCCATTTCCCTGCTCTGCTTTTTCTTCATAGATTAAGTCATGGTGACAAAAGCTGTTCCTCCTGACTCCCGCTGTATCTGCAGCACCTAGGACAATGCCTGGCACACAGGGAACCTTCAAGACACATCCTGTTGAGGAAGGGGGGAAAAGAAGTTGCAATTCTTGTACATGTCTGGTGGAGATATGAAATGGGGCAGTCACTGAAAAAAGGATAGCGGTTCCTCAAACTCAGTTTCCATATGGCCCAGAAATTTCACTTCTGAGCATTTATCTAATAGAATTAAAAGCAGGAACTCAGAGATTTGTACACCCATGTTCACAGCAGCATTATCCATAACGGCCAAAAGGTGTAAACAACCCAAGTGTCCATGGATGGATGAATGGAAAGCATGGTCCATCCAGACAAGGGAATACTATTCAGCCTTAAAGAAGGAATATTATTTTGTCACCCGCTGCAACATGGATTAACTTTGAGGACAGCATGCTGAAATAAGTTAGACACAGAAGTACAAACGCCAGGTAATTTCAATCATATGAGGTCTCTAGAAGAATCAGATTCATAGAGACATAAAGTAGATGGCAGATGCCAGGGGATTAGTATGTTTAATGGGAACAGAGTTCCAGTTTGGGAAGATAAAAAGTTCTGAAAATAGACTACAGTGGGGATGGTAACACCACAATGTGAATATACATAATGCCACTGAACTGTGCACTTAAAAATGGTTAAGATGGTCAACTTTATGTCTACTTACGATTGAAACCTTTAGGGGAAAAAAAATAACTAAAAAAAGACAGCAGAGAGCTTGCCATCCAACGTCTTCAGTTTACAGAAAGGTGGAGGGCTTTGTCTTCCAATATCTCTGACTGTGAGTGGCATGTTGGCCCCTGCCCCCCAAAAGGAGGTGTCTCTCTTGCAGGATGCAAGAGCCAAAAAGTCAAGAGCCAAGCAAGATGACCTCAGAGCAGGGACCCGGTCCCAGCCCAGGGTGGAAGCAGCAGCTATGGCTCCTGTGAGCTCAGACCCCAGCCTGAAGGTGCTAGGATCCAGGCAACCCACGGGGAGACCAGGTGACACCCTGGGGACCTTCAGGGCCCATCTGCTGCCCCCCATCTGTCCCTGTGGCCAGCAACAGGAAATAAGCTAGAGGGGCCGCAGCATTTAGGAACGAGATTTATTCCAATTTAAAACAATTGATTTCAGGAGAAAGATATGAAAAGTCAATTTCCATCAGACATCTCTGGATTAAGGGGTCAGGGCCCCGACACACTGGGCAGCGCCTGCTGTCCCACCGGTCTGGACGGGACAGCCTTTGTCTGCCACAGGTTGGCATAGGGCTAATTGTGCCCATCCCCCAGCACGCGCGACAATACATGCATTTCAAATGACAAAAGGTTTAAAAACAGCATTTTTATATAATATTCTTTTTTAAATAGGTTAAGGTTTAAATCGTCTGAAATCAGGACTGTAATATACAAGTATAACCAGACAGTGTTCAACCCACTGGCCAGAAGTCCCCACACTGCCACTAGGGGGCATTGGCACTAAGACATCTCTCTCAGGGAGTGGGGTGCCCAGGGCATTAGCTGTAGTCCTGTGATCTGACACAGTGGGAGGAGCTGGGAGGTTGGCACAAGAGAGCATTAGTTCATCAGGGTAAAAATCAAAGACACCAACCAACCTCACATGGGACCAGAGGTACTGAGACCTCCCGTCCTGGCTGGCACTGACACTGGCACAGAACTGGCCTTGGATTCACCCGGGACATGGGTGGCCCTGCTCTCAGCTCCCTGGGTGGGGTCAGGCCTGTGGGGTTCCAGAAGACCCAGGCAGGGGTGGTTTGGCACTCCAGCCAACCTTGGGCTGTGGGATGCTTGGCACACTACCCCCTAAGAGAAGTTAATTCTTTGGGTGCTCCCCTACATGCTCACGCCACTCCTCGAGAGCCCAATCCAGTTCCCTTTTTGTGATCTGGACCCTTGAGAGGCCACTGCCAGCAGCACCACCTGCTTCCCCACCTCCCAAAGGGTGAAAATGGGGGATTATGCTCAACCCTCTCAAATAACACATGGCACAAAAAGGACCCGTTTTTGGAAAACTGGCTGAGAAGCCAGGGATAGTGGGCCTGTTCTGCCCCCGGATGGAGCTCATCACCAGGCATGTAGCCACCCCCAACTTCCACCTGTCTTTGGCTCCCCATCACCCTGAGGGCCTCCTGGATTTGTCCTGCTGGTGGGACTGGGAGAGGGCAAGCAGGGGCCAGTAGCCCAGGACTGGCTGTCTATGTGGATTGGATTTTTGCAGTTTCTTTTGTATGTTAATGGAGCCAAAAAGGAGAAGCCACACAGACTGCTATTGTAGGGTCCAGGTATAGTAGGCAGGGCCAAATGTTGCTGGCAGTCCATTCCCCTTCCACTTGTGCAAAAAACAAACTCTGTAGTGTTCAATCTACATCATGTGAATAGTCACCTCCCTCGCTGCAAAAGACCAGGCCCCTGCTTGTGCCCTGCCTCAGAGTTTGTCTGGGAGGGGCATCCAGGCCAGGCAGCCCATGGCTCTGGCTCAGTGCAGGACCATGGCTTGGAAGCTGCCCAGGGCCAAGGTGCCAGCTGCTGGCTCCCACGCAACCTTCAACAGCTCTGGGCAAGGTGCCCCTGCTGCCTACTCGATTTCCAGTGGCTCGGGGCACAGCGGTCAGCAAGTGCATGCAATGGAGGACACCATGCCTGGGAACCCCTGCCGGACTCTCCCTCAACCTCTCTCTGCCTCATGGGGACAGACCTGAGAATATTCTGAAAAAGTCCCCAGCCCACCGTCTTCACTGTTTCCAAACTGATTACAAAATGGAATGAAAGCAAAAGTGACTCCCATCCAAGTGGGCCCTCTCCTGGCTCCCGGGCCATGTGGACTCCCAAGTGTGCTCTCCAGCCTGGGTGGTGAGCACGTGACCCTTGGGGGCACAGGAACCAGGCCAGGGAGAGCTCTGAGAAGACCAGATGGCCCTGGAGACACAGCCCGGAGTATCACCCAAATCCCAGGGCTCTCAGAGGGCAGTGGGGACCAGGCAATCACCGGAGGCTGAGAGGGTCAGGAACCATCTCCTTCACTGCAGAGGAGCCCACATACTTCTTGTTTTTCCTTAAAAAAAAAAAATGGTTAGGCACTTCCCAGGGTGGGCAACAGGGGATGCCACCCACCCCCACTTCTTGGAGTCCTGTGAGCAAAAACACAGCAAAGTTGAGAGGATGGCAATAACTTAAAAAAAAAAAAAGGAAGAAAGAACAGTCAGTCTCCACATCTCCACGCCAAAGGACCAGGGCCAGCTGGGCGGCTCTGTCCCACGGAGGCCTGAAGGTGCAGCCCTGGTTGGAGTGACAGAAACTGAGGGAGGCCTGGAGGCGCTGGGGGCAGGGCACTCGCATGTCTCATCTCCGCCTGTCTCATTTTTCTTTTTTTTTGGTCTTTTTTCCATTTTTTTTTCTAGAAAAAAGGTGAGCCACAGTCAAGGTCAGAAAAAGGCAGCCTGTGCTGCTTGACAAAAGGTGAGAAGGTGCACGAAGTATATAGAGAGAAAGATGTACATCCCCTGATAACTGTGAAATAAAAACCATTGTTAAAAATATGAAAAAAACAAAAAACAAAAAACCCAGCTCCTCTGCAGGCAGAGCCGCGATCACATCATCACACAGGAGGGTCTGTCCCGTGGGCTCTCCCCAGGCTCACACCAGGTTGTACTCCTTCAGGTTGAGCTGCAGGATGGTGTCCTTGACGGCCGCAAAGACAAAGCGGATGTTCTCTGTGTCGGTGGCACAAGTGAAGTGCGAGTAGATGATCTTGTCACTGTCGGGGTTCAGGTCCACAAACATCTTCAGGATGAACTCCCGGGCAGCCTGTGCATCCCGCTGTGGCCCTAAGGGAGATGAGGCAGGTGAGTCAGGCCTGCTGTGCAACAGGTGGACACTGGGATGCCAGCCACATGGGCAGCTTATGCCATGGGCTCTTGGGCCAAGATGTGGCTTCAAAGAGGCAGTTTTGTGTGGGTGGGCGTGCATGGGGGTCTGCGCAGCCCCTTGCCCATCTCCACCCACTCAGCCCTTGGCCCCCCAGCTGGCACCACTGCTGCTTCACACACTAGGTGCTCCCCTCACCTCCAAACTGAGGTCAACCTTCCTTCCCAGCCTCACTTCACTCCATTCCATTCACACCACACCACAAATACACATCCACATCCAAACATGGGCATGTCCCCACACACGTGCACACGTGGCCAGACCTATATGCGCACATGCACACACCCATACATACCCACACACATGTGCATGCACAAAACAACTGCCACCCCAGCCACTACCTCACACGGCCATGATGGCTGCCCACCCAACTGTCCACAGCCCTGCCCAGAGGCTCCTGCCCATGATGTCCATCCTTCCCAGTCTATGGTATACACTCACCCTGAAGTCTTGGTCTCATGATTTCCTTACTGTTCCCATCTAGCAGTACTCCTGCTCTCCCCCAACCAGAGGGAGTCCTGTCTGCCCTGCCCAATACCACCCCCACCCACCCAAGAGGCCCAAAGGGCTGAGGTCAGAGCCCAGCACCCTAACCCCTGCCAGGCCTCCCTCACTCAGAACTACAGAGCAAGAGCCAACAGCCCAGATCACGAGGCCCCCAGTATGGGTACCACCACCGGCCATAGAAGGAGGGAGTGACTGAGCACGCTGAGGCACAAACAGCTACAGCTCATGGACAACAGAGAGGGGGTGCAGAAAGGACAGGTGGGATGATCTACACGAGTTGTCTGCCTTCCATTAGGAGCTCAGCTGATCCAAGGAGGTGTCAGGACAGTGATCCTAGGTCATTCTTTATCCCTAGCACCATGCTTTTCCTTATGGCCAGGCCACTGAGCTCACGTGAACTACTCACTCAGCGTGGGCAATCGGGGACAGGCCACTGAATGGGGCACTGGGAACTGCATTCCAGCGCAGCCCTCGTATTGCTATGCACTGATTGCAGGGTAACCCCTCCCGCAGACAATGCTCCCCCTGGGGACACAACGCCTTTCTGCCCATCAAATGTTCGGAGGATCCTGGAGGAAGCAATAAGAATATAGCGCCAGGGCCCCAGGAAGTCCTGGCCTGCCCTAACCATGCACAGGCCTGAGGGAACCACCCTCCGGGCTGTGAGATGAGGACACCAAAGCCCAAAGAGGGTAACGGATGTCTCCATGTTCTGCGGGGGCCACGCAGGAAGCACAAGGCATAGAGGGGCGAGGACACCCCTGTGCTCACCATCAAACTCGGGAAAATAGTCCACCAGGTGGGAGTATAGAATCTTGTCCTCCAGCAGATCCTTTTTGTTGAGGAAGAGGATGACTGATGAGTTCTGGAACCAGGGATAGGTGATGATGGTCCGGAACAGTGCTTTGCTCTCCTCCATGCGGTTCTGCAGAGGAAAGGCTCCAGGACTGAGGATGCCCCAGGGGCCTGTCCTCGGCTGGAGCCCCCAGAAGGGGGAGCCCTCACCTCTGCCCAGGGCCTCCCTCCCACCCACAGCAGACCAAGTGGTGCCTCACCTCATTGTCCGACTCCACCAGGACTTGGTCATATTCACTAAGGGCCACAAGGAACATGATGGACGTCACATTCTCAAAGCAGTGGATCCACTTTCTCCGTTCGGACCTCTGTCCTCCCACATCCACCATCCTGTAGGGGATGAGAGTTCCATAGGGACTCAGTGCTGGGCTCTACAGACAGCACTACTCCTGCCAGCAAGCCCCTCCCACCAGCATGGCCATGTCTGCTAGAGCTTTGAGGGCACCCAATTCCTGCTAGAGTCATGGGGGCTCCCCAATACCCATTAAAGCCCCAAGAACCTACTAATACCCATTAGAGCCCTGAGGGTCTCCCAATACATATCAGAGCCACACAGACCCCTCAATACCGGTCAGATCCCCAACAGCCCCCTAATACCTGTTAGAGCCCAGAGTACCCCCAATATGTATTAAGGCCATAAGGACCGCCCATGTATCTGTGGGAGCCAGCAGAGACCCCCATATCTGTGGGAATGAGAACAGTGTAGGCCTCACATCCGGCCTCTGGGAGTGACCAACTCCTGTCCTGATGGGAGCCCTTGGTCTAATGCGCCCACAGGCACACATGGTGGGTATGAGGTGTGGACCCAGTGTGACCTGCAATGGGCCACCCTCCAACCCCACATCCTGCCATCCTAAGGAAAGCCCCTCCCCTCCTTGGTCAGCATGCAGTCTCATCTGTAAAACACTAGCCCCAGTCTTGCTCCCCCTACAAGGAAACCCAGATAGACCGAGGGGCATTCAGTTGATAGACACGTGTCAGCCACTGCAAGGAAATGGACAGACGGCTGCAGAGAGCGAAGCCGGGTGTCCTGTTATTGGGTAAATATAGCAGGCTGCAAAGGCCCCTATCCAGTGTGAGAAGCAGGTAAGAAACACTGGGTCCAGAAACGAAAGGGAGGAGGAGGGTCCGGGGATGGCATCTGAGAGACAGGGTTAGTTACAGGGGCTTTCTTCTCCCTGCTTATGAATTCCCTAGGTTTTCAATGAGGAGGGATACTCTGTTTTTAAAAAGGAAGACAAAGGTTGTAAGGGAGAGCGGCCCTCAAGCCCCCCACACAGCCCCCTCCCTGAGCTGGAGAAGGTGGAGGTCCCCACAACTGCCCTCCCCATACACGCACACACTGCTGCATGGAAGACAAGGCTCAGACAGCACGGCCCTGGGGAGACACAGGCTCCCCACCAAGGCCAGCAGAAGCGAATCCACCTGGCAGGGATTTCTCAGAGGAGATTCCAGCAAGCACAGGTGGACGGCAGACGTGCCAGGGTGACTGTGAAGGGACATGAGAGTGGTGACAGACCAAGAGCCCTGTGTTTGGATGCCAGGCACACTGGCAGCTGCTGCCAGTCTGGGGAATGCCATCAGGGACAACAGTGTTTGGGGCCACAGCCTTCCTGGTGCATGAGCCGCCTCAGTAGAGCTGGGCTGAAACCTGGGCCCTCAGGGGCAAGGTCTCCACACAAGGTACCCCCTTTGGGACCAGGCTCGTCTCACACACTGGGGCAATGAGGCCATCATTCGATGACATCTGAGCTCTGATCAGGGGCAGGCCATGAGCTTGGTGCCAGGGCTCCAGCCTGTCTTCTGTGATCACACAACCAGACCAGTGCATAGCTGGAAGAGGGCACAGCTGGAAAAGAGGTATATGTACAGCTGGACAAGAGAGGTGCACAGATGGACAAGGGGCGTTCAGGACCCTTCAACTCTTCACAGCACCCCTGCACTGGTAGGAACGCCAGACCATTTATTGCTCCCGCACAAGTCAGCATCCTCCCTCACCCATGGCCCCTTCATGAAGACCTAACCAGAAAGCCATCTCTCCCAGACTGCCTCTGACCAGTCCCCAACAGTCACTGGGGCCTGGCTAACTCTGACATTTGGGGACACTTACTTAATCATAAATTTTATCTCCAATCCTAGATCAGAAGCTCCCTGAGGGCAAAGACCAGGATCCAATGCATCTTTTGCTGCCCTCACAATGGGAACCCCGGGTCTGGGAACAAACAGCCCTTAGCACCAGGCCTCCCCAGAATGCCACCACCCTTGGGAAGCCAGGACACAGGCACCTGAAGATGATGTTCTCCAAGTCAAAAGGGTATTCAATGATGCCAGTAGTGGGCACACGGACCCGAAGCACGTCCTGCTGGGTGGGCAGGTAGCCTGAGGTGGCTATGCGGTCCACGTCGGTCAGGTAGCTGCAAGAGAGCAGGGACAGGACTGCTCAGGCCAGGCTGGGAAGGGAGGGGACATCCCAGCCACCACTGGTCCTCCAAACAGCCGGGAGAGGCCTGCAAGGGTCTCACCAGCAGGGGCTAAAGCAGCCAGGGATAGTCAGAACAAGATGGTACAAGGCCTCCCCATCCCTGACCTGAACAGGAAGGAGCAGGTCATTCACTGGGTCTCATGGGACAGAAATGATGCTGAAAAGGGAAAGACTCGGGTGGGACTCTCCAATTACAGCTGCCCCATGAGCCGCTCTAGGAGGAGAAAGGAGACCAGCGCCGGAGTTTCCAAGAGAGGCGGCTGGGCTGGAGGGTGACTTTTCAGAAATAAGCTTACTATTTTAGAATTGTTTTGGATCCGCAGAAAAGCTGTAGAGACACAACAGACACCTCCAGCACACACCCAGTTTCCCCACCATGAATATCTTCTGTTAGTCCAGCACATCTGTCACAATTAACCAGTCAGTCTTCATGGTGTCATTAACTGAGACCAACCTTTTTCCAGGTTGCCTCAGTTTCTCCTGACATCCTCTTTCCCAGTCGCCCGAGAAAGACCCACATGACCTTCAGCCCATTCTCCAGTAGGGCAGGCGGGCAGAGCCCTACTCACTATTTGGCAGAGTCGGACAGCTGGTACTCCCGCCTCCGGTCATAGCACTCCTGGATGCCGGGGTCATTCCACAGGGTCTTGATGGCATTGACGTACCGGTGTTCAAATGTCGTCACCTTTTCCACGTCCACTTCCCGGATCAGGAGTGCATTGGCCTGTGAGGGCAGGAGGGAGAAAGGTCATGGGCTCTCCATGGGCCTGGACACACAGGGAGCACCCCTCATTCCAGGACATGGGTAGACACTCAGCACCCAGCTGACCAGAGCTGGAACCATCAACTCCAGTTTTGCATGAACATGAGAAAGAAAGGAGAGTCATCGGCCACAACTGTCCTTCAGTGCTAGGCCCCAAAGCAAACCCGAAGTTGAGGCATCTCAGAACAGGGCTTGCCCAGACACCACGTCCCCATGTGTTGGAAGGGGCTTTCGCAGGTGAGGGAGGTGTGTGCCACTAAAGCTGTATTTATAGAAACAGGATGCAGTTTGCCCCATCCTGTCCTAGATGCTGATGGCCATTTATGGTCCAAATGTGAACTGACTCTGAACTGAGCCTCAGTTGGGAGAAATCCTATCAGCAGAGACCCAGCGGGCCAGAGGTTCAAGGCGGCCACACACATGGCCCCATAGCCAGGATGGCAGGACTGGTAGGGGTCCCTGAAAACCTGTGAATTGGGGTAAAGGTAAGAACACACCAATCAGAGACACATCAGAAATCTGACTGACCTTCTTAAACCTAAAAGTAAATGGATTGATTTAAGCCACATTTGGATAGATATGGACTCCATGCCATGCATTAACCCAGGGAAAATTTCTGGGTGTGTAAAGAACCCTAAAAACAGATCTACAAAAGCAAAGCTAAGAAAGGTCACCAGTGAGCCATGATGAGTGCACAGCTGCTGGACTGCCTACTGGGGAGAGCAGACTGCCACTAGGTACACGCCCAGGAGAAATGAGAAAAGGTGTGCAACTAAAAACTTGTTCATAATTCTGGCTGGTGTGGCTCAGATGGTTAGAATGTCATCCCCTAAACTAAAAGGTCATGGGTTCAGTTCCAGGTCAGGACACATGCCTAGGTTGCGGGTTTGGTACCCAGTCGGGGCATGTACGAGAGGCAACTGATCGATGTTTCTTCCTCACATCAATGTTTCTCTCCTTCTCTCTCTTCCTCCCTTCCCCCTCCCCTCTAAAATCAATGGACATGTCCTCAGGTGAGAAT
This sequence comes from Furipterus horrens, assembly GCF_987537825.1. NCBI lineage: Eukaryota > Metazoa > Chordata > Mammalia > Chiroptera > Furipteridae > Furipterus > Furipterus horrens. The sequence goes on along the minus strand of NW_028327180.1, from coordinate 38,817,793 downwards.
AAAAAACAACAACTTGTTCACAAATGTCACAGTGCCAAAATTCACAAAGGCCAAAAAGTGGGGACAACCAAATGTCTACTGATGAGTGAATGTGGTCCATCCATGCACTGGAATATTACTTGGCCATGAAAAGAAGTGAAGCACTGACACTCACTACAATGCTCAGTGAAAGACAGACACAAAATGCCACACTCTGTGCTTCCACTTATGTGAAGTGTTCAGAACAGGCAACTCCACAGAAATAGGAAGTGAGTTCATGGTTGCCAGAAGCTAGAGAGGAAGATAGGGAGTGACTGCTAATGGGGATGGTATTTTTTTTCTTTTTCTTTCTTTCTTTTTTTTTTTTTTGTTTGTGTGTGTGGGGGGTTGCCTCTCACTCACGCCCCTAACTGGGGACCTGATATGCAACCTAGTAATGTGCCCTGACTGGGAATTGAATCAGCAACACTTGGCTCGCAGGCCAATGTTCAATCCACTGAGCCACAGCATCCAGGGCTTGGGGATGGTATTTTTTGGGGGAGATGGAAATATTCTGGAATTGAATAAAGGTGACTGTGCATGACTCTCTGTGACTATGTTAAAAACAAGTTGTGTACTTTAAAAAGTTATTTGTATGGTATGTGAATTCCATCTCAACAGAGCTGTTACTAAAAAAAAAAATGAGGGAAATGCCACCCCCATGGGGTCACCAAGAGTCAGATATGGTGTGTGAAGTGCCTGCTAGGGCAGAGGTTCTCTGAGTGGCCAGGAACCAGGAGTTCGCACAGCCCACCCCAGGGCAACTAACCCATTGACTAGCTTCCAGTCCATAGAATGGGGGAGCTAACAGCTACCTGATACGGGAGCTCAGAGTTCCACCAGGATGTGCAGGCCTTGCATCAGCCCCCACTGCCCCCCTGCAGCCTATGTTCTGCCCAGGTGGTGCTTCCCAACAGCCTACAGCCTCACCTTATTCTGCTCATACTTGTACAGGATCTTCAGAGTCTCCATGGCCCGGATCATGGCCTGCATGGCGGTGAAGATGTTCTGGTAGACCAATTTGGTGAAGCCCCGCTTGTCCTCCTCCGAGTAGCCAGCCCCATGGATGATGCGCATCTGCTTAATGAATGTGCTCTTCCCGCTCTCGCCTGTGCCTGCAACAGGCAATACGGCCCAGTGAGAGCACAGGGACCAAGACCCACATGCTCACCATGTCCCCACCACGTCTCCACCCGGCATGCCAGGAGATGAGCCTCTGGGACACATGCTCCTGCTCCCAGGTGGCTCACTCAGATCAGGCATGGGACACACCTGACCAACAGGCGACCACTCTTTGAAGCACATCCCTGAGATTTACCTCAGTCATCCTTCCACCTGCACCCATCCTACAAGGAGGAAACTGAGGCTCAGAAAAAAGAAGGATGGCCCTGACTGGTGGCTCAGTGGGTTGGGTGTCGTTCCACAAAACGAAAGGTCACCAGTTCAATTCCCAGTCAGGGCACATGGTGGAGTTGCGAGCCAGGGGCTTGTGAGAGGCAATAATCAATCACTGTTTCTCTTCCTCTTTCTACCCTACCCCCCTTCCTCTCTCTCTAAAAATAACAAAATCTTACATTAAAAAAAAAAAAAAAGAAAAAGAAAGAATGACGTCTACAGGATGGTTAGCACCTAAGCACAAAACAGGCAAGTCTGTCCCATAAAGTGGCCTGCTGGGCAGTGACAGGAGCTGGGTGGCCACCACACTAGGGATGACTCAGTGCAGGTCAGAACTGAACACGGCTGCAAAAGAGGACATGAAGGCCCATAGAAGTTACATGTCTCTCCACCAGATGCCGCCACCTCCTTACCTAGTCAGGATGACAAGCAACCTCTCCCTTGGAGTTCCCTCAGCCCTTTCCCAAGCCCATTCCAGATCCCTGTCTAATCTGACAATGTCTGTCGACATCCGCACCCAAGGCCCCAGCTCCATAACAGTCTCCTTTAGGGCAAGAGTTTGGTATCTGCATCCAAGGCCATGCGGTGAGGGCCAAATCCAGTTGCAGGGCACAGGGCCATCACCCTGAGGTCCCCAGAAGCTCCTTTCTCATTAGGTCCAAATGTGTAACTCAACCCAACATCAAGACATCCCAGAGTGCTCTCCAGCTCTGTCCTGTGCAACCACAGCACCATGCCCCATGTCTACACAGAGGGTGTCACCCTGCTGCCCCACCACCAACCACATCCGCTCTCTTATCTCTGTTCCACCGTTCTGATCGGCACATCACCGAACCCCTTGGATCTCACTTCTTCCTCAGAAAGCATGAGGGGTGCAGCCATCTTACCGAGCTTTCCTAGGGTGAGCACGCTGGCCCTCCCCCACCTTAGAGAGGGACCCACTGAGGCTCTGCTGCCTTGCAAGATTAAGAAGTCAGGCAAACCACCTGAAAAGGGGCCCCTCAGCCAGCTGTGTCCTCACCCCAGTCTCAGGGTGTGCCATGCATCCAGGAGCCCTCCATGCCTCAGATCCCTCCCAGCCCCCCTCCAGCACCAGTTTAGCCCCGGGACCCTCTCCTGCTTCAGCTTCTCTCCCTGCTGCTCACCCCACTTATGTGCACCCCCACACACAGGGGCAGCAATTGAAGCGGTTTTAACGTGTCCACAAATCTCGGAGGAGCTGAGGCCTCCCACCAACAGCCACGAGAGGAAGCCATCCTGGAAGGGGCTCCTGCAGCCCCCGCGGAGCCTGCAGATGAGGCAGCGCTAGCCACAGCTTGACTGCAGCCTCATGAGAGCCTCTCAGCCAGAGCCAATCCGATTCCTGGCCCTCAGAATCTTCAGCTACTGAGTTTTGGGGTGATTTTTATTACACAGCAAGAGAGAACTTGTAAATTCTAAGAACACACTGCTTCAGACACTACTCAATTACACAACAAAGGTCACCTCTTGGGGACTCAGAAGATTCCAAACTTGCCCGAACCCACCCCTCTAGGCTCATCATCAGCACCCTCTGAGTCGCCCAACACCTGTCCAGCTGCCAGAGCTGCGCCTCTGTCCATGGTGCCATCTGCTCACAGTCACCCGTGACCCGGCCTTCGCCACAGAAAACCCTGTGCCTCAGGCAGGCAGCTCCCCTCCCTGGACACTGGAAACCATTACCACCACCTGTGTGGGGAGTCGCTCTGCAGGGGTCTGCCATGAACCTCTATGACTAGAAGCTCCTGGAGAAGAGACCAGTGGCATGGGCCCCACAGTGACCACACTGCCCTGCAGCCAGGAGGCCCTCAAACAGCATCAGAGTGACTGACCATAGGTGCCTGAGTTCACTAGGGGAGACCCAAGTCACAAATAAGACACACCATAAAGCAGGGACCCAGGCTGTAGCTGCTTCTTTCTGGTACTTTCATGAACCACTTCAGGTCCTTTCTGGAATAAATAAATTATGGCTTTGGTCCTGTCATCAAGTGGTAAATACCCCACACCATCCTACCTCAGACAATCACCTTGGCCACAAAATGTACAAGAGGCCAAGCACCCACTTCTCCACCCACCTGAGTTCCAGGGGCAGGAAAGGGTAGAGAGTCCATGCATGTGATCCCATGTCTCCCCAGAGGGATCCACACTGCCCTTCCCTCACCATACACTGCAGGGAAGGGTGGATGATGTGCTAGGAATGTGGTTTCTAGTGCATTTTTCTCTTAATCCAGGGTCCCCCCTTGGCACTGTTGACAGGTCGTTCTGTAGTGAGGGCTGGTCATCCTGGGCACCGTACGGTGTTAAGCAGCATCCCTGGCCCCTTCCCACTCGATGCCAGGAACACCTCCAGTCATGACAACCGAAGATGACCCCAGATATCACCCAGAGTCCTGTAGGGACAGGGTCAGCCCCGTTTTTGACAAAATGCTATTATTTCCCAAAGGTAACTGCCCTGCTGGTCTGTCTGGAAGGGTCTCTCACTGGAAACAATCAAACAGATACAAGAATTAAAGCCAAACACCCAGATGTAGCTAAACTGGGCATGTCTCACATTCAGTCCACTAGGCCCCTCTTGCTGCCAAAGCCTCAACTACAGAGAAGGAAAAGTAGCCTCGGCTTTCATTTGAGGATGTTGGGAGGACAAGTGACGAGTCTGAAAACCAGATCACTGCCCAAGCGAGAAAGAACAGACCTCACGCCAGCTTTCTTAAAGTGGAGGCAAAAATGATAACACAAGGCCCCACGGAGCTCTCCAGAGGCAGAGCAGGCACATTGAGGGGTATGTGTGTCACACACGCACACATGCACGCACGCATCCACACTCATACACATACATACACACATGCATGCAGCCCATGTCAATCAGCCTGAGACACTGCCCTGGCCCCAGGAGAGGGCAGGAGGTGTGGAGGCATATCTGTGGAGGGGTCCTAAATGCTACCCCATGATTGATAAGAAGCTGCCAGTCCCTGGAGACATCAGGGGTCCTGGATGGGGCAAGTGGCCAGGGTCATGCAGGTCCCTCCCAACCCCATGGTCATTCAGTCTGCAAGTTCCCCCACACTGCAAAGCCAGCAGCCATGATCAACCTCCAGAGGAGGAAAAGGCACAAAAAAGCACAGGCATGTGGTGTGGTAGAGGTGTTAACTCATCTAAGTGTGACAATCATTTTGCAATACATACTTGCATGAAATCATCATGTTGTATGCCTTAAACTTACATGTTACATGTCAATTGTGTCTCAGTAAAGCTAGAGGGAAAAGCAAAAGGGACACCCCAGGGACAATGTAGCCTGGGACGTGAAATGGGCAGCCATTACTTTTGGAGGAACATCAGAGAAAGGAGGGTGTGGAAGCAGCAGCCACACAGAGGGGAGGTCTGCTGAAGACGGCACCAGGTGCCATGCGCTGCCTGCATTCTGGGCCAACAGAGACTGAGTGAGCGGACACCAGCACCAGCTCTGAGTGTGAACCTCCAAGCCAGGAGCAGTGGCCTGGGAGGCAGGAGCCAGCAGGGTCCTCTGCCCTGGAACAGGACAGGCCCAGCTGGCCTGAGAAGTGTTCAGTCACCACTATGCCCAGAGGGAAGGGAGGGACAGGCTCTGGGCCATACAGCATCAGCCAAAGTAACCTGCTTCAGATGCTCTGGCTGCAGTCTTTATTTTAAGCTAGCTGCTCAGTCTCCTGGTCCACTCAGCCACTGCCACATCTTGTCAGCACATGGTATCTGTGACAGAATTTCTGGCCCCAGGATCCCCCATGCACCTGACCCAATGCCCACCTGCCCACAAAAGTCTCTGGGTGCGAAGTCTGCCTGGACTTCACGGCCACTCACCCTGTCCATTGCAGATTCTCTAGGGTCCTGGTCAGCTGTGCCCTCCTGGCCTCCAGCACATTCTGCCCAGCCTTCAGTCATGCTTCCCCAGGAGATCTTGTCACACACACCCTTCCACAATTGCCCCCTCTTGGAGAAAAGCAAGCCCCCTCCTCAAGCAAATATTTGCAAGACACCCATGATTGGGTTTCATTCTGTCCATGTGTGCTGATCCACAGCACTCAGTGCACCCCAACCACGCAGAGGGCAGCTACTCTGAACCCACAAGTGGCATTCTGGGCAGCTTTATTTAAAATGGCCAAAAATGCATCAGCCCCATGTCCTTCAACAGGCAGTCACAAACTGTAGCCCACACTACTCAAGAGATGACAAGGAAGCCCCGTGGACATGCCCAACAGCTGGCGGGCTCCATGGAATTGTGCCAAGTGGGAAAAAAGTCAACCCCAGGAGGCTATATGCCTTCTGGTCCTGTTTACAGAACACTTCTGAGGTGTCACAACTGTAGATTGAGGATGTATGGGTGGTTGCTAGGAGGGGGGAGGGTGACATGAGGGTCCCCCTGGTGCTAGAAATGCTCAGGGCCCTGGCAGTGGTTGTGGATTCAGGTGCCTACACAGTGATAATACCGCAGGGAAGTGACACACGCTTACCACCTCCCCATAAGGAAGTTGAGCAGCTCCAGGTCCTGGCTACAGTTAGACCTCAAGTTCATGTCCGTGGGTCCCCTAGCCCTGCCTCCGATGGTTTCTCAGTAACAGGAAAAGCCTAGCATTTTGAGAGGACATCTGTGGGCACCTGCAGCTGTGTGCCAGAGCTTCCACCACTGCTAAATACAAACCACCCCTATGGGCCCTTCCCCTACCAACCCTACAGAGTTCCTGGCACAAAACACCCAAATTCATGGTTTCCAAGAAACGCCCAGCACCTCAACACCCAAGCCGTTCTTTCCAGAGGCCATCCCTGCCATTTATTCTGTATCTGTGAGGTCTGCAGGTTCTCGTTTTCAGCACACTGGGGATAAGCTCCCTAAAACCAAGGGTCTGCCTGCAGCCTTCTGACTCCAGCTCCTAGCACAGGTCACAGAAGGCACTGTACAAGTTTTATCCAATTTGACCCAATCCATAGTGCTGGCTTCATCATGCACCCCCACAGATCCCCAAGTCCTCTAGCCAGGCAGGCCAGACTTGACCTCTGGTTACTCCAAGAACAGGGGTTGGGGGTACCTGGGGTACAGCTCAGTGGTTGAAGGTCTCACCCCTGCCCAGCTAAGCTCCTAGAAGCTGGCTCTGCCTGTCCATGGAGCCCAGCGGGTTGGGGGAAACAGCAGGGCTGAGGCCTGCAGGACGCCCCCTAGTGTACTCAGTCCTGCCACCACCAGGAGGAGAGAGTGAGTGCTGCCTCAGCTGAGAGAACAGAAGAGGAAGGAAAATAAGCCCGTCTATGAGGGGAGAAGGCCACAGACCTGCCTTCACTAATTGGTGGAGATCTAGGATTGGATTAAAGGAAGTGAGTCTGAGCTCCAAACCCTAGCAAACACCCCCAAATATGGTAGAGAAAAGAGGTTCAACTCCATGCCAGCCACAACCTGGAGAGCAGGAAGGATGGCACTTATCTGATATCACTGACAGACTCAGGTACACAGGCCATCGTATCCACAACCGCATGGGCAGGTGGCCACAATCTGGCAATAAAGCCTAAATGTTGGAGTCAGAAACTGGGGCTGGGAGCTGTCACAAGGCTGTCTACCACTCTGGGGTGAGGGTAGTGAAGCCAGGAACTCCCAGGGCCACAGGGAGGCCCAGGCAATAGCACCGCCAGGAACCTGGGCTCCTGGAAACACAGCCTGGAAATGCAACATGGGCCTCAAGCTATGTCAACAGGTCCATGATCAACAAGGGAGATGCAGAAAATGCAAAACCCTCACGCAGCTGAGGATAGCCACTACATGCCCTCTCTCAACCCCACTCATTCGCTCACTCATTCATTCAGTGATACAACTATCATCTCACCTCCCACTGGACAGGTGAGGGCACTGAGGCACAGAGAGGTTAAGTGGCTTTGTTGAGGTCACAGAGCCGGTAACTATAGGACCTCAAAAGACTAGGCTCTTCTGGCTTTGCAACCACAGTGTCTCCCCCATCCCAGGACTTCCATCTCTCCTGTTCCACAACCGCTGCCACAGGGAAGTGGAAAATGTAAGCGCACTGGGGAAAGTGCTCCTCAGCCAGCCACAGGGCCACCCAAGAGAGAACACACCAAGAGAGAGAGAACACACCAACAAGCACTAGCACTGATAAAAGACAGGAAGTAGGACAAAAAGCGTGAACCTACAGACTCATCACAACATCTTATCTCCACCCCAAGACAAAGCCAGTGTGCCACACCCCTTGGTCAGGACACTCCGCCTGCTGTAACTTAGGCCACTGTGCAACAGCCCAGGGGTGGCACTGGTTCTCCCGACAATTTCTGTGGGTGTCTTCTGAGCTCCCACTTTTATCCCCAAATGCTGGGCTTTTAAAAAAAAGACTTTATTTATTTATTTTTATAGAGAGGGGAAGGGAGGGAGAAAGAGAGGGAGAAAAACATCGACTGGGCCCTGAGGGAATGGCATGATCCACCAGTCCCATCCCATTCCCTACCCTCCTTTAGCCCAACTGTGGGTATGTGGGCAGGGCTTGGGGACTGGGGGACAGAGATGGGGAAGGACCCTGACCACCTAGCCCAGCTCACTGACATCACCATCAACTCAGATGAGAGGAATGATGGGGCAGAGACAGGCAACCTGCCTCCAGTTCATACTCCTACCCCCAGGGGTCTCCCTGAGGGGTCTGACCCATCAACTCTTGTTCCTCCCAATTCTACACAGCCCATCGAGGTCCACGAGCAAACAGACATGACAACAAAAAAAGGCAGCTTCCACCAGTTTGAGTTGGAGCTGCTCTTTTGAAGGTGCTTATGGTGCACCCACCCCCTATAGCACTGTCCAGGTGCTAAGGATCATAAAAGGTACCAAGATGGCCAAACCCCTGACAGCCAAGCTCTGGGGACCCTGTTGTAAGTCAGTGAAACCCCGGTCAGTAGCAGAGGGACCAGCCAGCCAGTGTGGACACCATGAATAAAAATAACACTGACAGTGCTTCCTTAGCTTAAAACCCATCACCCCACTTTTTCCTCACAATAATCCTAAATTATTGTTGTTCCATAGGAGAGAAAACCAAGACTTCAGAATCACATGGGGACAGAAACCACACTTCAACACTTTCTAGCACTTCCCACCTTAGTCCTGGTATGGACACCTACCTCGCAGGGCTATTGCTGCACTTTTTTTTTTTTTTTTTTTTTAATATTTAAGATTTTATTTATTTATTTAGACGAAGGGAAAGGAAGGAGAAAGAGAGGGAGAGAGACATCGATGTGCGAGAGAAACATCAATCAGTTGCCTCTCGCAAGCCCCTAACTGGGAACCTGGCCTACAACCCAGGCATGTGCCCTGACTGGGAATCAAACTGGTGATTTTTCGGTTTGCACTATGATGCCCAACCCATTGAGCCACACCAGTCAGGGCATATTTCTGCAGCTTTTTAAAAGAGGCTTATGCAAAGCTTTCTGCTTGCTGAAACACCTACTGTGTGCTATTTCATCCTACCACAGTGCTTCAGGGGAAGAGGCACCATTCTCATCCAACAGATGAGGAAACCCAGCCTGGGAAATACAACTGAGTTGCCATGGTCTTACCTTAGAGCAAGCACCTCCCCTCCTGCCCCCTGAGGGGGGTGTCTCAGGATGGATGATGAGCCCAGCCTCCTACAGGAAGCCTGCAACAGGCAGATGTGAGCTGGGCCCTGGAGTCCCTGTGTGCCCACCCAGCAGAGCAGAGGACCACGGGCAGGTGGCAATGGGGCTGCCTGAGCAGGGAGCCTCACATTTAAGCAAGGTGGGGCATCAGGGGTGCCAGGTGATTCCCATTTCACTCCCCTGGGAGGAAATAAATCCCATCCCAAATCAGTCACTCAGAACACGCTTCTGAAACCTGCAGGGCTCTGTGCTACATTATGGTGGGGTGGTGAGGACCTGGAGGTGGGAGTGGTGGCAGGGTGACATGCTCACCAGAGGCCAGGTGCCCTAAGGCTAAGAAGCACAGGGAGGCCATAGGCCTTAGGGGCACAGGAACTATGAAAGTCCCCTTCCTCAAGCCAACCAGCTAAGCTTTGGGGTCCTGGTTCTGTGAGCAGCCTGAGTTCCATCAATAAATAATCCTATACACGGGTGTTCCCAAAACCCTTGGAGACTCCCTAAATCCCATCTGCTGCTCATGAACACCAGGGCACAGGCTACCAAGGCTGACTGTCCCCATTAAATAGGCCACAGCTGCGAGCTAGGAAAGGAGTGCCCTTTGGAGGACAAGGGACAAGACCGTTCCTCCCCACTGCTGTCCAGCTCTGTCCACCCCGCATGGCTCAAAGTCCCAGATCAGACGCACCCCACCCCAGGCCCTGGACAGAGGAGAGAGAAATGCACCCCTCCGCCAGGGGTTCTCATCTAAGCTATGTCTGGTTTCCTGCACACCACTCCAAATGCCCAGGGCTATAGGCCGTGATGTCTGCAATGGTCTGTGGGGCTGCACCTAGGAGAACTCCACCACAAGAAGCAGAAAGTGAAACCTTCTGTGGTTAAATGTCTGAGGCTGAGCACTTCCTCCAGTCTCACCGCAGTGACCGGCACAGCTCCGCACATACAGAGCCACGCCCGGAAGCATAGTTGTCTGTGCAAATGAAGTTCAGCGCCAGTCTTGGCCCCAGAGCTTGGTGACACACCTGAGGAGGCAGTCTGGGCTTCTGAGGCACTTCTAGGGACTGCACCAGGGAAAGCAGACCCTTTTAGCCAAAACATTTAATTCAATTTTGATTTTAAGCATATTGACTCCTGGGGTGGGTTGAGGCCCTTTCACAGTCCCAGGGGAATCAAGGAGGGAACGAGAGGCCACCCAAAGGTGCTTTCTGCTCTCTCGGTCTGCAGGGGATGTGGCCAGGCGTCTCTGCCAGAAGCTAGTGGCCACACTCTAAACTGCACCTCAAAGCACTGGGAGGCGCGCCCTTCCCGCAGAGCCACCACACCCCAGGCCAGATTCCAAGCCTTTTCACCGCCCTGTGCGGCCCAGAGCTGGCTGACAGGAAGCCTGAGGAACTGACCGCCCTGCTTTATTTAGAAATCCCTGGAGCCACAGGGCTCAGCCTGGTCAGGACACTGGGCCTCTGCTCCTCTGGAACGTGGCTCCTGTGGAAGGCCTTGAGTTTCATATGGGAAACTTGCCTGGAGGAACAGACAAGGGACCCCCTCAGTGGTTTTCTACTAAATGACAGAAACATTGTGGCAAAGGGCTGTGTCAGAAGCCGGAGTGCCCACCTGGGACCCCTGCTTCAGAGCTCCCAACTAGGCCTCGGAGTTCTGGTCCACAGGATAGGAGAGCGATGTGCGCTGTTACGGACCTGCAGTGGCCATCCCACTCCCAACCACAGACATAATGTTAACAAGGACACAGCCTGGAACACCAGAGCTATGTATGACACTGAAGACCTGCATCCTTGCATTCACATGTACACTGTGTGTTGAGTGCACACACAGATGCACACACACACACACACACAACAAAACCCTGAAAACAAAAATATGCACTTTTTAAGCACTCACAAAACATCTGACAAAATAATTCACACTAGCTCTGCAACACAAATTTTATGAAAGGTACTACCATAGGGTAGGGGGCTCTGAAAAAGAGGTGGTCCCACCCCCAGGGCATACAGGACTATTTCTGAGGACATCTGTGACTGTCAGACTGGGGGTGATGATGGCATCAAGTGGGTGGAGCCAGAGATACTGCTCAACTCCCCACAGTGCCCAGGATGGCCCCCCACAGAGACTGACCTGACCCCACCTTCCCTGAGGGGGAGACCCTGCTATATGGAAAAGAAATACCTCTTTGAGGAGTCAAAAATCAGTTTTAAAAAGGAACAATGGAGAGAGCACTGGGGACAGAGCCCATGAGGTTCCCCCAGTCTGAGGGCCAGAGTACAGCTCCAGGAGCTTCACAAGTTGGTCACTCTCATCACCAGGATGAGACATTTAAACCTCCACCAGGTTCAGAGGCCCACAGGTCACATGCATACAAGCCCAGGGAAATACCAGACCAATACAGTGAAGAAGTGGCAAGGGCTCCTCCAGTGACAGTAACTTGCTCCACCCGGTTCCAAACTCAGGTGCCAAGGCAGACACCACCAGAATCGCACAGAAAAAAGCCACCCCCCAGCCTAGACTGCAGCTGAAAAGCTCAGTCTGCCCTTCAATTTTCTCCCTGCAAAATGAGGACAGCCCTCAACCAGTGGCTGGCTTGCTGGAGGGGAGAGGGTGGGATGAGTCCCACAGGCAGGTTGGGCACCAGGCAGAGGGTACTCAGTAAAGATGCCCTCCCTGCATCCTCACACCCTACCCAATCCTCTGGTCATCAAAGTCCTCCCAGCAAGGAGTCCTCAATCTGGGAGGACAGGCTGCCTGGTGATAAGTGTTCCCAGGGTTCCCAAACAGGTCCTGGGCCCAAAGCCTGCAGGATCACTGGTAAGGAGCACCTCAGGGTCAGCCCCCACCTCCACACATCCTCTAGCCCTCCGCCCAGCACTGACAGCTATCCTCATGTCAGAAACCTTCACCATGGACCTGTGCACTCACGTCACCCTCACTTCTTATCTGCCCCCATGCCTAGGATATAACCTCAACAGACAGGTGTCCAATCCCCTCTGCTGTGCAAGTTGGCAGCAGTGGGCTAGGCACCTATCTGTTGAGGTTATATCCTAGGCATGGGAGCAGATAAGAAGTGAGAGTGACGTGGCCACTGACTCCTCAAGCCCTAGGGCAGACACTGGCCACTTTCAGATCAGTTGCAGGGCTCCTGAGGGACCTCCAAGCCCAGGGAGAATCCACAGGCACACCAAGGCTGCAGAAGCACAGACTGCTGACTTGTGGCCTTGACCCTCACATCAATCTAGAAGCCTAGACACACTGAGGACAGACTGCAGGGGCACCTGGAGGCGCACACAGTCCCTGATCAAGGCCGAGTGATGGTACTGTTAAAACACCTCTAATTTCTAACCCCCTTTCAAAACAAACTCTACTGCCCACTACAAAATACACCTACCACAAGGTCCTCCCAAGTGCCACTCGAATACCATTGCAAGTTTCCTCCAAACTTTAAGGTTGCTCTCTACCTGTCTTCTGCAAACCTGGCCTTTTCATAGTCTTTAGGTAAATCAAAATATATATTTGGAAAAGAAAATATGGAAGGTACTTCATCAAAGGGAGGACCCTGCAGATGGAAGAAACAATGCATTTCAGCCAAGACCCGCTGCCTCCCAAAGAGCCACCAACGCCACTACCTACTATCAGGAGCCCCACACAGCCTCTAAACCCTCCTCCCACCCCAGGCCCATCAAAACTACCTGTGAGCAGCTTGCAAGCATTTCCAACTTTCCCCGGAGTCCAGGAATGAAAATGAAGCAGGGCTCATAAAAGGCAGGGCCCAGGTTTCTGTTCTGTAAATGACCTTCTTGCCTTTGACAGCAGAGGTAAAGTCCTTCAACAGCCATTATTTGGGGTGACAACACTGACAGCTGGGCCAACTCACTCCCTGCAACAGGTGTGCCCTGGGGAGACAGGGACTCCAACAGGAATCTTCCCTGGAGGAGGAGGAGGACCCAGGAGAATCAGCTCCCACAAAGGCAGAAGGAAAAGGCTTGGGGAAAGTCGATGAATTGGCCAGTTCTGAAAACCTGCAAAGGCTTAGGGCCCCACCTGCTCCCAGCCTACAGATAAAACAGAAACCTCCAGAGAGAAGAAAGGCTGTCTTTTCCCCCACCGTGTGTTCCCTTTTCAGGAAGGAAAAAGTTTTCCCGCCGGGGTTGGGGGTGCAGGGAGGCACGGAGACACAGAAACAGCTTGAGGGAATGGGGTTGGGGGTTGGGGGTTGGGGGGATAGGCCCTGAGTGTAGGGAACAGGGCTCCACCTGGTGGGAAGAGTAGAGATGGGATAATGGAAGGTGAGGGGCGCGTCTGCGCCTGTGGATTACAACCCAAAGGTCTGGGCCTGAACAGATGCTGGGTGCAACGAGGTGGGATACACACTGGGGTAGACAGAGGGAGGGCCAGCCCTATGGAGGGAGGGAACGCATCTCTTGAAAAGGGTCAGAGGGCAGACCCTCCAGGGTTCTGGAGGCCCGACCTGAACAACAGAGGTAAGGCTGACCCAGCAAGGATCAGGGACCTCCCATGGACAGCACAGGTTGACCCTGAGGATCCCGGATCCGGATGCGGACAGCTTAGGCAAGGGCTTACCCCTAGGGTTTCAGAAACTCGACATAAAGGGTAGAGACAAGAGCTGGCTCTGAAGAAACCGGAGACCTCAAGTGCACAGTACAGGCAGGGGTGACCCCACAGTGGACAGTACAGGCGGGGACAGACCCCGAAGCCGGGGTTCCCGCCATGCACAGCACAAGCAGGGACTGACCCCAAAGCCCCAGAAGCCCTGCTGTGGACAGCACCGACAGGGGCAGACCCCGAGGCCCCTGTCTCCGGCGTGGACAGCACCGGCAGTGTCGGCCCCGCCCGGCCGCTCGCGCACCGTCGACCGCGGACCCCAGCAGGCCCGACCCAACTCACCAAGCAACAGCAGCTTGAGCTCGCGCCGGGCGTCGCGCTTATCCCGCCGCAGCTGCTTCTCGATCTCGGCGTTGATCCGCTTGGACTCCTTCACCTCATCGCTGAGGCAACACGCCATCATGGACTCCAGAGTCATCGTCCCGGCCCCGGCCGCCCGCCGGCCGCCCCCGCCGCTGCCCCCCGGCCCGGCCCTTGCCTGGAGCCGCCCTGGCTGCGCCCGCCGGGCCCTCGCAACGGCCCCCGGGCTGGCCGCTCCACTCGGCTGCCTGCGAACGCCGGTCCCGCTCGGCCGCGCACTCCACCCTGGCCACCCTGCGGCCGCGCCACCACCGCTACCGCCGCTACCGCCGCCACCAACCGGAGCAACCGCGACCGAGCGACAGCGCCGCACACCCTAACCCGTGAGGACTCAGAGCCGACGGGCGGGCGGCACGGCCAATGGGAGGAGGGGGTAATCAGAGTGCCCGCCTAGAGGGCGGGACTAACGGCCGAGGTGGGCGGGGAGGGGCGGGGCGAGGCGGGCGCGCCCGCAGGTTTGGTTGCGCCAACGTGGGAAGGGGGACGCTCAGCCCAGAGCTACGCAGGGCCGCCCGGGATTGTGGGAATGTGGCGGACTCGGCGGGCTGGTTGTGTTGCGTTCGGTTCACCTCGGCCTGGGTCGGCCCGGCTCCGATGGAGAGCTGAGGGGACAGACCGGGCCAATGCGATCACGGGGCTGCGCGAGACACTGGGGTCCCAGCCTTCGCGGTCTCCCGGGAAGTAACCTTCCACTTATCCATTCTTGGAACAAGCATTAATGGAACGCCTCCTATATACTGGGCTGGGGGTCCTCCCGTTGATGCAGCGGCTGCTATATGCCACGTATGCAGCAAGCTTTAATAGAGTGCCGACTGCATAGCAGACATGGACCAAACATTAATGCAGCACCTGCTATATACCAGGCACACACCAGGCATTAATGTAGCACCTGCTATATACCAGGTATGGGTCAGACATGAGTGCAGCACCTGCATTCTAACTAGGCATGAACAAGCATTAATGTGATTCTTGCTATATACCAGAGAGGGCAAAAGCATTAACACAATGCCTGCTAAACACAGGGCAAAAACACTATGGAGTGCCGCCTGTAAGCCAGACATTAGTGCAGTGCCTGTTATATTCCAGGAAGCAAACAAGCATTAATAAAGTACCTACTGTATACCAAGTACTGCTTTAAGCCCCTTAAACCAACCCTACTACTCTGTTGATATTCTTGGGATGCAGCCTTGCCCTTTTATTTACATATAGAGCTCTGGCTGCTTTCACCCTGCACTAGCAGACTTGAGTAGTTGCAACAGTCCTAAGATATTTACTAGCTAGCCTCCTACAGGAAGAGACCTAGAACAAGGCCCAAACACACAATCAATGCCTTCTGAATGATGAAAAAAGAATAAGCGTAAAGTATTCATGGTACTGGAAACCCATTTTACAGGCAAGGAAACGGGTGCCTAACTATATGGCCCCTCTTCCAGCCCTGACCTGCCTGAATCCCCCACCTCATCTCCCCACCTGGCCCTGCCCAGATCCCATCATACACCTTCCAAGCTGCACCTTGACACGCTATACTCTTGTGTCTTGAGATAAGGGGTGAGAGAAGGGTCAAAGTCTTCATTTATTAGTTGATTGGGAGGGTGGGAAGATTAGCTCCTTGAAATCTCATCTTGGGGGCTTCCATCCCCCTCTCAGCGAGGTTCCTTCCACAAATAGATGAAAGTTCCACTTGAACAAAGAACCTACAACCAGGGAAACAAGAAAAATGTTGTCCAGCCCTGGCTGATGTGGCTCAGTGGATTGAACGCTGAACGCCGGCCTGTGAACCAAAGGGTCACTGGTTAAATTCCCAGTCAAGGCACATGCCTGGGTTGCAAGCCAGGTCCCCAGTTGGGAGTCCGCAAGAGGCAACCACACATTGATGTTTCTCTCCCTCTCTTCCTCCCTTCCACTCTCTCAAAAAATAAATTAAAAAATCTTTTTTAAAAATGTTGTCCAGGGTAGGAGGTCAGGCAGGTCTTCCTAACAGCACCCAACCCTAGTCACCACCCTGTTGGATTTCACCCCCAGCCCTTTCACAGCCTCAAATAATCCTTTTTACTTATCTCTTTATTTGTTTATCCCCTCTCCATGATATAGTGTATCTGGGTCTGTCTTGATCACTGTTATATCTAGAACCCAACTGGGTACACAATAGGTGCTCAATAAATATTGAAGAAAAGAATGGTTGAGTTGCTTACTGTTTGCAAATATAGTTTGCTATCCATATCCACCAGCAGACTGTGAGCTCCAGATAGGCAGTAACCATGTGTGCCTTGGTCACCATGGGGCCCCCCTTGTCCAGCACAGAGCCTTGGGCCTCTTCCCTCCCCCAGCAATACTTCTGTGTGCTAGACGAGTGGAATCAGTCACCCATGTGTGTGAGTTCCATATGTCCAGGGAACTTCGTTCATCTTGTTCTCTGTGGCATCCCCAGAAACACCATCTGGCATACAGTTGGTGCTCAATAAAGTTTGTGAAATCAATGAAGGAACCCAGCTCTCCTGGGTGCTTCTTCTCTTTCTTTGGAATAAAAAATAATAATTCCACTTTCTTCCCTTCTTCCCAACTCTGCTCTTGTTCTTTGCTGTTGTCAGCCTCTGCCTCATACAGAACTTAAAGCTCAAGATCAAATCTTGTTTTGCTGTTTACTCTGGTGTGGACAGTAGGCCAATGACTTAACTTCCCTAGGCCTGTTTCCCCATCTGTAAAGTAGAAATAATATTAATTGTGTTTTTCTCTCTCTCTCTTTCTTTTTTTCAGAGAGCTGTTGTAAATAGCCAAGGAGAAAATTCTTGTGAAGTGCACAGTAGAAGCTTAATGTTTGCTTAAATACATATTTAAATATGAGGGGACAGTGGTAGATAACCTCTAGGTTGGCCATCTGAGAACTCCACTGCCTGGCACTCGTGGCCTTGTTAATTCACCTCCTGTCTAGGAGGTAGTTTGAATTTAGTGTTATACTTCTAACAAATAGGATATGGCAGATGTGACTTCAGAGATTCAATTATGAAATGTCTTTGGCTTATGTCTTGGGCTCCCTCTTGCTTCCTCTTACAGCAGTCTTTACAGAAGTCTAGACTATCGTCCTGCAGAGCCGTGTGTGGTACAACTGAGGTCTCCCACCAAAGCCATGTGAGGGAGCCATTTTGGAAGTTACTCCTTCAACCCTGACCGGAGTTGAACGGAGCAGTTTTGGCTAACGGCTAGACTGCAGCCTCATGAGAGACCCCAACCTAGAACCATCCAGCTAAGTCACTTCCAAATTCCTGACTCTGAGAAACTGTGTAAGATAATGAATGTTTTATTGATTTAAGGCACCACATTTAGGGGTGATTTGTTACACAGAAATTGATCTCTAACACATGCACCCAAGAGAAATAAAAGCACATGTCCATACAAGACCTGTACACAAATGTTCATAGTAGCGTTATTGACAAATTTCCAAATTGGGAACAACCAAAATAAACATCCACCAACAGGTGAGTGGAATAAATAGACTGTGGTCGACCCAGACACTGGAATATTATTCAGCCATGAAAAGGAAAAGCCCCACAACAACATGAAGGAATCATAAATGCTTTATGCTGAGTGAAAGAAGCCAGTCACAAAGAGGATGTACTGTCTGATACCATTTATATAAAATTCTGGAGAATGCCAACTATAGAAGTCTATTGTGACTAAAAGTAGATTGCTGGCTGCCTGGGGATGGGGTGGGGGGCAGGGAGGGCTGAAGGAAACTCTTGGGGATGATGGGAATGTTAGTTCATTATTGTAATTGTGCCCATGGTTACGCGGGGGTAGGCATATGACAAAACTCATCAAATTGTACATTTTAAACATGTGCAGTTTGTTGTATGTTAATTAAAACTTAGTAAAACTGTGAAAAAATAAATGCTCCAAGAGGTGGTCCTTGTAAAGTACATAGTAGATGCTTAATACTTAAATGTTAAAAAGGACATGGGAACAGGGGCAGGCAGTGTTGGGACTGCAGTTAAGGGCAGGAAAACAAATCAGATAGGAGAAGTGTTGGTGGATTCATTTATTCCCCTGAGCATTTATTTATTAAATGTCATCTGTGACACCCCTTCACCGAAGCAGCTGTGCCCTGGGCATTGGGAGGAGGAAGTGAGAGAGCAGCAGGGAACAGATCAGCATAGGGTGTCTTGCCATCCTTATCCATTCACTAAGGACCAACTATGATCCAGGAGCTGGGTGGACACTGGAAAGCCCCCCAGTGAATAAGACAGGGAACTGAGGCCCACAGAGAGATGGTGAACTGCCCCCGGGGCCCAGCCAGTTGCTAAACGCTGACTCTGCTGCCTTCCCAATACCCACAGGCCCAGATGACAAAGTCCACCCACCACTGCCACACCTTGATGTCTGGGAGGCCAGCCCTCCTGGCTCCCTGGGCCTCCTCACCTCTTCCCCAAGGACATTGGACTACATGCCTTGAGGAGTTCAATTTTATGAGGGGGTCCAGAAGCCAAGGAACAACACAGTTTTCCTGGCACAGAGCTGAGAGCAAAGGTGAGTGGGGCCCAGGGCTGGAGGCGGGCAGGGCAGAGGGCCACCTGGGGTCAAAATGCCAACCCTGGAGTCAGGCGGCAGATTCCATAGCACTCAAGTCCCTGCTCTTCTCCAGGCCTCATGGCTGAAAACAGAGCACTTACCACCTTCCCCTGCAAAGAAAATTGGTGCTGCCTCGTGGACACAGTATCAGAGGAACTGGAAAGGGGGCTACAACCTGATCCTACTTTATGCCCCCAGCACTACCCCAACCCTGCAATCCGAAAAGATACTCATTTGTTTCCTTTTATGTTTAGTTTCTCAAAGATTGTATGACCCAAGAAGACTTAGGGGGTCTGGGTCATAGTTTAGTTCTCAGCACCCAACCCTGGGCCTGGGCTATAGTAGACATTTATGGATGTTTGTTACAAAGCTCCATAAATATTAGCTTTTACTCTTTACCAAAAAATGACATACAGATGGCCAAGGAGCACTTAGGAAAACCAAATTTAAAAATACAGTAAGTTACAATTAGACCAGAATGACTAATATAAGAAAGTCTGACCATTCTAAGTGCTGGTGAAAATAGGGGAAACTGAAACCCTTATCCCCAGCTGGTGGGAATGCAAAATGGTGCAGACATTGTGAAAAACAGTGTGGCAGGTTTTCAAAAGTTTAAACACATACCTGCCATTGGATCTAGCCATTTCATTCCTAGGTATTTACCCAACAGGAATGAAAATATACATCCATACAAAGATTTGCACACAGATGCTCAGGGCAGTCTCATTTGGAACAGCTAGTAGACTGTCTGGTTCTTATCCCACACAGACTCCCCTCCCCTGCTATGTGAGTTTCAGGAAGTGGCTGTCCCTCTCTGGGCAAGGCATCAGTATATCTGCAAGAACAGCAATCCAGGCAGAAGATACAGTCCATGCAAAGGTCCTGGGGCAGGACAGGGCTTGGTGTGTCCAAGGAACATGTATGGCTGAAGCAGAGTGAGTGAGGGGGAGAGAAGGAGGAGGTGAGGGCAGTGAGGGAACAGAGAGGGGTGGGGGAGGCAAGTGGTGCAGGGCCTTATTGGGCTTTTACCTTGAGAGAGATGGGAGCCCTAGCAGGAGGAGCGCAGTAGGCAGAGGGACCTGCCTTTGGGGCTTGCAGGCGCCGTCTGATGGCTGCTTCTGGGAGAACAGGCTGTGGTTGGGGCAGAGGATAGAAGCTGGAGGACCAGGGTCAAGGGGACTCCGCTGGTCCAGACAGTAGATAATGGGGGCTGTGGGAATGGTGAGAAGTAGGCTGGTCAGTAATAACGCAGTTCTGCCCCCAGAATTTCTGGGTTCAAATCCCAGCTCCATGACATTGAGCTGTGACCTAGAAGCAGTGATTCAAACTTTCCCCATTTCCATTTTTGTAAAACAGATAGATGCCGTGTAACAGTTACCTACCTCAGCTGGTTTGATTTGTGCAAAATACTTAGAACAAGGTTTAGTACACAGTAAATAGTCCATGAGTGTTGTTTTTTGTTATAGTTATAATTATTATACTTTATTATTCCAGTGAGGCAGCTGTCAACGGTGATTCTCACCTAAGCGTGATTATTCCCTACCAAAAAACAGTCAGCAATGTTGGTGACACTTCTGATTGTCATACTTAGGGTGCTCCTGGAATCAAGTCGGGGCCAGGGATGCTGCTCAACACCCCACAGTACTAGAATGTCGCCCCACAGAAAGTGACCCAGCCTTGATGTCCAAGTGCAGAGGCGGGACCCTAGTCTAGACTCTCTGGGGCGCTGTGTCTAGCACAGAGCCAGGTCCATGATGGGAGCTTCCCAAGGACGTGCGAGCTGAGGGATGCAGTATCCTTAGCTCAGCTTGTGCTCAAGTCGCTGGATCCTGGGATATGCTGCCCCCGTGTGGAAGGTCGTGGAACCGCTCCCGTTAGCCGGGGACCACGCTGCCGGCACTTGACCTAAGGGGAGGGTCACCACGCGGCGCTGCCCATCAGCACTTTCTACAACGATGGCGTTATTCTAGCTTGGGGCTGTCGACAGGCCAGCCGCTTGTGGCCACTGAACCCTTGAGATGTGTGTGCCAGAGCAATGGAGGAACTCAATTTTTTCATTTCAATTAATTTACATTTAAATGCAAATAGCCATGTGTGCCCCTCAATGACCAGGCTGGATAGCCCAGTTTGTAGAGAAAACAGCCACTCATTCTTGGGTAGTGGGGTCCTGGTGTGTGTGTCTCTGTGTTGGTAGGCATGTTTGTTTTTATTATCACTTAAAAAAATTAATATATATCAAGTGTTTACTAGCTTCAGACCCTGTTTTGAGCTCTTTTCTCCCATCCACTGAAGTCTTTTTTTTTTAAATTATTTACTTATTTATTTATTTTTATTTTTAGAGAGAGGGGAAAGGAGAAAGAGAGAGAGAAAAAAACATCGCTGTGTGGTTGCCTCTCACTCTCACCCCCAACTGGGGACCTGACAGTGCAGCCTAGTCATGTGCCCTGACTGGGAATCGAACCAGCAACACTTGGTTCACAGGCTGACACTCAATCCACTGAGCCACAGCAGCCAGGGCTTCACTCAACTCTTTGACTTAAGCACTTTACACGAGTAGGAACCAATATCATACTCATTTTATAGAAGAAACTGAGGGTCAGAGAGGACAGCTGCCCAAGTTTTCTTACTTCATACTAAACCCCAGCTAAGGGGACAGCTCTTGCTCCTGGGAGCACACCCACATGTCTTTCCCTTTTCTCTCTGCTTTCCCCACAGGCAGGCATCTCCTAAACTCTAAGGGTCCCCATGAGATTTGCAATCAGGGGAACAATGGGCAGCAGCAGCTCATCCAGGGCTAACCCCCGGAACCTGTCTCCAGAGCCCCCTTTTCTCTGACTTCTCAGTGTGCCAAAGCAGCCCCGCCTAGGCTCTCTCTCCTGTTGCTTCTTCTGTCCTAAGCCCTTCCTGGGTTCACCATCCCCAGCTTTCATAAAAATATTCTCAAAATAAAAAATAAAAAATAAAAATAAACCCCAGTTAAGTGACCATCATGCCTGTTTTTTTCCCCACCCTCACAACTTTCTGGAACTCTTGGGACTCCTGTTTTGCAGATGAGGAAACTGAGGCTTAGATAGAGTGCACCTTGCACCTTGGTCGCTGTCACTCAGCAGGTAGAATGCCAGATTAAGAATTTGAATCCAGATCTCTCTATTAACCGTAAATCTAAACTGCTTCCCTGGAGTGGTTTGTGAGGGTGAGGCATTGGGAAAGATTGAGGAGATACAGGCAGGACTGAGAACTAGCCACACTTGAGTCTGAATCTCATGTCTGTCAATTCCTGGTTGTGTGATCTTAGGGGTATGTCTGGCCCTCTCTGGGCCCCTGGGTCTCCTTGGCTATAGCAATTTCCTCCTGGGGCTGTTCTGGGGACTAAATTACATAATTCCTTGTCTTAGTCTGCTTGGGCTGTCATAACTAAATGCCATAGACTGGGTGGCTTGAACAACCAAAATTAATTTTCTCACAGTTCTGGAGATTAGAAATCTAAGACCAAGGTGCCAGCAGGGTCAGTGCCTGGTAAGGGCCATCCTCCTGGCCTGCAGATAGATGGTTGCCTTCTCGTTATGTCCTCACATAGTAGACAGAGAGCTCTGGTTTCTTTCTCTTCTTTTAAGGGCACTAAGCCCACCCAGCAGAGGGCCAGAGACCTTACAAAAACATGTACAGAGCCACACAGCCCACCATCTGTAAAGCTACTGTAGACACTTGGCCCTTGAATGTCTCAGGAGAGGCAGCAAGGGCCTCTGGAGGGCAAGCCAGGTGGGCAGCCACACCTCCCAGTTCCCTACAGTCCCTAAATGTCCCAGGTGTCCCCAGACACTTGCCTGCTGAAGGTGGCCTCCTAATCACTATGCCTAATTATTGTACAGTGCCAATGAAATGCTGGGAACACCTTTTAATGGCCTTTAAACGTCCTGACAGCAGCTTCTGGCGCTGCCAATGTCAGGTTCCCAAGGGCACAGCCAGAAGCTCCTAGAGGGCGGGGGGAGAAGAAATACAAAAACAAACCATGTTCATTGTCAAGCATGACCTTGGGTGGAAGAGACAAAGCTCAGAGACTTGCATGCCCAGCCCCTTCCAGACTGGGGAGCCTCCAGCCAGGCCACATTCTCTATGAGCCTCTATTGAGCTTATTTGCAAAATGGATTACCAGTAAATAAATGAATGCATGAAGAAGAACAGCTCCCAGCACATCCAAGGCCCCTGCCATCGGCATCATCATTATTGCTGTTTGTTCATTTATCTTTCTTGGATTTTACGATTTGTAGACAGAACATGCGAGGACTGTGGGAACAAGGGAGCTGTTCTTCCCACTGCAGGATTGGACTTGGGAGAGACAAGTGAGATGTTTGCCTGGGGTTCAAGGTTTAAGGGGGCTAATAACTAGTGCTGGCGAGGATGTGGAGAAATTGGAGCCCGCAGGCATTGCTGGTAGGAATGAAAAATGGTGCAGCTGCTGTGGAAAACAGTCTGGAGGTTTCTCAAAAGTGAACCTAGCAATTCCACTCCTAGGTATTCACTCAAGAGAAATAAAAACCTATGTCCACATGAAAACTTGTACATAAATATTCATGGCAGTTTTATTCATAATAGGCAAAAGGTGGAAACAACCCAAATATCCATCAGCTTATGAATGGATAAATAAAATATGATATGAATATATAAAAATATATAATGTAATATTATGCTGCCATTAAAAATGAAGCACTGACACTCGCTGTGACGTGAATGAACCTTGAACATGTGATGCTCAGTGAGAGAAGCTAGACACAAAAGGCCACATGGTCTGTGATGTCATTTATGGGAAATGTTCAGAACAGTGAAATCCAGACAGAACATGGATTTGTGGTTGCCAGGGGCTGGGGAGAGGGATGGGGAGTGACCGTTACGACTGTTAATGGGGATGGGGCTTCTTTTTTGGAGTGCTGAATGAATGAAATAAGTCAGTCACAAACACTTTGTGATTCCACTCATAGGAGGTCCCTAGAGGAGTCAAATCCATAGAGACAAAGAGTAGATGGTAGGAAATAGAGGCTGGGGGAGGAGGTTGGGGAGTCAGTGTTTAATGGGGACAGTTTCAGTTTGGGAAGGTGCAAAAATTCTGGAAATAGATGGTGAGAATAGCTGCAGAACAACGTGAATGTGTTTAATGTCACTGAGCTGTGCACTTACAAATGGTTAAGATGATAAATTGTGTTTCCTCATCTGTCGATGGACACTTGTTTCCACTTTTGGCTGCTGTGAATAATGCTACTACCAACATTGGTATACAAGTATGTTTGAGCGCCTGCTTTTAATTCTCTGTGGTATACACCTAGGAGTGGAATTACTGGGTCATATGGTAATTCTATGTTCAACTATTTGAAGAACTGCCATCCATTTCCCACAGTGGCTGCCTCATTTTCCAGTCCCACCAGCCATGCACGAGGGCTCCAATTTCTCCACAAAAAATGGTATTTTCCATTTTCTAATAATAACCCTCCTTATGCATGTGAACTTGCATCTCATTGTGGCTTTGATTTGCACCTTCCTAATAATTAGTGATGTTGAGCATGTTTTCATGTGCTTCGTGACCATATGTATGTTGCTTTGGAGAACTGTCTGTTCAAAAGTCCATTGCCAGTTCTTGTACTGGGTGGTTTGTTGAGGTGTAGGAGTCTTTACGTATTCCGGATAATGGACCCACTCAGATACAAGATTTGCAACTATTTTCTCCCATTTTGAGTTGTAGTTTCATCCTCATAATGTCCTTCACACATGTTCTTAATTTCTAAAGTTCTTAAGTTCATTGTATCTATTTTTCCCCTCCCTGACATTTTTGTGGGCATTTCACAAGGTTTTCAAACTCAGTTTGTCCAGAATGGAACTAGCAAACCACCCCAGACACTGTCTCTCAAGCCAGCTCCCTCTCATGATGGCTCTGCACGCCATCCATGCCACCCTTGTGTCTGGCCAGCCCAGCCAATGCTAACCACACCCTGCTGAATCTGGCTTGTATGCAGCCCCTTCCCTCCCCGCCCAGCCCCTACCCTCACCAGGTCTCCATCCCATCTCCACCTGCCCCTTTTCCTTTCTGCTCCCTGAGGTTTTTTCCTAAGGTATCGACTGGGCACACTGCCCAGGTCCCGTGGTACCTTTAGCGACCTGTAACATGTTTTAATATCTTTTAAAATCAGGAGAAAAGAATAAATATAATAATCATAAATATGTCATCATACATCCAGCCTAGATGATACTTGTCTGTATGCCAACACCATGGTAAAATATCTTAACATTTTTTGTAGAGGAAGGGACCCATGAAAATTATAAGGCCACCCTGCCTCTTGCTCTCCTAGAAGTAGCCAAAAGGAGGTTTTGAAAGCCAGATCAGGTCGTGTCACTCTCTTTTGATACTCACAAACCTTCCATGGCTCCCCAGCACCCTCTGAATGAATGCAGAGTCCAAGGCCCTGGTGGTCTGCGCCCTCGTGCTCCCCGTCTCCTCTCTTCTCTCCCCTTTGCCCATTCCCCTCCAGCCTGGCCCGCGATCCCAGTCTCAGTAGCTTTGTCCCCTCCTCTGGGCCTTTGCACATGCAGTCACCTCCAACCAAATCAGTTGTCAACTAGGTAATCCCCACCTTATTCATTTTAGGGGAAGTCCTACAAGACAAACCACGGGCCTCCAGCCATGGTCAGGTTCATTGTTATAAACTCTCCTGGAAAGGAACTCCCCACCCTCTTTTAATTTGTCATTTGGCTCTTCTTACAGCATCAAGGTCCCTCCCTCTTTGCAATGTAACATCGGGGCCAGGTCACTCTCTGTAGTAGACCATCCTGGGCACTGTGGGGTGTTGAGCAGAGTCCCTGGCCCCCATCCACTGGAGGTTAGGAGCACCGCCTCAGTGTGACAGACACAGATGTCCCCAGATATTGTGAAATGTCTCCTAGGGGCAGGATCACCCCTGGTTGGGAAACCACATTAGTGTAGCAATCAGATAAATGCTTGCCTCCCCAGCTATGCTTGCACCAAGTGGTGCAGTAGCCTGTCCTTATCCCTTCCTGAGACTTCAAGCACATGCTCTGGGCAGAATTGATGGCACTAGTCAGTCATGCCCCAGCAACAGCGCTGCACCTGGCTGAAAGAGCAGATCTCAATAGAGCTGTGCTAGGGACTGAATTATGTCCCCTTAAATCTCTGTGATCGCATCTGGAGATGGGGCTTTTAGGAGGTGAGGTTAAATGAGGTTGTAAGGGTGGAGCCAGGGTCTGACAGCACTGGTGTGTTTATAAAAAGAGGAAGAAAGAGGTCTCTCCACAGTGCTCACCAAAGAAAGGCCAGGAGAGGACAGCAGAAGAGGGCCATCTGCAAGCCAGGAAGAGAGTTCTCACCAGAAAGACTCAGCTGGCCCCATGATCTCGAACTTCCCAGCCTCGAGAACTGTGGGAAATAAATGTTTATTGTTTAGAAGCCACCAGGTCTGTGGTGTTTGGTTGCACCAGCCTAAGCTGACTCAGTTGTATTCTGCTTTGACAGGGCGGCAAAATCCTGACAAAGTTAGTTTCATATTGACCAAGATCACTGAGCACCTACTATGTGACAAGTGCTATGCAGGGAATGAAAAAGACTAAATCCTAGCCTTGCTGACACTCTAGTGGGGACAATAAGCCTATAAATGGAAATATAAAGGCAGAGATATTAGTATTAAGAAAAATATAGAAGGGCTAGTGAGTGGTGTCAGGAAATTTTAGGGAGGTCCACAATGGCTTGTCTGAGGAAGTGGTATCTGAGCCGAGACCCAGAGGAAGTGAAGTGGTATCTAGAGGAAGATCCTGCAAAGCAAAGAGCACGGCCCATGCAAAGGCCCTGAGGTAGGATAAGGCCTGGCGAGTTGGGTCTGCAAGGCTGGAGCAGAGTGAGCAAGGGGGAGAGAGGGAGGAAGAGAGGGTAGGGAGCAAATGGGCCAAGGGGGAAGACCTGGGCTTTTACAAGGGAAGTGGGAGCCCTGGAGGGCTGTGGGCAGAGGAGGGATGGGATCTGAGTCCATTTTTGAAAGCCTGTCAGCTCTGCAAGAGGAAAGATTTTGGTCCTTCCTGGTCACTGCTGTCAGCCTCCACTTAGAATCATACTTGGCACACAGTAGGTGCTATAAATATTTACTGAGAGAATGGGTGAATAATAGCTCCTTTGGGTGCGGGGAGGACCAAGAGCAGTAAAATCACACCATCCCAGATCACCCGGCCAGGTTACGGCAGGCCAAGGCCTGAACCCAGAGCTGGACAGCTGAGGCCCCAGCTCCGCCAAACCTAGGAGAGGGAGTCCCCGTGCCCTAATGGTGGCCACCTGTTTCTCCCCCTGCTGTGATTAATGGCCACACAGCCCCATCCATCACTTGCCAGCCAGCGCCTGGCTCTGCCCGGGAGGCCGTGGGGCCCAGTACTCATTTGTAAGCAGGCAGCCAGACTGGTCTCAGATGGTAGGTGACATGAGACAGATCCCTGCTCCAATTTGGCCCCAGATGTGGTCCTGAGAACCCCAGGGAGAGGAAAGACCAGGATGTGGACCCAAGGGGCAGGGGATGAGGGGTGTGGAATGGTAGCTGCCCAGACAGTAAGACCTTCAAAAGCCCCGATTCTCCCCAATCTGATTACATAATCAGAACTGTTCCCTTCTTGGTTGCAGCGTTCCACCCTGTCTTTCCTTCCCCTGTTGAGTTCTGTTCTTTCTGCCCCCAAAAGAGCTCCTTGGTGCAGTGGGCCCAGCCCAGTCTGCCCCTCTCCTGAACCTCACTTTGGGCATCCCTCTGATCTACTTTCTTTCCCTGCCTTCCCCCATTCCCACTAGCAGCAAAATTTTCTATCTCTCGGCACTCCATTGCTCTAAGCCAGGGCTTCTCAGCTAGGAATAATTTTGCCTCCCACTGCCACCCCAGTTGACAATGGCTGCATACATTTCTGCTTCTGGACAGGGAGGGGCTCCTGGCAGAGCGGGTGAGGCCAGGGATGCTGCTCAGTACCCCACTGTGCCCCAGAGAGTCCCCCACACAGAGAACAGGCCAGGCCAGAATGTTAACATTAAAGACAGCAACCCTGCTCTGAAACCTCCCATGGCTCTGCAGTGCCCTCCAGGTCAAATCCCAACTCCTCAGTCCAGAAGGCAGGTCTCCTAGCCCTCTCCAGCCAGTATCCCACCATGCCCTGCCTCATGCCCCATCTGGAAGGGCAGTAACCCAGAGTCAAGAGCCTAAGTACCTGGGTTCACATCCTGGCTCTGCTACCTACCAGCTGTGTGATTTTGGCCACCACTTAATCTCTAGATGCCTTAATTTCCACTTCATTCAAATGTCATAATGGCAGTACTTAGGGTTAAAATGCTCAAGGCAGAGACTGGCATGTAGTAAAAACATATACAGGGTTAATTTATTATTATTCATAGTTTTGATAACATTTCTGGGCTTTGTTATGTGCCTAAAGGCCCTTTTTTCTGAAAATTACTTGATAATTACTCTCCTTCAAAGGCAAAGCCCTGAGTCCCTTCCTGTGGCCAAGTCCTGACCCCACTGTGCTGGGAGTGTCTGCGATCAGCTCTGGAGTCTGTTAAAATGGGAGTGTCTGGGCACTGAGTGCCTTAATACTGGGAAGTGCCTGCCTAGGTGATGGTCATATGCAAGTGGCCTCCCAGGAGAATGGGTATCTGGTCCCCATGGTGTGTGGGAGGCATGTATTTGTGTATTGGGGGCAGGGCCAGCTTCATGGACTCATGCACTCAAACAGGACCCTGTCCTCTCCAAGGAAGGACACTGCACCTCCAAATTCCTAATCATTTTGAGAAGGCTCTGCACCTTCATTTTGCCCTGAGCCCCCAAAATTCTGCAGCCTGTCCCAGTTGGGGCCTCTAATATGATCTCTGGCGTCTATGTATTCCAGAACCCAATGGGAGTATTAAAGAACTTTCTAAGTTTGATGTTTTAGCATCAGGATTGGAGAGGCCCTTCATTTTTGCAATCCTCTCCAGCCCCGTTGGACTCTCTTCTTTTCTCAATTGCTTTCAGAGAGAGAGGAAAGGAGAGAAATATCAGTTGGCTACCTTCCATATGTGCCCAGACCAGGGATCGAACCCACAACTTAGGTATGTGCCCTGACCGGAAATCAAACCCACAAACTTTCCATTACAGGATGACACACCAACCAACTGAGCCATATTAGCCAGGGCTGGATCCTGTATTTTTAAAAATAGGTTGACATTTTGCTCATTGTGCATTTTTATTAATTTATTGGGGTAACATTATTTAATAACATTATATAAGTTTCAGGTGTACAACATTATAATCCAACTTTTGTATACTCCATTCTGTGCTTACCACCTGAAGTCTAGATTCCTTTCACCACCGTGAATTTTTTGGCATCAGCTTTAATTTTTTTAAATATTGCATTAAAGTAATATTTATCTTGAAAGGGTTTTTTGGTGGTAGGAACTTTAAATTTTGCTTATTCATTTCACCCTCATCTTAGTGCCTCATCTGCCCAGGAAACGTGATGAGGTCCTAACTTTCCATTTTACAGATGAGAAATCCCAAGGCTCAGAAAAGTTATTCATCTGTAGAGAGCAAGCTGCATAGTTGATGATGATATGAGAATTAAGAGACTGTGTATTTAATACTTGTTGGGGCGGTAACATGCATTATTTCAACACCTTCTTTGAGGCCTGATTTCCACATGGCAGGGAGAGACACTCTATCAAAATCCAAGTCAGGTCCCATGCCTCATCTGCCCACAGCCTTCTATGGATCCCATTTCCCTCAGAGTAAAATCTCAAGTCCTTCCTGTGGCCCACAAGGCCTTGCACCATCTATGTGTCCCCAGCTACAGAATTTGCAGGGTCCAATGCAAAATGAAACTTCAAAGCCCTTCATTCAAAATAATTAGCAATTTCCAGACTGAAACAGGAAATCATGGACCCAAGTGTAGGCCATTCTGGGAGAAGTCCCCTTGTTCCAATGCTGGAAGCTGCTAGCCCTGCCTCCTTGCCCTCATTTCCTCCCAGGCTCCCCTGCACCCAAAACAAGGCTGTCTCTGGGCCTTTGCACTAGCTGTTACTGCTGCCTTGAATAAGCCACCATACCTCAAACCCCTATTGGTGCCCTCTGTCACCTTCAGGTCCTTTTTTCAGGCAAGGAAGCCATCTCTGACTTTCCCCTGTTTAAAATTACACCTCCCTTGCCTTCACCCCTGGTTTATCTTCTCCATAGCTGTTACCACCATCTGACCTGCTAGGGCTTGGGCTCAACTATTTGTCTCTTGTCTGTCAAGTCATCTCCAACAGGGTTGGGACTTTTTATACCCTCAGCCCCATCCCATGTCCTGGAGCAGGGCTTGGCACACAGTAGGTCCTTAATACATGTGTGTTGCAGGTATGATTCCTGCCTTTCTACAAAAGAAGAACATGAAGTACAGAGAGAATAGCCAGGGAGCCAAGGTTACAGAGCACGTCTGGCACGCGTCCAGGTTTTCCCGACAGCACGGGTGGTTTAGATTGGGACTGCCGAGCCCCTTTTATGACAGGGAAACCGAGGCCCAGGCGGCTGCCAGAGCCATCTAGCCCGGAGGGGCAGCGGCCCAGCTCTTAAGGCTGGGGGCTGTGGCCGAGCGGGGCCCAAGGTCACCACACTGGCGGCCCTTGAGAGGCGGGCTGGGTGGGGATCGACAGGCCTCCCCGGGCGCGCGCCCCCCCCTCGGCGGCGCGCACGGGGCCCGGGCGGCAGCAGCAGGTGGAGTCGGAGCCTCCGCGCAGCCGAGGCCGCGGCCACTGCCGACGTCGCCGCCATTAGACAATAGGAGCCGCGGCCCGGCGTGCGAGGAGGCGGGCGGCGGGAGGGGCGCCGGGCGCGCAGGAAGCGGGGCCCGGGGCGCGCCGGGGCCGGGCGCACGGGGAGGGGGCGCAGGAAGCGGTCGAGGCCGGGCGCAAGAGGCTGCAGCGGCGGCCCCGGGAACTGCTGATCGGCGCCGGGACAAAGGCGCGGCAGCCCGGCGCCCCGAGGCGCCGGAGCCGGGGCGCACAGCCGGGGCGCAGCCCGCGCCCCCCCGCAGCGACTGACATGATGTTTCCACAAAGCAGGCATTCGGTAAGCGGGGCCCCCGGCCTGGCGCCCTCCCCCCAGATTTGGGCCCTGCGCACCCTCCAGCTCCTGGCCCGGCCATTCCCCACCCCCTCTCCCGGCCTTGCGGGCCCCCCAGGTCCTCGCCTGGCACAGACCCTACAGGTCTGGGCCCTGCTCCCCCAGTTCCCCGCCGAACCATACCCCTCCAGATCCGAGCCCTACGCTCCCCCTCCCCAAGCTCCCTGCTCGGCGACTCCCCCCAACTCCATGGCCCGGTCCCGTCTAGCTCCGAGCCCAGCGTTACTCCCCCCCACAATCTCCTCAGACTTTAACCCCACTGTAGCTCCTGGTCCCCCTCCCAGCTTCCGGACTCGGAGTACCCCCAGCTCCCAGGCGGGGTCCTCTCCAGCTCTCTTCCCGGACCCCACCCCAGTCCCTGAGACCTGCGGCCGGCCCCCCACCGAGCCAAGCAGGGCCTGGGCGGCCTTGGCCTCGGGCGCCCCAGTAGCCCCACCAGACACCTCTACCGCTGGGCCTGCTATTGGGGCCTGGGAGCGGGAGGAGATTTGAGACGCACCCCTCCTGGAAGAGTGCGGCCTGGAGGAAGGCTGCTTGTAATGTGGGCTGAGGGCCCCCAGTTGAATTTCGGGCGCTGAGAGAGGCCCCTCCGTGAATGGGACTTTGCGGGGAGGCCCTGCTCCGCCACTTCGGGAGGGGGAATTCCCCAGGACGCGTTCTCCCCCCTCCCGGAGGCTGGGCGCTTGCATGTGCACCCCCCTCTTGGCGCTTTGGAGCGGCGGTAGAGGGCGCACCCTGCCCCCCACCAAGGGCGGGTGTTGAAACGCACCTCCACTGTCTGGGGGTGGCGAAGGACGGAGAGGCTCCGGGCGCACCCACCCCGTCGGTTTCCCTGGGAGAGGCGGGGGCAGGAAACGAAGGCGGGGACGACTCCAGGGGCAGTAAACACGGGCCGGGGAAGTGGGGCAGAGCTGGGGGGATGGGGGCGGCGCTGCAGCTGCGCCGGCTGCTGCCTCGAGGCGCTCCGGAGGGAAGTGAGCAGCCGCCCGGCCCTGACCCGGGCGGTCCCCTACCCACAGGGCTCGTCACACCTACCCCAGCAACTCAAATTCACCACCTCTGACTCTTGCGACCGCATTAAAGACGAGTTTCAGCTGCTGCAGGCTCAGTACCACAGGTGAGTTGGGGCGCGGGTCCCTGCCTGAGAACAGGTGGAGCCCTCAACGCAGGACGGGCTCCTGGAGTGGAGGTCGTGGGCCCTGCTATATACAAATACTTTTTTAAAAAAAACATAAGTATAGGGCGCTGTCCTGGGCACTTGACCAATATTAAACTCAAGTAATCTTCAGAGCAGTCCATTTCACAGATGAGAGAAGGGAGGCACAAAATTAAATCATTTGCTCAGACTCAGCTGTATGGCTTCAGAGCCCTGTTCCCACTCCCACCCCAAGTCCCACTGAATTAAAAACCTCCCAACAACTGGAGTTGAGGTGGACCCTCACCTTCCCCCCAAAAAAGTAATGAAAAAATTCTCCAAAAGAAAAAATTCTGTAGCCTGTTATCCCTGCCTGGTTTTGGGGAAAGGGTTTCTCACATCCAACAGATTTTTATTCTCCTTTCAATATTTAATCTTGGAACATTTGCCATGTGTTGGGGTGTGGGGAAGGAACCATTACTATCTTCACCTTACACTTAGAGAAACCAAGCACAGAGAGCTTTGGGATTTCTAAGGGAAGCATAGCAAGGAAGTCACAGAACTGAGGTTTGCACCCAGTTTCTGGGTCGAAGAATGCAAATTCTGAATGGCTTTGTTATAGAGGAGAGCTTTGCCTGGGAATCAGAAGGGGTTCCCCAGCCACGGATTTCAGTGAGATCTTGGGTCTCTCTATACTTCAGTTTACCCACACAAAAGGATCCTGGGTTTTCTCCAAGAAGAAAGAGGTAGTAGTGATATATATTCTTTCTTTTTTTTTAAACACACATCCAATCTCTTGGGGTACTTCCCATGCTCCCAAGTATTAACTACTGAAAACATATGCACCCTTTCGTGTAATATTCCTTGCTGTTTTATTATTGTGCAGACTTCAAAGATGAGGAAACAGAGGCATTGATGGTTGAAGGGCAGGCCCAGGAATTTTGTTCTGGTCCCATGATACGGAGGATTTGGGGGCTTTGCTTGGCAGGTCTGGCCTTTCTGAGCCCCTGCAGGGGATCCTCCCCTCCTGTCTGGTCCATACCCAACTCACAGTGAGCACTAGGAGTGCTAGTCTCTGAGACCCAGGGTCACGGCACTGATGCAGTGCTTTGTGCCTGTTGGTAAGCCAGACCTCTCCCTGAACTTTGGGGACTCCACTCGCTAGGCCTGAGCTTCACACTATACAATGAGAGATCTTACCATGTTGGCATGCAGGATCTGCCAGGCCTTCCAGAAGAGCCAGAAATCCAGAATTTGGGATGAAATTTTCTATTTATTATTTTTTTAATGGCAACAAATAAGCAGTTTTTTAAAAAATTAGAGAAAACAAACTCAAGGGGGCCAACAAACCTAGCTGTGGCTCATCTCTGAACTGGGTTGTATAGTTATGGTCAGTCTGGCAGAGTGACACACCAGGTTCCTGGAGTGACTGAGATCAACAGGCATTGAATGGCTGCTTACTGTATGCCAGGCATTATTCTAAGGACATCTCTAGTCCTAATCCATATCCTCATCACCCCACCCAGAGAGGCTGATACTTTAAGAGGCACAGAGACCGAGGCCCAGAGAGGTAGAAGGGTTTCCCTAGGTTTGCACAGCATCCAAGTCGTAGAGCTGAACTTTGAACCCATTCTACCTACTTTGAGTTTGTGCTGCCAGTCTCTCTACCTGAGGCCCTAATAGGGGGGCTTTAAGACATGCCAGCAGCTCCTCCTCCGTCGATAGCCTGAGAAAGGCCAGGGGGTCACCGGCTCTTATTACCCAACAGTGGAATTTTTACCCTCTAGTGAAATCAATGTCCGTAAGAGGTGCTGGGCCCCACTGGAGATTTCTTGATGAGTTCAACCCAGAACACTACCAGCCAACCCCTGGCCCTCTCCTGGGCTCCTTCACCATTTCTGTTTGTCCTTCCCACATTGTTGGAGAGTTTTCCCCAGTGGTTGAGAGTGTGGTTCTGAAGCCAGCTTCCTGGCTGTGTGACCTTGAGCCAGTTACTCAGACCCTCTGGCATCCACTGCACCATTTGTAAAATGAGTGATGTTAATAGTACTGACCTCATCGGGTTTTGGGATGGGTAAAAGGTTGTTTGAATCTCTGGCTGACCTAGAGTCATAGTGTTTATTCTGACTATTGTTATTTTTATTACCATCATTGTTTTCTTTTCTGCCACCAGATCTGTAAGGCTGGCTTCCTAATCCCCATTTTACAGTTAGGGCACTTGAGGCTCCCCCAACCCCATCCTCACAGAGTGTTTGTCCCCTGTCAAAGTTTGGGGCTCACCCAGTTGCCCACCCTCTCTCCCCATGTTCTTCTTCAGCCTGAAGCTCGAATGTGACAAACTGGCCAGCGAGAAGTCGGAGATGCAGCGTCATTATGTGATGGTGAGCCAGCAGAGGCGAATGGGTGGGCATATGGGGGCCCCAGACCCTCCTCCACCACCAGCAGCTGCTGTCCAAACCCTGGCCACCTCCTCTGGGGAGTGAGGATTCAGGGTCCACCTTGCTGGCCTGGCTGCTCGCCCAGGCAGTGGTGGAGGTGCCAAACCACCGGGTTGCAGCCTGGGCCTGCCAGGTCCCCTGGCTGTCCTTGGCAGCCAGCAGAGGAGGCAGTGGCTGTGGAAGCCAGGAACTGACGTGGGGGAGCAGCCGGATCCCCGCCCCCAGGATCCAGGCATCCAAGTGCTTAACCCCTCCTCTCCCAAGCTTTGGGAAGATGACTCCTAGACTTCCCACACCCACACCCACACACCCCCATCTTCCAGGAGGCTGATGGCCTTTGAGGTTGGTGGGAGGGTGAGTGTAGCTGAGGCATTCTTTGGACTGACATTTGAGACCCTGCCCATCCACACTTCCAGAATCACTTGCTGTTTCATACCCAGCAGGTGGCAATTTCTGCATCAAAAACTCTTGCCTTGGCCCAGTCCCTCAAGGGGCTCTCCCAGGTTTCTGGGAAGGCAGAGCCAGACTGAAGCTCCCAGCCCCAGAGGGAGGGGGCTGGGCAGAGTGGGACCCAACAGGGACTGGGGGACTCCATAAGGGAATGACTGCCTGAGGAAGGCTGCTCAGAGAATGGGGCATTACCCCTGGGGTCTTGAAGAATGAGTAGGAGCTTGCTGGGGGCGCGAGTGGGGGAAGAAAACAACCAAGCAAAGGCCTAGGAACCACTTGGCTCTCTAGGGGTGGCTGGTGAGTAGGTGATGGGAAGCCATGAGAGGGTTTGGAACAGGAGAGGGAGCAGGGTTAGATATGGGGTGTGGGGAGGGGGGGGCTGCTGGCTCCAGAGCCAAACTCAGCAGGCTTTTGTTTATCTTCCATTATTTATACTCAGGAAGGCAAACTTCCCTGCAGTCTGGGGCCACCCGCAGACAAGACACATAAAGATAAAAGATTAGGAGCCCTGGAATGTGTGTGTGTTGGGGGGAGGTGGGGCTGGATAATAATTCCAGAAACCAGGGAGCCAGGCTGGGGCTGAGGCCCTAGAGCTCCCCCCTCTCCCCACCCCTAAGCAGCCCCACCAGGCACCTGAGCAGTTTCTGGTGTGGGTGTCTTCCCCCTCTTGTCTCCTCCCACCTGCCTCTCTCCATCACTTCCTGCTCCATGCCTGTCTTGTTTTTTCCCCTTCTCTGCCACCCCCTTTGTCTCTTTCTGTCACTCCCATCTCTTTGTCTCTTGAGCTTCCCCATCCTTCGCCCGCCCCCATTTCTTTCTCTCTGTCTCCTCTCATGCAGTACTACGAGATGTCCTATGGCTTGAACATTGAGATGCACAAGCAGGTACGCCCTCTCGCTCTCTCCATGGCACCCCCAGGCAGGTAGGAGCCTGCCCCTTGGCCCAACACCAAGTCTGCCCTTGTGATCCTGTTCCCTCCCAAGCAACCCCCCTTCTTTCTTAGGCCTCCCTGGGAGGTTGTTCTGCCTGAGGAGGAGGGGCAGAGGCCTTCCCTGATGTGCCACCAACACCCTGTTGTCTCTCCTTTGTAACAGTGGCAGGATGGTGACATGTATACCTACACTCTGAGTAACCTCCAGATTGCCCCTCATCCTCGGCCTTTCCTTAGCTATCTTTACCCTGAGGAGGTCACTGTCAGGGATGTTACAGAACAATGATGCCACTGGCCCCCTCTCCCCCCCCCTTCTCCCTTCTCCCTCCCACAGAGTGATTACTACCTACCAGGCGCTGGGGGTCATCATCTCGGGGCCATCCAGACTGGAGTGGCCCAGTCTGGGTTCCAGTTTGTGCCTGTACTGTTAGCTGTAGGGCAGAGCACCAGCCCCAGGTGCTACCTTTGCCACTGATTGGAGCCCCATCCGTCAGTTCCCCCCTGCCTGAGCCGATCCCTCTTAGGCAGAACCCCAGGCCTCTTGGGCTGGTCTGCACCTGCGCCCACAGGAGGGGACTGGGGACTGAAGTCTGTGTGTGTGTTCTAGGCTGAAATTGTCAAGAGGCTGAATGGGATCTGTGCCCAGGTGCTCCCCTACCTTTCCCAAGAGGTAAGCAGTGTCCCTGGGGCTTCAGGGAGGAGGAGGAGATAGATGGACAATGAGCTTGCTCCCAGCCCTCCCCACTGCAGTCACCTGGGGCTGCAGTGAGCTGGATGCCCCAGGGCACATGCCTCTGCTTTCTGGACCTCCCAGCTACTAGACAGCCTGTGCAAAAGAATCCCCAGGCTGGAGAAACCCCCCGGGGTGCAGGGCAGTGGAAGGAGGGGCCTCACCCTGCTTTGGAATTCTTAGCCTGAGTGAGTCATTTCACTAAAAATGTCAGCTATGCCAGGGGCTGTACGAATATTTTTTTTCCTTGTTTTGCTTCTACCTTCCACTCCTGAGATTCACCTGCCAGGCCCTATGGGCTGCTTTGGGCCAGGGAAAAGAGGTGTGTGTGTGGGGAGGACACCCTGCACACATAGGAAGACAAACAGGCACAGATAAACATACATGCAACACAGATACATGTGCATACATACATGCACACATACACGTTTGTGCAAACATAAGTCACATGCTCAGATACAAATTTGGACATGGACAGTTAACACAGGAGACAGCTGCATCCAGACATAAAGGCACACAGATGTACACTTGACAGAGGCACATGTGGACACATGCACTCACCCAGGGGAACCAGGCACCCAGCTCTTCCTCTTCTGCTTTTTGGGGTTCTCAAACTCTTAGTGTAAGGCCTGCTCCACATAGATCCCCACACCTGTGCCCCACCAGACCATGTAAGGTCAAGTTCCTGCTCTCTGCCAGGTTTATTGTCGATAATTCATCATTTCACCTTTAATCCATACCCATATGTCAGGGACCTTTGAGTGATGTGCATGCCTAGGGACCATTCCAGAAGGATACCATGAAAGCCCCAAAGAGGGTTCTGGAGGCCCTGGGGGCTTCCCAGCAGCCAAGGCACAAAGGAAGATGGCAAAAAGGAGAGACTGATTTTCAGGGAGGGGTGAGAAAAGGTGGGAGATACTCCCTGAACCGAGACTCATACCCCAGGCCTGCCAGAATTCACAGCCTCCCCGGCCATGGAAGGACAGGAGCTTGGATTAGCAGATTGGACAACACAGGCTCCAAGCTGCTGAAAGAACAGGATTTTCCTGTACTGTTGGCCAGGTCGTGCACTGCACTTTTCTTTGCACGTGGCATCAGATAGGACGTGATCCAAGGTTTCTCTCCGACTCACCCAAAGGCCTTTTCCTAAGTTTCTATCCCCAACCCTTCTGGGTCTTCTACACATCTTCATTTGTCCCCATTTTCCAGATGAAACTTGGTGAAAGGAAGCAGCTGGAGAGAGGGGGCTTTTGTGGGAGGGTGGAAAGCTGGGGGGTTTGGGGGTTAGTACTAATAGGCCAGATGGTAGTGGGGCTTCACCTATGTTCTGACACAACCCCCCCTCGTCCTCTCTCCTTCAGCACCAGCAGCAAGTCTTGGGAGCCATCGAGAGAGCTAAGCAGGTCACGGCTCCAGAGCTGAACTCCATCATTCGAGTAGGTCTGGGGCCTGGGGGGGCAGGGCAGAAGAATGGCAGGTGGTGAGTGGACTGCAAGTGGCTAACATCCCCCTCCCTCTGCCCTGCAGCAGCAGCTCCAGGCCCACCAACTGTCTCAGCTGCAGGCTCTGGCCCTGCCCCTGACCCCACTTCCCGTGGGGCTGCAGCCGCCTTCACTGCCAGCGGTCAGCACTGGCACTGGCCTTCTCTCGCTGTCTGCGCTGGGCTCCCAGGCCCACCTCTCCAAGGAAGACAAGAATGGGCACGACGGTGACACCCACCAGGAGGACGACGGAGAGAAGTCGGATTAGCGGGTGGCCAGGATGGGGAGGGTAGGGGGACAAAGAGGAGACAGGACACACAGAGAGAGGAATGTTCACCGCAAGACAGTACAGCTCCGGATTGGCTAAACTCCCGGTAGTATTTATGGTAGCTGCTGGGGCCTTAGCCCTGCTTGTATGCCACCCCCTAGCTTTGCTCTGGCTCCCAGCCTCCCTCCTCCCCCCTGCAGCCTGAATGGGTGAATACCTGCTTATACCACAGATAAGGCAAGCTGAGGCCTGGAGACGAAAATGGGAGGCCAGGTCAGAAGGGAGCAAAACCTCAATAAGAAGTCTAACACCCCCTGCACTTCCCCATTTCACACACGTATAACTGACAGTCTGCCCGCTGGGCCCCCTCAGGGCACACCCCAGCTTCCCACCCTGGCACTGCATGCAAACACAATGCTAGTTGCCCCTTCCTGCCCTGGGCACCCCTTTCTCTCCCTCCACCTCCCACCCAGTCACCTCTGCTAGTTCCAGACACTCATGCCCACCTGGTCCTCTCTACTTGCCCAGCCAGGATGAGCAGGATGGGGGTGGGCAACCCAAGATTCCCCTTCTCCCTTTCCCAAATAAAGATGAGGGTACTCAAGTTGTCTTGTTTTTTATTTTATTTTATTTTTCTTCCAGTATACTAGCTTGTCTTTTAAGGGGATAAAAAAAAAAAAAAGAAAAATGTTTTAAAAAAAAAGCAACACCCACACATGTGTCTGTATATAGCCTTTTAGACTGTCAGCTTTTGTTGTGTTCAGTCGTTTGAACTCTGCAGAGAAGTGAAAATGCTGTATCGAGGGGTGGGCTTAGCTGTGCCTTTCAAATAAAGATGTGAGAAGGTTGGTTGCTGTGTTCCTGCCTCTGTGTTGCAGCTGCCTGTGTTCCCCCTTCCCTGGGAGGGGGGGACTTCTTTCATGTCTGGGCTCCCTCCTCTGTTATAAGACCAAATATTGAGAATCCTTATAAGAGTAGTGTATCTCCCAAACTTGATGCATAGACCAAAAAGGGTCAGCTGGAGGCTACAGGTCACGTGGCCAGCCCAGGTGCTGGAGGTTTAGCAGAGGGTTTCCGTGCAGCAGGCCAGAGGACCCCTAAGTGACAGAAGATACTGAGACTGCAGAACCTACCTCCACACTGTGCTCACCCACGGACACTTTTACCAGATCAGAGAATGCAGCCCCTTGCTGAACCTCGACCCTCCAAGGAACAGATTGAAGGTCCTCCCCTCCCCACCACACCCAAGCCATACTACCTCAAGAGAGCCAAAAGGAAAGATTTCCTTATAGGGGCCTGGATGGGCATGGGATGGGGGAGGGGGTGGGCAGCCACCCCAACTTTGCAAGATCTTTGCGAGGGCTGTATGGCACAGAAATCCCACCCTCAGGGAGCAGGAGCATCCAGTGCACTTTTTAAAGTGCAGAAAATTCTGCCCTGGCTAGTGTGGCTCTGGATTGAACGCTGGCCTGCATACGAAAGGGTCACCAGTTTGATTCCCAGTCAGGGCACATGCCTGGGTTGCTGGCCAGGTCCCCGGTTGGGGGCACGTGAGAGGCAACCACACATTGATGTTTCCCTCTCTTTCTCCCTCCTTTCCTCTTTCTATAAATAAATAAATAAATAGAATCTTAAAGTGAAGGAAATTCTCATCTGCCTCCCTAATCCAGTGGTTTCCCTTGGGAAGCAGGCAAGGGCACAGAGAGGGAGGGAGGGAAAGGGGGTGATGGCTTACTCAGGGAAAATGGCTCATGTCACTAAGAAGAGAAAGAGGAGACTAAGAGGGGAGAGGAGACTGGGTGGTCACACCAGTTTCCTGTTGGGTCCCACCTCTCTCCACTGCAGCCAAAACACCTCTAAAAAATGCCGGTGTGATGGGGTAACTCACTGCTTAATATTTATCCTTGTGTTGAAAACCCAAACTCACCCCACCTGGGGAGTATAAATTGTTACATCTGTATTGAAAGGCTGTTTGGCACTCAGCAATGCCCTTTTGGATCTGTCCCCCCAACAGACATACCACTTGAGTCTGCCCAAAAAGACAAATGTTCAGAGCCCCGTAGTTAGTCATCATTGCCCCAAAATGGAAACTACTGGCTGTCTAGTAAACACAGAATACAGAAATTGTGACATAGTTGTGTTGTGGAATATTACACGGTCATGAAAAGGGTGCTACATTCAACTCCATGCAGCTCTCACATATAATGCTGAACAAAAAGAAGCTGAGTACAAAGGAGTAAATACTGCATAATTCCATCTATATAAAGAACAAAACCAGGCCCAAGTGGCCTCATTTGGTTACCCTTGGCAGGGGGTAAGAGTGAAGGGGGTTTCTAATGGGGCTGGTCATGTTTTATGTCTTATCTTGGGGGTTGATACCTAAGTGTGTTCACTTTGAGATAATTCATCAAGTTGTTTACTTACAGTCTGTGCTCTTTTGTGTGTTATATTTCACAAGTTTAAAAGTTATTTTTAAAAGATATATTATCTTCATAGTCCTCAAAATACATCCTAAATTCTTCACGGAGGCACACCAGATCCTGCAATTGATCCTCAGCAGGCTGCAGCCAGGTTGTAACATCTTGCTGTTCCTTGTCTAGAGGTTTTTGCACATGCTATTTCCCTCTGCCTAGAAAAATGTTCTCTTTTTTTCCCCTCCCCAGCTTTCTAATCCTCCAAGACTCCCAGAAGTTACTTTTCTGAAGGCCTCCCCCAACCCTCCCCCAAAGTAAGGGAGTGAGAGCCCTCATCCCACCTTGGAAAGTGCTTAGAGCAGAGCCTGGCACAGTCAATTCATTCATTTAGAGAC
Organism: Furipterus horrens; assembly: GCF_987537825.1. NCBI lineage: Eukaryota > Metazoa > Chordata > Mammalia > Chiroptera > Furipteridae > Furipterus > Furipterus horrens. Next base: position 38,776,790 of record NW_028327180.1, on the reverse strand, counting down.
CCAACTAGGAGCCCCAGAGATATAGCAGGGAACAAAACACATGAATCCTTGCCCTCCCGGGTGGGATAAACAAATAAGGAAAATACAAAATGTATCAGGAGGCTAGTTGATAGAGAACAAAGCAGAAAAGGGATGGGGACTGTCAGTTGCATTTTTTTATTTTTGAAATTTGTACAGAGAAGCAACTCAATACATGTTAGCAAATGCATTGAGGGCAGATCTGGGTTTGTACCCGACTCCTACCCTAAGTAGTGATTTGAAGCATGAAGTCACTGTCTGATCGCAGTTTCTGGGAAAGTGTTGGGAGAATTAGCAGAAAGCTTGCAAAGGTTCACTAGCTGTCAGTTGATATTATTATTATCATCATTACTGATGTTGCTGGCTGATGAGGGGCATTGTGTGTGGGGGGTCACAAACCCGACAGCCCCCACCCAAGGGTCTTCTCCGAGGAAGGTGGGGGGGGGGGGTCCTGCTCAGCCAAAGACTGGTCTGTGACCTCGGTTCTTCCTCTGGGCCTCGGAGCCCCCCATCGCCGCCACCCCACCCGCGGAGAGAGTCCCGGAGACCGCGGGCGCTGGAGGGGGTGCGTCCTAGATCTCGGTCTGGTAGCCGGGTGAACCGAGGTGCCATCACCGGAGCTTCCTCCGCGCCGCGGTCTCCCGCGCTTAACGACGTGCCGCTGGCGACCTCGGCTAATTGATCCGCTAATGGGCCCCGCGCCGCGGCCGCGCCTAATGAGGCGGGAGAAAGGGGAGGAAGGGGCGGTAGGAAGGGGGGAGGAGGAAAGAATGGAGGAGGAAAGGGGGGTTAAACAGGGAAGGGGGAGGAAAGAAGGGAGAGGGAGAGAAAGAAGGGGGTGGAGGGGGAGGGGAAGAGAATGGAGGGAAGAAGGGGGGTTAGGGAATAAAGGGGGGTAGAGAAGGGGGGAGGAGAGAAGAGAGGGGATGCAGGGGAATAGGGAGGGGGAAGGGAGGGAGGGAACGAGGAAAATAAGGGAGGGGGAGGGGCGGTGAAACTCGGAGAGGGAACTGAAGGAGAAGGAGAGGGAAGGGGAGTGATGCTCCCAGCTCCCTGGGCACTGGACTTGAGGAGAGGGGAGCAACGGGCACCAGGGTGAGCCCATCCCTTTCTGACTACCCGAGGCCCCTCTCTCAGACCTTGTCCCCTCCGTGAATCCCTCAGAAAGACCTCTCCCCTCATCCGACCCCTCCTCTCTCCCAGCCTCCCCGCCCTTTCCAAGGGTCTTTGCAGCTGGCAACCGGAGTACATCAAGGGTGTGAGGGTCCCCAGCTCTCTCTCTGCCTCGATTTCCCCATCCATACAATGGTTCTAATGCCCTTAGCGTTGGAGACTCCCACAGCTCCCAGTGACCTGAGACTGACTCAGCTCCTGTTCCCACACACTCCTCCTGCACTTGGGGACGGAACTGAGAGCATCCCAGTCCCCAGAGCTAGGCCCACCTACTCCTAGTTTGGCCTCCAGGGCTCAGCAGGGGTTGGGAGGACTGCTGGATTCCCCAGCCCAGAGAGGAAAACACCCTCAGAATATGAACTACAGCTAGGATGTGACACATTAAAGATTCACATTCCAGGCCAGCCAGGTACATCTGCTGTCTGAAATATTTACGTGGCCTTCCTCCTTCCCAAGTCATCTGGGTGTTTGCAGCTTAGAAGAGAAACAAAAGAAGCTATGCTGCAGTGACATCAGAGGCCTCTATATCAATCTCACTCTCTCCCCATTGTGTAGAGGGGGAAACTGAAGCCTCAGGAAGGGCAGGAAATTGTCCAAGTCACAAAACAAGGCAGGCCACAGCCTAGCCTCCTGCCCTTGACTGGCAGAGCTCTTGGTCCCATTTCGAGCAACCAAAAATAATCAGAAAGGGAAAGCAAGTCATCGGGATAACAAACAATAAACAGCCGTGATTTGCCCAATACCTGTTATGCTCCCACCTTGGCTAAGGGCCTCAACTGCATCTCTCAATTCATTCTTGAAAATACCCATGAAGGAAGGACTATGGCACAGATGAGGAAACTGAGGCTTGAAACTCATGGCTCTGTGACTCACCCAAGGGCACACAGTCATGGAATCTACCTTCTGATTCACAAAGGTCCAAGCTGTGGGTTCCAGGATCTTAGCCATTTTGTTTAAGAGAAAGAGAAGCTTCTGGACCCAATGCAGGTCCCAGTGCAGAGCTGTGTGTTCACCCCACCACCACCACCACCTCAGGGCCTTTCCCTCTGCCTGGAACACACTGTGCCCAGAGGCACATTCTCTACCATCACCACCCCGTTTCCTGCTTGCTTTGTCTTCACAGCATTGATTGCTATGGACAACTTAAATCAACAAAGATTCCCTTGTTCTCCACTTTCCCCATTGATAAAAATTCCTTAAGTGACCATAGAGATCTGTCCCTTTTGGTCACTCCTGAATTCCCTTGGCTTATCTTAGAATCCTCCATGGCACACAGTAGGTGTGCAGTGAAGACTAAGGGAGAAAGTGAGGAAATGGCCGATGAGCCAGTGAGGAGGGGGGTCTGGGCCTGCCCTGCGGAACCTTGCCTGCCTGGCTGGGAAGGAGGGCGTGGAGGCGGGGGAGGGAGCCTAGGGCTTCCGTGAGCGGCGGAAGGTGTTTAAGCGGGGCAGGGCCACACCCAGAGGTGCGATGGGCAAGATCTTCTGGGGACTCGAGCCAGGCTGGAGTGGAGACAGATGTAGGGGCCCAGGAAGAGGCCCCTGGGGTATTTAGAGGTTTGCTGACATTAGGAGCTGCAGGAAGGAGCTGCATGCAGCACCCTGACGCCCTGCTCACCGCAAGGACGCCCCTCTGAGGGGCTCTCCGGGGTCTCCGCCCTGCCCTCTCTCTCCACCCCTCTGCCTCTGTGTGTCTCTGCCTCTCTAGGTTTGCGTGCTCCCTCTGTCTAATCTATTTTTCCTTCTGTCTTTCAAGGTCTTTCTAGATCTCTCCCTTCTACTTTCCCAGTGTGTCCCCGCTCTATGACCCCCTCCCCGCCATCCCTGCCTCTCATCTGATCTAGCGGGTCCCCCCACCCCCGCTGCCTTCCCCTACCAGCCTCTCGCAGCCACCAGGCCCTCTGGGCCCGGTTGCTGGGCGCCTGCCAGGCCTGGAAGCCGCCCCTCCTCCGCCCTTGACCCTCGCTCTCTACTCAGCCTTCTCAAGCTATGCCCATTCCATTTCCTCCTCCTCTCTACTTACTCTCCCTGTCCCCCTTCCCTCTCCGCCTCCAGGATCCCGGGACTGAGCCCGCGCTCCCGGTCGCCTGCTGAGCCTGACCCGGCCTGTTGGGTTACGCGCTGGGCCGGACCCCGTGGGTAATGATGGGTTTCCCATTAGCGGCGGTTTCAGGGGAGGACAATCTGGCACTTTGCCCGGCTGGGAGTGGAACGCGGGGAGGGGGTGTCCCCGCGCCCCTGAATTGCAGCCGCAGAGCACGCACCCCGAGGGTAGGGCTGTGTGACTTGAACAGGTCCCTAGGCCTCTCTGGGCATTTGCCCTGCACAGATCAACCAGCAACCGAACGAATTGGGCTCCTGCCTGCTGTGTGTGACCTGGGTGTCCAGAGACCCTGACTTGGGCCCTCTCAACCCCTCATGAACTCACTGGGTGGTGGAGAAGACAGACAACAAATAAACTAGCAAATAAGATAATTTCAGAGAATAGTCGAGTGCCAGGAAGAAAATTCCAGCAGTGGCAGAGACAATGACAGGAGATAGGAAGCCCCTCTGAGGAGGTGACATTTGAGCTGAGACTTAGATGACACAAGGGAGCCTGCCTTGCAAGGGGAGATGGCTGCAGAGTTGGGAGGGTGTTCAAGGCAGAGGGAACCACCACAACAAAAGCTCAGAGGCAGGACTGAGTATTCTGTTGCAGACCCTCAGCCCCTACTTTGCAAGGCCAAGTGATCACACACAAGGTCAAGTGAATAAAGTAGCCGGCTCAAGAGTAACTGTGGCGGGTACCATTATCAAGAGCTAGCTGGCTTTTACAGATGAGCAAACTGAGGCCCAGAGAAGGTGAAAGCTCTGAACACAAACCAGAAGCTGGAGGAGTAAGATTCATATTGGGCCCTATGGTTTGTTCCACCTATACCTGGGCAGTGCCTACTGGGGGCTGGGCCAGTCTGGGGTCAGGCAAGGAGGATGCCAGAACAGAGTACAGAGGGTGAAGCCCAGAGTTGGAGTGGAGAGGTCATGGGTGGTGAGGGGTCTGGGACAGAAGCAATGACCAGGATGCCCCCAGGGCTTTAAAAACAGGGGTGCCTTTGGTGCCAGCTCAGCCCTGCTCCCCTGCCCCTGACTCACACACACTCTCACACAACAGTAGCTAAACTTGGGTCATCTGTTGAGCTGTTTGCTCCTATAACAATGGGATGAAGTTTCGATCAGGACCTACATTTCACAGAAGCACAGTGACACAGCAGCCAGAGTGGGATTTGAATCCAGGCCATCAGGATAGTGTGACCTCAGCTTGCAGAGGACCCCTGCAGGGCTGGGTTGGCATTGGGCAGGTTTTCAGGGGCTCTGGCGCCCTTTTCCACATGTTGGATGACGTAGGTGAGGTTCTGCCCCTCTCTAGGTTTGCCATTTATCCTCCCCACAAATAACATGGAGCAGGCACTGACTGTGTTGGGCCTGGGCAGACTGTAAACGTACAAACAAATGCATAGTAAGTGTTCAGAAAGTCATGAAGCTTCTGAAAGAAATGAGAGGCTGACCAGGCAGAGAGGTAGAGGCTACTATAGTCAGGCTGGCTAGGCCAGGCCTTGCTAGGATGTGTTTTCTTTTTGTTTTGTTTTTGGTTTTTTAAAGATTTTATTTATTTTTAGGGACAGGGGAAGGGAGGGAGAAAGAGAGGGAGAGAAACACCAATGTGTGGTTGCCTCTTGCAGGCCCCCAACTGGGACCCTGCCTGCAACCCAGGCTTGTGCCCGGTCTGGGAATTGAATCGGGGACCCTTAGGTTCGCAGGCTGGTGCTCAATCCACTGAGCCACACCAGCCAGGGTGGATGTGATGTTTTTTACTTGACATTCCTTCACAAAACCATACAGGTTTCTAGTATACAATTCAACAAAACATTATCTGCACATGGCATAGTGTGCCCATCTCCCAAAGCAAAGTCTCTTTCTATCCCCATTCCCCATGTACCTCCCCGCCTCAACCCGCTGCCTTTGCCCACCTCCATCTGCCCCCACCTCTCTTATAGGATATGGTGTTTGATCCAAGACCACAAGGAAGAAAAACTAATCCAGGCAAAGACAACAACAGCATACGCAAAGGCCCTGAGGGAGGACCTGGTGTGTTGAAAGATCAGGAAGGAGGCCCCTGTGGCTAGAGGTGAATGAGTGAAGGAGAGGGAAGAAGGAGATAAGGGTAGGGAGGAGACAGGGTCAGATCTTCTAGACAGAGGTGAGGAGTTTGCATTTTATTCTGAGAATGATGAGAAGCTATGGAAGGCTCTTAAGCAGAGCTGGGGAGGGTGGTATCTGATTCACATTTTAATGGTTGATCAAAAATGTGGGAGGAATGGAGAATGACTGCCTACCCCAGCTGTGGGGTGTGAGATCAGGGTGGGAGAGAGGGGCCCTTTGGGGAGTACTGGGAGTACAAATGGCTATCCCTGAGCATTTACTATGAATTATGTTAAATACTTTATAGGCCTTAACTTACTCGAAGATTATATTATCAATCTCATTTCCTCCAGCCAAGATCCATACTGAGCTCCTTGCCACTCTTTCTTTTCTTCCCTGAGCTGCCCAGTTCTCACCCAGGGAGAGGCTGGAGTGCTTCTTGCCACTGAGCCTATGGCAACTTGACAAACCCTGGTGAAAGAAGGCAGAGGGACCTACAGTCCGTGAGTGTATCCACCTCCCCCCATTTCACACCCAGGTAATGTTCAGAGGTGAACCCAGCAAGGCCAGGAGTCAGAGTTCATGGCTCTTCAATCCCAGTAGGGACTTAAGGTTGCCTCATCTTTCCTCTGTCCACTTTGAGTTAGGGCAGCGATTTTCAACCTTTTTCATCTCACAGCACACATCAAGTAATTACCAACATTCTATGGCACACACACACCCCCAATTTATTTTTTTGCCAATCTGACCCAAAAAAATAGGTACAATTTTGATTCCTTCACACCAGGCGGCTCTTGTTGTGTTGGCTGTTGTCATTTTTTTATTTGACAATGTAAGGGAAAAGAGGACAGTGCCCCTGACTATATAGTCGGGTATTGCATGTTTTAAAAATTCTTGTGGCACAGTAGTTGTTGAAAATCGCTAGGTTAGGGTGATACAAATGCACGACTTAAATGAGGCAAATCCTACGCATTTTGCAGAACCCCAGTTTAAACACCCTCACCTGACATCTAGAAAGCCTTCCCAACTTCTCAAGCATGGACCTCACTCCCGGTTGAGGTCCCCACCCCTGCCCCTCCCTTTACCCCAGCCCAGACCACAGAGGCCTGAGAGGGTTCTGCCTGGTCTCCCACCACTACCCCAAAGTTGGGAACTCTCGAGTCCCCAGCATAGCCTGGACCTGGCTGCTCACAGGTGGGACAGCAAAAAAACCCCACTGGCTTCATTAGTAAGTCTTGTTGAACTATCTCACTATAAAGGAGAGTAAACTGAGGCCCAGAAAGAGACCCTCAAAAATCTGAAGGTCACGGAGGACTCCCCATATTCCTGTATGGAAGGAAATGTGTATGTGATTTTTCCAGGGGGTGTAGGGCTCACTGCCAACCGTGGCAGGGAATCGAGGCTCGGAGGTCACTCAAGAGCCCTAGCCTGCGGGAGGGGACAGGTCTGGCTGGTGGCCCAGAAACTCTGCTGGGAGGGCGGTAGGCAGAGGTTGGCGATGTCGGAAGCCAAAGGCTTGGCCTCCTCGAGGGAGCCGCTTTCCCGGCTCGGGTCGGATCAATGGGCTGTAATTATACCGCGCTGGGCCCGGAGCTGGCGGGGAGGGAGCGGGAGCTGGCAGGAGCTAGGAGGCTGGAGGGAGGGAGCGGGCGGAGAGGTACCCACGTTACTTTGATTGACAGCCCGGGAGGGCGCCGCGCGGGAGCTTCTGGGGATCGTAGTCTTTCCAAGAAGTCCTGCTCCCGTCTCCCTTGTTTGTGCTCGGCTAAACTGAGGCAGGGGGACGAACAACAACCCCAGCCCTCCCCAGCCTATACATTCCTTCCTCATCTGACCTGGAGATAAAAACTGAGCGGTGCTAGAAGCCTCTAGGCTCCCGTGATAGTCTCAGCTTTTCCCCGAGGGATCTAGCGTGATTTAACGTCTCTCTGCCTCAGTGTACCTATCGGTGAAATAGGGCGAAAGGTGCCCAGTCGGCCCCGTCAGTTTGCTGGGCTTTTGAAAGCAAATTGTTGAATGAGGAGTTTCTGTTTTTCAGGGGAGACCCGTCCAGCTCTGGGGTGACTCGCTTCTCCGTTTTAGGATACTAATCGAGCCCGATCCCCCTCCTGTCCAGCTAGGCTTAGGCATCCACGAGGGTCTCATTTTCTGTTAGGGCGGAGGGAACCACCACTCTTCACACCCTGCTTTTGCTTCACCGCCTCCCGATTGGCCCAACCAATCTTAGTGCCTTCTGCCATTGGTTGGCAGTTCCCTGATCCCCATTCGCCAGTGCCCATTGTGACGTCACGGACCCATGTGGGAGCGCTGCGGACGGATTGGCCGGCGCGCCTAGCCAACCACCGCAGAGAAAGGAATTTCCACAGTAGCCTGGGCTGTGAGACTGATTTAAGGTGGTCTGAGCAAAATGGGGTCCCAGCGCTGCTTTTCAGCTTTTTACACACACACACACACACACACACACACACACACACACACACACATCCACATCATAAAAAACAAACAAACAAACAAATCCAGGAACTGCAGCTGAGCTTTTCTGTATAGTAAGAGGGGAGAGATCAGAAGTTAATCCCCTTCCCCCATTTTGCAACTTCTTCCTGAATTTTGCAGATGAGGAAACTGAGGCCTAGAGAGGCAGAGCTTGAAGCCCACTGAAGACAAACGGGTTACCTGGGGAAATGAGAAGGTTGTGCAATGCTGCCCAGGCTGTAACTCACACCTGGTGAGGCTTTCCCCTGCCTCCTGCTCTGGCCTGATGTGGGATTCCAGCGAGTTATGGAGTAACAGGCTGCCTAAGGACCTCCCAACCCCCCATCTCACAGACTGCTCTCAGCTGAGCCTCCTCAAATTTTCAAAACTGTTTCCAAAATGAGGATGCCACTGCTTATAGAGAGAGGGGGAAGGAGGGAGAGAGGGAGGGGGAGAGAGAGAGAGAGAGAGAGAGAGAGAGAGAGAGAGAGAGAGAGAGAGAGAGAGAGAGAAAGTATCTCCTTGTGTGTGGTCTTGTGGCTTCTCAGGCACCACAAATCTGTATTTACACTCTCCTGTGGAGTGTGCCTAACTATGAGATCTAAAGACTGGTGGGTAAAGATGCCCTCCTCCAGGAAACCCCTGTGAACCCACCAGGCAGAGACCCTGTTCTAGCTCTGGGTTCCTTGGGCCCTGGGTCTGCCCCTCTGTACTGGCATCGACTATGTGGACACTGGAGTGTGTCCTAAGCTCTGTATCTCCCCACTATTCCTCCCTGAGAGCCCTCCCAGCAAAACTAGGGGCTAGGTCCTTTCTAGGGCCCCAGAATCTTCTATCATGAGGAGGTGGTTATAGAATAATTATCCACTTACCTGCCAACTTTAGACAGTCTGTGTTCAACGTTTGTGTGTAGGGGGGAGAAAGATGCCTTTTGGAGGAGATGTATGGAGGGGTGTGCCTTTTGGGCCAGGCCTCGAAGTAATGGATTTTGTCCAAGCAAGAAAACTTCTGAGGGAATTTGAGAAAGAGATAAGCAAAGGCCCAGAGTGGGAGAAAACACAGATTAGGTAATCTGGCTGGTGTTGTTGGAGCAGAGGGAGTGTTTGAAATAGTGGAGGGAGGAGAAGTTGTGCTAGGCCAGGAGGTGAAGGGCATCCATGCTAGCCTGAAGATCTGGGAATTTGTCCCAAGGTCAATAGGAAGCCATGAGAGAGCCTTAAGTAAAGGAGAACCAGACTCAAATGGAAGGTGATAAGAGTGAAGGCTGCTCAGAGCAGGGAGCTAGCTTGGGGTCCAATGGGAGAGAGAGGATGAAGGGCTGGTGCAGGTAGGTGACTATGGGATGGGGAGCAGGGTTGCATGGCAGGTGATGGGGAGAGAAGAGGTGAGGTTGATACTATGCCTTGGGGGGATCAAAGTGGACTGTGGGGCCTAACAGGTCTGGGAAAGATGCTTTGTCTATAAGCCTGGAGCGGGGGGGCCTCTGGGGGAGATGCCCAGTTGGTGGCTAGGTCTCAGGGTAGGGACCAGGGATGGAGCCAGAGCTTAGAGCCATCCTTATGAAAGCAGTCAGGAGGGCATGGAGGCAGGGGGAGGAAAGGCTGCCTGGAAAGGCTTTTAAATGAGGACTTCACAGACCATCTCTAATCCCCATCCTGAACCAGAAGCATCGTGGAATCCTGGAACTCCCTTTTTCTTAGTATTTCCTAGCAGGAGTGTGACTAGTGATTGCTGCCTTTAGCTACATCATCTGTTTCTTCTCATCCCACTGCCGGTTTCTTTATTGAGCATTTACTGTGTGCCAGTTCTGCAGGGACAGGCTTTGTCCCCACACAGCCTAGTACTAGGAAGAGACAAATAACAACTAGAACAATCCAGGAAGAAACATGACCACGTCAGAAACAAAACAAACTCTGTTAGGACCTAGGAAGAGAGAGGATAGGATGCAGTATTTGAAAATAACAAGGTAAACGCTACTTAAATGCGTGGCCAGCAGGGGCCTTTCTGAGGAGGTGACATTTGAGCTGAAGCTCAAATGACAAGAAGCAAGGGAACAGTGTTCCTGGTAGAGGGAAGAGTCAGTTCAAAGGCCCTGAGGCAGGACTGTGCCTGGTGAGTTGTAGAAACAGTGAGGAGAGGAGGTCAGTGTGGCTGAGGCTGATTGAATGAGGATGAAAGTGAAGGGAGTTGGGAGTTAGGATCAGGGAGAGGAAGACAGGAAGGAGTTTGTGTAGGGCTTTGTGGGAAGAGGAAGGAGTTTGGATTGTATTTTGATGTCCACAGGGAGCTATGAAATACTTCAACACATACACACTCTCAGAATTTCTCTTCCTCTCCCTTCCCATGGCTTTCTGTCTTTATTCTTCACGTCTCATCTCCAATGTTAACCTCCTCAAAGAGGCCCCTCCCAGACACCCCCAATAAATAGGTTCCCTCTTGTCTACTTCTATTACTGCTCACTAAACAAGTAATTCCATAATTACCAAGTTGTGATCTTCTCCCCCCGAACTCAGACAAGGCCAGAATCTGTTCTCCTTCATCCACCCTTATATCCCTGGTGCCTAAAGGATGCCTGGCATATAGTAGATGCTCAATAAATTTGTTGACTGGAAAGTGATACTTTTAAGTTTGATAAAGATTTTTGTGTGCTTTCACTCACTTGCCTACTGACATAGATGCAGACATTAACAAGGGGCAAGAGTTTTCCTTTGTTTTGTTCCCTGCTAAGCCCCAGGGCCTAGAGCAGTGTCTGGTCCATAGTAAGCACCATATGTGTTTGTGGATTGACTTAATGAATGACAGTGAGGTTTCTCATACACAAGATAAGACTAAGAGTGGCTCATCTCCCAGGTGAATGTGAGAGACACTCACAGGACGTCTGAGGTCTGTGGTCGGGGGGGGGGGGGGCGGGGGGTAGAGCCCTTGCCCTCAGAGACCTCGATCTGATGGCAGAGATTCAGTTTCCATTCTCACTGGGACTTGGCCTTCCAGAGCCCATAGCCTGATAGGGAGGCAGCCCAGTCTGCTGGTGGTGGCAGTCAGAAAACCAGCTCCCATCTCTGGGAGTTTACTGTGTGCTGGGCCAGGCTGAGTGCTGTTCATGCACCATCTCATTCAAAAATAGCCCCTGACCCTGCCCTTGTCAGAGAATACTGAAGCCCAGAATGGGGGTGAACCTGGATCTGCCCAGCAGCTACTTCCCTCCTCTGGGCTTCTGCATGTGTTATTATTCCCTTTCCCCTGGGGGAAGGCTTCTCTGCCAACACTTGGCAAGGCTGCTTCCTCCTGATCCTTAAGTCTTAGCTCACGTCCTCGGAAAGGCCATTTCTGACCACAAACAGCTCTTCTCCCCACCAAGCGACTCACCACCCTGGGCCACCAGGTATTATTTGTTTCCTTGCTTTTCTCTCTTGTGCTCTCTGGGAGGGAGAGAGAGGTCGACGTTTGTGGGATTGGACACGAGTCTCCGTTTCCCCACCGGGCACTGGTCAATAGAAGGGGGTGGGTTCTGGGGGCCAAGGCCCAGGGTTGGCAGGGCTCTGGGTGGGCGGCTGGCGGGCCAGGTGGGCGGGCCCCGGGGGCGGCGGCGCCACCTTAAGGCGGCTCTGCCCGCGGCTCCCGGCCGAGCCCCGCCAGAGGGAGGCGGCTCGGAGCCGGGCCCGCCGCCCGCGCCTCAGACAGCGTCCGCGGCTTGCCGACCTTCCGCGACCGCAGCCCCGCGCCCCGACCCAGGGAGTGGGCCTCGGCGCCCCTCTCAGTCCCCGCGACCTCTCGCGCTAGCTCTGGGGACGCGGGGACTCCGGGTCCCCTGCCCCACGCCGCCTCCGCTCCCGCCTTCTTTCTCCGGGCAGACCTCCACCCCCAGCCTCTACCCTCTACCCCCACCTCCACATTGTCTTGTTCCGGCGCGAATTGGGCTTCCCGAATCGGCAGGATGTACCCCCAGGGAAGACACCCGGTGAGTAGGGTCCCGGGCTGCGAGGGTGGGGGGCCCGGGCGCCAGGGAACTGAGACCATGACGTCCCCCAGACCCCACTTCAGTCCGGCCAGCCCTTCAAGTTCTCGATCTTGGAGATCTGCGACCGCATCAAAGAGGAATTCCAGTTCCTTCAGGCTCAGTACCACAGGTGAGGGGGGCGGGGCGCCCTGCCGGGGACCGGTTCACCTGCAGCTCACCTGGGAGCCTGGGGAGAGAGACAGGGCCGGGGGGCGAAGGGGCGGGGCCGGGCTAGACTGGGCTTCTTGGGTGCGGAGAAGAGGGAAGACCCCCAGGGCTGAGGGTAGGGCGTCCAGACGGAAGCCCAGGTGAGGTGGATGGGGACACTGGTGCTGGGGCATTTTGAGGTGGGGAGGGACTGGGGCGGGGTGGAGGGGGTATGAGGAAGTGGGGAGGGCTGAATCAAACCCATCACTTTGGAAACTGGCCCAGATGGGGTGTCTGTGGGTCTCCCTCGTGGGAGGCAGGGAGAGTGGAGCCCCCATACCCTGTCTCCTTCCCAGCCTCAAGCTGGAGTGTGAGAAGCTGGCCAGTGAGAAGACTGAAATGCAGCGACATTATGTCATGGTGAGGCGGTTAGCATGCCAGGTGGGAGGAGTGGGAAGCAAGGTTCTGAGTGTGAATCTGAGCTCACTGTGCCATTCTGGGGTCCATTCTTGCTCCTCTTGGGGCCTCATTTTCCCCATCTGTATAGTGGGTTGGTTGGGATTCCAGGCTCTTTCTCCTGGGATCCTTCCAGCTGTTAAGAATAATAAGACAAGGATGTCCCCTGTCCTCAGGGGCACCTCCAAGGGGTCAGGGTCTCTGGGCACCACCACCTGCCTCACCTCCCTGGAGAGTGGAGGACAGCCCTGCTTCCCTCTAGGGGGTCTCAAGGGGCTGGGATGATCTGTGTCCGGCTATGATCCCTCCAACCTGGGGGCTCCTGGAAGATCCAGAGTCACCCAGCACAGGGCTGTACATCCATCGGCACAGTGGACATTCCAACTGGCTTTTCCTTTGCAGTACTATGAGATGTCCTATGGGCTCAACGTTGAAATGCATAAGCAGGTAAATGTGTTGGCTGTTCAGTAGGGAGGGAGGGAAAGGGTCAGGAGGCTGTGAGAGGGACCCAGCACTGGGGCAGTCTGGGGCAAGGCAGATCCAGGGAACAGGGTTCTTAACCTGAAATCTCTGGGACCAGGGGGCCAGATTTTAGCCTGGGGATAGAAAAGTGATTCTGAACTTCTGGAGACTTTGTTCAAAAGCTGAAGTCATTGTTCAGCAGAGAGGGGAGCAGTGAGCCAGGGCCAGGAATCCGGGAAGGAAGGCTTATAGCAGAGGCTGGCAGCCAGGTCAAGGAGGTTGTGAAGGTGACTTCTGTCCTGGGGTGGGCCAGATGAACAGCCTTGGAGGTCCCTTTCACCCTGGTGAATCTGACGTTTGGAGATGGATCCTCAGGGTCTGAGATGACCCCAAGCTTCTGTTGCTGTTGTGAAGGGTCTGATACTGACTCCAGTGCTCTGAAGTCCTGAGACCCTCCTATGCTTCTAAAAGTAATTTCAAGGTTCTGAGTTAGAACTAAAGGTTCTGAAATTGACTTCAATTGTTCAAGATTTACCCTGAGGTCTTGAGACTGACCTCAAGGTTCTTTGATGGCTTTTAATAAGATGAAGATTCTGAGGTTGATGGAATCTTAGATTCTCTTCATCAGAATATCAGAGTCAATGGGTAGAGCCTAGTGTGGGGTCTTCTGGGTAGGTGGGCTAGAATGTAAGGTTCCTGGGGGTCTCCATCCAGGCATGCTTTTCCAGGTATGTGTGGGTTTTGGTGTGGGTGGGAGGGGAAGTGTCTTTCTGGAGCATGATGTGGTCCCATGGGTGTATGAAATAGATCCCCTTACGGGGTGGCAGGCATGGGGTAGGGCTCAGGCTTTGGGAGGCTGGTTCTGCCCTCCTGGTGGGAACACCCCTACCCCTGACACACATAGCACACAGCACCCCTGAAGCCCAGGCAGAGGCAAAGAACAGACTGACTGCACACACACCTGGATATGCCACAGCTACCCCCTTCCCTACCCACAAGGCTTCTCCTCTGTTCAGCCTTAATGGGGTACCCCCAGCCCAAACTTCCAAGTAAAGCCACTGTTTTCATTCTGCTCTATACTTCCGATACTATGTGCGTTTCCCCCTCACCAACCAATTCTCCGACTCTGACACCAGCAGGTTGTCCTGCAATCCAGCCCATTCTGACACTCTGCTCAGAGTGTGCGCAGACCCCACAGGTTCAGGGCTCAGCCCGACAGGGCCGCCCCCGCTTCAGACCACCAGTACTTCTAGCCAATTGTCTATAAATTGGGGGGTTCCCACCACTTCCTCCAGGGTCCAGTAATTGGTAAAATAGCTCAAAGAACTCAGGAAATCTTACTATTTTCTGTTTATTATAAAGGTTATAATTCAGGAACGGCTAGGTGGAAAGATGCATAGAGCAAGGCATGGGGAAAGGGCTTAGAGTTTCCATGCCTTCCCCAAGGCACCCCCTCCCAGCACCTCAGCATGCTCACCCCCCCTAAGCTTTTAAGCTTCACAGTTATTTAATCTGCACATGCACATGTTACAGAGAACCCCCTCCACCCCTCCCAGCCCCCCACAGTCCTTGGGTCCCTAAGTCAGCCCAAGGAGCTGTTATGAACTAGAGATGGCTAGTCCTCAGGCACAACACTAAGCTGGGCCCAGGGGCGTGGCCTTGCTCTGCCGGGGCCAAGAGAGTGGCAGCAGCTGCCTGACCTCGGAGGAGGAGCTGTCAGTGGGGGCTGAGGGCCAGCCACCCTGGAAGGTGGCTCAGAGCCATGGAGGTCACAGGGAGGGGCCCCTGCCTGGCCCTGGAGTGGTCTTCTATGCAGAGTTGGCTCCAGGGTAGTGGAAGAGGCAGGCCAGAGAAGTGGGCCTGGACAGACAGCAGCTCGCACTGTGTTGTGGGGAGTGAGGTCTGGAGGGGCCAGTCATGCCGCCAAGAGCCTTTGGAGGCCAGGAGACTGAGGAACAGGGTGAAGCTGGGCAGACCCCGAGTGGCGGCCAGAGGGAAGATGGGCCAGTACTGGGTCTGGTAGTACCACAGAAGCAGGGACAGCAGCAGCAAGCAGCAGCAGGCTGCCTACTTCCAACTCAGAGGGGCCTGGCTCTGACCCTGGCGGGCAGAGGAGATTTGGGGGACCAGCCCACATGGACATGTGGCAGTGGGAGAACACAGTTGGGAGGGAGGTGAAGGCTGCCTAAGGTCTGGGTGTCGTCTCCCAGCAGGTGCCCTCGGTGAATGAGTTGTGCATACTGCTCCCAGCCGGGAAACTAGGTCATTTTCAGGGAGCTTGTGGTGTCATGGGGCCAGGCCCTGGCCATCTGCTTGGAATCACTGAGGAATTTCAGCGGTAGTACTGGGGATTCCCTGGCAGGGGCAGGGGAGGTGTTGGAGTGGGGGGCAGCATTCCAGTAAGTCCTGTGCCAGGCTATGGTTGTCCAGCCTGACCTCTGTATCTTGGACTGGGGGCCTGGGCGCCTGGGACCTCCTTCCCGATGCTGTTGGTAACCACCATGGCTTTGCTGGGCTGTGTTGGTGTTGGGGTCCCTGATGCCTGGGGTAGTGGGTCAACTCTGAGGTGTGTGTTGAGACCCAGGTGAGAGCCAGCATCAGAAGGCAGGCAGGCACCTCGGAAAGGACCATCATCTCATCACACACCCTTCAATTAGGGCCATGGTACCCGCCTTTCCCGCCACACTACTGAATGCCCAGCTTGACCAGCTCCGTAGCTAGGCACTTCTGGGCTGGAGGCATCGTGGTCACAGATACATCAAAGAAAGCACCTGCTCCTCTGCCACCTAGAGGCTTCATTACATAGACATGATTGATTAGATCATTGGCCATTTGTGAATGACTCAGTCCCAGTCCCTCTCCCCTCCTTGGAGGTCAGGGGTTGGGGCTAGAAGTTGCAACCCTTTAATAAACTTAGGTGTGGTTGAAAGGGGCTTATTATAAATAATCAAAGATACCCTCCTTCACTCAGAAACCTCAGGGTTTTAGGAGCTCTATGCAAAGAACTGGGCACAAGGACCCAGTACTATTTGTTACATCACATCACAACACCCTTACCCTGAGTGTGATGCACCAGGTCTCTACCTGGCTGCAGCCCCAGGTTGCAGATGAGACCCAGAGAGGGACATGGGTTCAGCCAGGGCTCAAACCTGGGGCTCCCAGTGGAGGCTCCCCATCCAAGGTTCCTCCCAATTGCTTCCCGCCAGGCTGAGATTGTGAAGCGCCTCAGTGGCATCTGTGCTCAGATTATCCCATTCCTGACCCAGGAGGTGAGTGGGCCTGGCAGGGGGTGGGCGGTGGGAGGAGAGCTGGAAGAAGACTGAAGGGGGGTGGGAAGGGTTGTACGCCACAAGCACTGGTTCTCCTGAGTGGCTTAAGGGCCTGGGAGCTGGCTGGGGCATGGGCTTCCGAGATGGAGGGTGGTAGTGGCTGAAGGTGAGGAGTGGGGCTCAAGCTCTGTGCCACGCTGCCTGGGTCTGAATTCTGGCTGTGTGCTGTGGCGTTGGGCAAGTTGCTTGTCCTCTCTGTGCCTCTGTTGTGAAGTTTAGAAGAGCTGATACATACGAGGTGGTGAAGATGATGCTGAGGGCTTAGTAAGTACCCAACAAAAGCCCTTACATTATGTTCAGTGAAATAAGCCAGGCACAGAAGGACAGATATTCTGTGATTCTACTCGTAGGAGGTCCCTAGAGGAGACAACTTATAGTGACAGAAGAATGATGGAAGTTGCACCGGCATTTCAAGTGCTCAGTAGCCACACATGGCCAGTGGCTTCTGGATTTAACAGCACAGATAGAGGAGTTTTAATCATCACATCACAGAAAGTTCTATAGCACTGAATGCTCAACATAGCATAACCACCAGCCATAACATGGATAAGGCTTAAAACAATGTTGAGTGAAGGAAGCCAGACACAAAAGAGAGCATAGAAATTGAGACAAAATAGTTCCACATAGACAAATTCAGGCAGGTTTGGGAAGGCAGCCAGAGGTGGGAACGCTATACAGGAAAAGGAGAGTTCTTGTGCAAAAGTGAGGAGGGAAGGGAAGAAGAGCGTTGCAACAGGAAGGTGGGATGTGTGGGACCTCCTAGGGGTGGCTGGTTTGTATTTTCTGACCTGGGTGGTTGGAATAGGGGTGCTAATTTA
Source organism: Furipterus horrens (assembly GCF_987537825.1). Taxonomy (NCBI): domain Eukaryota; kingdom Metazoa; phylum Chordata; class Mammalia; order Chiroptera; family Furipteridae; genus Furipterus; species Furipterus horrens. The sequence continues at coordinate 38,759,743 of NW_028327180.1, read as the reverse complement.
TATAATGGTTATTTACTGAGGCTGATCCTACCCCCAAGGAACACTGGACAATGTCTGGGGACATCTGTAGTTGTCATTCTGGAGGTGGTCCTGGCATGCAGTAGGTGGGGCCAGGGATGCTGCTTAACACCCCATAGTGTCCAGGACAGGCCCAATGAGAATGGTCCAGCTCCAATGTCAGCAGTGCCGAGGGGAGATGCACAGTGTTAAGCCCTGATTTATAATTAGTAGTTTTAACTGCACTCACATGTTTTATTTCTTTTTCTCTGCTTCATAATTTTAAAAGGAAAGGGAGAGATGGATAAAAGAGAAATAGCAAGTGCTGGGGCAAGGATGAGGGTGGGATAGGAAAGTGGGCCCCATAGGGCATTGCCTGAGCATATGGGGGCTCCCAGCAGTCAAGGGGTTCTCCTGAGCACCCCTTTTCCATATCTCCTACCTCCCAGCATCAACAGCAGGTGCTACAGGCCATGGAGCGTGCCAAGCAGGTGACTGTGGGGGAGCTGAACAGCCTCATTGGGGTGAGTCTCTTGGCCCCTGCCCTGCCCTGGGAAAACCCCATTCTCAGGCCCCCCCATAAGTAGGTGCCAAAGTTGGGGGTGCTGTGTGGGCAGGTGGCCTAGGTGGACCCTCTCCTCACTCCCAGTGGCCTCTTGGGCCAGGGGTACTACTGGGCACCCAACCCCCACCCCACCTGCCCCTGGCCCACCCCTCCTCCTCTCTAGCAGCAGCAGCTCCAGCCGCTGTCCCACCACGCCCCCCCTGTGCCCCTCACCCCTCGCCCATCTGGCCTGGTGGGTGGCAGTGCCACGGGGCTGCTGGCCCTGTCCGGAGCACTGGCTGCCCAGGCTCAGCTGGCTGCGGCTGCCAAGGAGGACCGGGCAGTTGTGGACGCCGAGGCATCCAGAGGTATGTGAGCAGTACAGGGTGGCACTGGCCCAGGGGGTGCAGTGGTGGAGGTGGAGGACTGGCAGGACCCCTTCTTAGAGCACCAAACTCACATAAGTGTGAGGGAATGAAAAGGGAGCTGCAGGGCCCATTTACTTCCAACTGGCTGTGTGTCCTTGGGCAACTTACTAACCCTCTCTGGGCATTTATTTGTTTGGTGTGGGGAAGGGATAGCGTGCTCCTTGCAAGGGTGTTGGAAGGAAAAGGGAGATTCTGAGCTGGGATGAGGGCTTTATAAACTGTAGAGAGCTTTGCCATGTCTGGCACCATGGGAGTTGAAACCTTCATTTTTTTTTCCTTCTCTCCTTTGCCCCCCACCCACCAGTGGAGAGAGCTCCAAGCAGGGTAAGTTGAGGGATATCCAGGGACTTTCCCTCCTATATAACATTTGCTTTGTATTCATGTGTCACTAAAGCTGCTTGTTCTGAGTTGATAGGGGCCACATTCAGTTTTCAAACTGTGTTGCCCAGAAGATGCCCATAGGCTAGAGTTTTATTTATTTAAAGTTTCCAATCTTGAGCTTTTTTGCAATTAAATAAATAAATGTATGACCATGATAGCATTCTTCCGTTGTTCTATTCATTAATTTATCCATTATCCAATTAATATTATTATTATTTACAAGAGCACTGCCCAATAGAAATGCTATATGAGTCCTGTATGTAATTTTTTAAAAATTAATTTTGAAATAATTACAGATGCACAAGAGGTTACAAAGAAATATGGAGGGAGGTCCTATGCACTCCTCACCCAGCTTCTCCAATGATAAAATCTTAGAAAACTAAAATACAGTATCAAATCTAGGAAATTTACATTAGTACAACCCACTGACCTTATTCAGATTTCAGTTTTACATGCACTCATTGTGTGTGTGTGTTCATGTGTAGTTCTTTGCAACTTGATCTCCTATGCAATTGTAAATTTCCCAGTAACTACATTAAAAAAGTTAAACAGGTGAAATTAATCTCAATAATATATTTTATTTAATACAATTTATCAAAAATGTTTCAACTTGTAATCAACATAAAAGTTATGAATAAGATATTTTACATTCTTTTTATTGAACTAGGACTCTAAAACCCAAATGCATTTTGCACTTAGAGCTCAACTCAACTTCATTAGTGCCCCCAGGGGACACTGGGCAATGTCTCTGGATATTTGAAAGGTCCCCTTTTCCAGATGCAATGCGTGAGGCATAGATCCTAATAACAGCAGTAGGGATGCTCAGTCTTGGCTGGTCCAGGATGCAGTCTGGGGGCCCAGGTCCTGACCCTTCTTCCTGTCCGGCTGCTATCTCTCTGCAGAGTGCATCCCCCTCGCCCCCTGAAAGTGCGGAGGAAGAGGAACAGCCAGGTGGCCCAGGTGACAATGGGAAGCAGCAAGCTGAGGAGAAAGATCTGTCAGGACCTTATGTGAGTGGGGACAAGACAAGGTCTGGGTTAGGCACCAGTGGCCTCGGCCTGTCCAAGCCCCATCCCAGCTCTGTCCATGTCTCACTTCAGAGCCTTCTATAGCTCCCCATTGCTCATAGAACACTGGCCAATCAGAAGAGACCCTGTGGGGCCAGGCTTAATTCTTCAGTTGCTTAGCTCTGGACTACACACTATTTTCCCAGCTCCTGGCTTTTGTTCCAGCTCTTCCCTCTCCTTAGAACCCCTGTCCCCCTGCCTCTCAGAAACCAGTTTCTCCATCAAGGCACAAAAAAATTGCTTTCTCCTTCAGGAAGCTGTTCCTGACCCTCTTCCTGGAGGGCTGGGACCTCTTCTCTCATTGTCGGAGTGATTGCTGCTCCTGTATTTTCAAACTCTGCTGCCCCAGGGGTCATGCTGAAAGTGAGGCTTGGGACTGTGGCCAGCTGGAGGGCACTTGTCTCATCTAGAGGGGTAGCTGTGACCTGGTTCTAGCTGACTAGTGAGCCGTGTTGGCCAGTCTTGCTGTTTCTCAGAAAAGCCTTTAATCTTTTATTTTTAAATTTATTAAACATAATACCTTGTTTTATAAATATCAGCAACTAATTTTGTTTTAAAGAAGAAAACTAGGGGTAAGGAGGTCAAATAAAACCCACCCACTGGGTGGATGTGGCCTCCAGGCTGCAACCTTTGGTTTTCCCTTGATTTCCAGCCAAGCCAGAAGGTAGCCCACCATGTGTTTCTCCCAAGGGCAATGGGGAGCCATAGAAGGATGTAGAGCAGATGTGGGGATGGGTCTTAGGAACATCTCTCTGGGACTAGCTTGGAGGGCTACCTGGAAGGGTCAAGGCTGCAGGCCAGGAGACCAAGGAGGAGATAAGGTCTGTGCTGGGGCCATGGGGATGGGAGTGTGAGGGCAGGTGAATGTGTGAGAAGGAGGTATGTATGACTCTGGCTCTCCCCTCTACTGCACAGAGGAGAAAACTGAGGTTTGGGAGGGCTGGGAGGTGCTCAGGGCCACACAGAAAGTCTTGGGCACTCAGCAGTATCTCTCTCACCCTTTTCTAGGAGGGACCCATCCTCTCTAACCCACTATCCCCCACCTCCCACCCCCAAGCACTGAGCAAATGCATCTTCCATCTGAACAAAGCAAATATGCTGCTGTAGCCCCAGAATTCCTGTCCAACCCAGGACCTGCTGGGTGTATACTCCCCGAGCAGATGTAAGGGAGTGTGGAGAGAGGGGCCTGGCCACAATGAGCTCTCTCCCCTGTGTTCCCCCAGGAGAGCGACGAGGACAAGAGTGATTACAACCTGGTGGTAGATGAGGTAAGTTGAGGTCCAGCCTCCTCAGCTTCTGAACTCCAGGATTCAGAGGCAGAGAACTAGGTCTGGACACAGAACAAGTGGTGGGTTTTCTGGAGTGTGGGAGTGGGGTTACTGGACTCCTCTTTGTGGGATGGCTGGGGCCAGGGGAAGTAGGGGTTTTCAGACACTTCAAGCCAATATCCTCTCCATAGCACAGTGGTGAAACTGAGACCCAGGGCACACTGGAGATGAGCAGCAGGAGTGGCTTCAAGTCCTGGCTCACTGTGTAACTTTGGGGGAGAGACTCCTCTTTCCCTGGCTCTTCTTTCCCCATCTTTCCAGTGGGGAGAAACAAAGCCAAGCCTTTATAAGTCATTGCTGTTTGTTCTTATAGAACATGTCCTGTCATTAAACTCATTTTACAGATGAGTAAACTGAGGCACAGGGAGGTTTCATAATCCTCCCAAGGTGGGTTGCAAGTGCTCCATCTAGAGGTTGGGTGGGGTTCTGGAGGAGTATAGAGAGGGGCTCTCTTTTCTCACCCACTTCACCCCCACTCAACATCACCTCCTCAAATCCAGGACCAACCCTCAGAGCCCCCCAGCCCAACTACCACCTCATGTGGAAAGGCGCCCATCTGTGTCCCTGCCCATCGGGATCTTGTGGAAAGTCCAGCCTCCTTGGCCTCCAGCCTCAGCTCACCGCTCCCCAGAGCCAAGGAGCTCGTCCTGGTAAGGTGTTTGGGAGGCCTTGAAACTCACTTTGTACACCCTGGGGGACTAGAAACAGATACTATCTCATTAGATATTGGGTGATGAGAACTTGGCCAGGCTGATGTGGTCCAGCATTCCCTTGCAGATTATTTGGCCACTTTCTTAAAATCCTATTCAGGTAACTTTTCCTAAGTAGACTCACTCTGTTGTACCTAAATAAACATTAAAAGAAAACTTTGTAAATACATACTAAAAGGCACCTCGCCACTTGTGGGGAAGTCAAGTATCTCTTGCAATATATAAGAAATCCCCTGAAAATAAACATTGAAACTGCAGACTGGGCCACTCCCAAGGCAGACTTCAGTCCTGCCTTTGAGAGGCATTGAAGACACCAGCCCCAACCTGAGACGCTATCTCTACCAGGAATCAGGATTAATATCAGAATAGCTTTCCTCTTGCTTCTCCCCAGGTTTAATGCCAGGTATAAAGACCACCTAAGATTATTCCCCTGGGAGAATTCTTAATTCAGCTCTATTTGTCCTTCCTTCCCTCTGCTTCTCCCAAGTCTCCCCCAGACCCTTGCCTTGAGATTGCTTCAATTTCTAGGTCTACCCTCCCAGTAGGTTGCTATGGCAACCATCAAGGTTGGTGCTCACTTTGTTTCTCATGTGCCCTCCCACCCTGAGACCAGTAGGGTGGGGCAGCTCTGTTCTAATGGAGAAGCCCCCTATCCCCACTTTGTCCCCATCCACTCCCTCTCGTGGGTATGTGTCTGGCTGTCACAGTATGTGTCATTTTGTGATGGAAAGATAAAATATAATCGACAAGACAAAGATGTGAAGTCTCTTAAAAGGCAAAGTGGATAATGGCAGAAAGCCAAGACAACACAGCATGCTCCTATGTGGAGGTCCAGCTTGCCCTCTTCTCCAGTGTTCCCGTGGGGAGGAACAGCTGTGGGGGATATCCCCCTTTTGTGAGGAGAAGGAAACTACTAGGTGCTGGTCCTTCATCTGGGAAAATGCTGCATGGCTGCTGATGTCATGAGCGCATCCCAGTTTCCCATTCCTCATTCCCAAGGGATCTGACAACCTCTGACTTTGTCTATTGCCTCCTTCTGTGATCCCCCACTCCCTGCAGGGTATGCCCTTGCTGTGGGCCCACATTGACCATTCTGTCTACACCTGCATTCCTGACAGTGTAGCCACACTGCATACCTCATCATATGCATGCACAGTTCTTGACATACATATGCATGTTGGTTCCCTTTGCCATGCATGTGTGTGTATGCACCCAGGTGCCCACCTGGCATTCCAATGTATGCAGACACTCATGTGTCCCTTGTGCCCAGGTGATCCCATTCTCCTGGTATGTGCATGTCTAAAAGTGTCTGAAATTACAGAGGTGCATTGCCATGTGTAGCCACCTCTCACGAGCCCTGGCCTATCAGGTCTATCTGCTCCCTTCTCCCATCCATTTCTGACCAGATCCTTGGCCTGCAAGGCACCAGGTGCCTGGTGGTGTTGCCTTTTCTCCCCAGAATGATCTTCCTGCCAGCACTCCTGCCTCCAAGTCCTGTGACTCCTCCCCACCCCAGGATGCATCCACCCCTGGGCCCAGCTCGGTCAGTCACCTCCGCCAGCTTGCTGCCAAGCCAACACCTTCCACAGACAGTATCGGTGAGCACCCATTGGTACTTGCTGATGCAGGTCTCCTCTCTGGGGGAGTTCTAGAAGGTGCTAGGGGGTGGGGGAGGCAGGATGTTTGGATTCCAGCCCTAGCATTGCCTTGGTCCTTCTCATGACTTTGAGGTGGATGCTACCTCACACTCTAGGCCTTGGTTTTCTATTTGTCTTGGCTTGACAGGTGGGAAAATTTGAGGATCAGAGAGGAGAAGTGACTTACTCGGGGGCTTCAGCCTAGTGCACTGGAAGGACAAGATTTAGAGTCAGACAGGCTTGGATTTGAGGCCAGTGTTGAAACATTTGTCAGCTGTGTGACCTTGGGCAAGGGACCCAACCTCTGTGAGCCTCAGATTCCCCATTAGTAATATGGGGAAGACAGTGCTCTTCTCTTCTGTCTTATGGCCTGGTCCTGTGCTGGTTTTTGGGTTCCAGGAAGAAATCAGCTCTGAAACTTGCCCTCAAGGAGCTCCCAGATGGTGGGGAGGAGTCCCAGACCCCAAAACTCCCAGTCCTGTGTGATCACAGCTGGAGTAGAAGGAGAGACCCAAGATGGGCAAAGTTAAGAGGCTAAGGGTAGACTGGAGAGGCTCAAGGTTGTTCTTGAGATGTTGTTAGACACTGGGTCTAGATATTGAGGGATGAGTAGGAGTTCAGAAACTGAAGAAGGAAAAGAAAAGGCATGTCAGCCAGAGGAAACAACATCTGTAAATGTCTGGAGAGATGACAGTATGCTGAATGATGAATGCATGGGAGCCCTTAATGGCTGGTCAAGGTGCTGGCACCCAAGTCACTGGGAGGCAGGATCTGGGTCCAGGGTGTCTGAAGACCTGCCTTTGTCTCTTCTCACTCAGCCCTGAGGAGTCCTCTCACCCTGTCCAGTCCCTTCACCGCATCTTTCAGCCTGGGTTCCCACAGCGCACTTAATGGGGACTTCTCTGTGCCCAGCTCCTACGTCAGCCTCCACCTGTCCCCCCAGGTCAGCGGCTCTGTGGTATATGGACGCTCCCCCATGGTGAGTCCTCAGTGTAGATGCCAGGAGGTCTCAGTAGGGCCTAAGAGCTGGAGGCTGGGAGGAAAAACCAGTTATACAAAGGAGAACAAGGGGTTGGGGAAAGGGAGGGGCATCCTGGCTTGGCAAGTACATGTGGGAAGATAATCTGAGGGTCTCAGTAGTTCCACAAGCTTAATACAAATCAGCACCTGTGACTAGAAAAAGCAACTGTGATTATGCTGCATTAAGAGGAGCAGAGAGCCCCAATCATGGGGCTCCCATTCAGCCTCCTGGCAGATGCTGTCAATTGTTAGCCCTGATTTGTAAGGGACAGTGACAATTCTGGTAGATTGCAAAGGACTAGCCTGGGGAGAGAATTGGAAGTGATGTTGCATGAGGAGGAGTTGAAGGAATGAGGCATGAGACCCCTGAGCTCTGGTGGAGGGTACAGACAGGGCCCCAGAAGGCAGTACTGAGACAGATGGCTGACAGAGTGCACTGTCCCAAAGTGGATCTAGATGCCCTCAGAGGAAATAAAATGCCTGTCCCTGGAGATACCCAGGCCACAGGCTGGCTGAGTACTTGTAAGAGATGTCATAGAAAAGGAGTCAGCAAATGTCTTCTGTAAGGGCCCAGATAGTAAATATTTTGGTCTCTGTCACAACTACTCAACTCTGCCTTTATATAGCTCAGAAGCCACCATAGACAGCATATAAATGAATGAGTGTGGCTATGTGCCAATGCAACTTTATTTACAAAAACAAGCAGGGACTGTAGTTTGCAGTCTCCTGTTCTGAGCATTGGATGAAAGATTCTCCAGGATCCTTCCAACTCTGGGGCTCTAGGATTCCCTGGACAGAGACTGTCAGGCAGCATCTACCCAGCAGATGGAACACACTCGTCAGTCTCGTGGATAGCAACCAAAGGTTTATTTAGCAAGGGAAGGAAATGGCATCTCTGAACAGTCACCAAACAGAGAGCCCCATGCATTGGGGAGAGGGGTTTTTAAGTATTTCTGCGAGGGAAAAATTTGGGGTTCGTTACTTTGCAGTTATCTCTTGCACTGTTCACTGCCAGGCATCCTGTTTTGCACCCAGATCTTGTCTCGCATGACCAGTTTGCTGAACCTTGAGGTTGCTGAGTTCAGAGAATACTGACAGCAGGTGCTTTTCTCTGAACGTGACTGCTGTAGTTTTCCATGGCCTGCCAGGCAGAGTCCTTACATTTCCAGCCTTCCATTAATAATAAAAAAAGAAAAGAAAAGGGGAGGCGGAGAGAAGCGACTGCCTGAGGGTATTTGGGATGGGTATAGGAAGGGAATTTTGGGCATTGATGTCTATCTGGCTACTTCCTGCTGAACAGGGGCATTGTCGGGGGTCCTTCCTTTGGGCCCTAGCCCCTTAGGTATGATTGGGGGCTTGAGGAATAGGATGGTAGCTATTCCCTCAACATCATGACAGAGTGCATGGCTTGAGCCATAGCCATGTTAATGGTCCTGTGAGTAAAGCTGACAAGAAGGCATACAAGACCAAGAGTTAGAGCAAGAACTAGAATGATTATCAGAGTTATTAGGAAAATAAGAATGGCTCAAAGAGGGGAGGAAAAGTCGAACCAGCAGCCTAATGAGCTGCTTGTTTTGTCCTTTAATCGGGCAGCTCAGTCCATTAGCGGTTTAACCATATTCTGTACTATTCATGATTGGTTAAGATAAAAACAGCAGTCTTTCCCCTAAAAAGCACAGGTACCCCCTTCCTGGGCAGTCAGGAGGTCTAAAGACCTTCTATTCCAGAGAACAGCTCCAGCTAGGGAGTTGACCTGGTTCTGAAGCTGAATAATAGCTTGTGCCATATCACCTAGCCTTTGTTCAAGCTCTAGGGATAATTCCTGACAGTATTTGAGGGAAGTTCCCAGCCCCGCTGCTCCCATTGCAACTTCAGTAATGCCAAGGGTGGCCAGGATAGGGATTAATATTTGAGCTCTCTTTACCCTTGTTGTGGTGGAAAGGGGAATAGGGATCTCAGAGCCGGGTGGGCATCACCTGTAGGGAGGGGGCTAGAAAGGCTAGAGTGCAGGTCCCCGTCCAACTGGTAGGTAGGTGGAGGTAGCCTGTGATCCACACAGGAAGAAGACACCAGAGTGTCGAAGACATACCTGGAGATGAAGGTGGTAGGCCAGTCAGAAAGTTGCCACAGATGTGCCTGTACTGAGTGCCCCGTATATATTCCCAGCACCTCCTATGGGTACTGTCCAGGTTTCCTTTTCCCAGACCAAGATAATTTCTGTGCAGACCATTCCTTGGATAGGGTTAGGTATTGTGGAATTTATGATAAGGGAACATTTCAGATTGAGGGTGAGATTAGACAGCTTGTGACAGTTACCACCCATGGTGGAGCCTAGACTGGAGGTACCAACGGGGAACAGCAAGGGAGAGGGGCTCCCAGAACAGAAGGTAAACGTGGAAGTCCCAGTGGATTTCAGTTGGGATGGGGCGGTGAATCGGAAAGGGTTTGTAAATTTTGATGCCAGGTTTATACAAGAGCCTGGGTGATTCTCATGTTGCTCCTGGCATGTTATGTTGACAGTGAAGGTACAAAGGAGTGCTGGCAGGTGGCCTACCGGGGTAGAAGTTCCTATATGTTGAGTACGAGAAACACAAATGGGTACTTGCTGATTCTGTGGGATGGAGACCCTGGTGAAGACTGGTGCTGTAACAAATAAGGATTTAGAAATGTAGGCTGAGAGGTTTTAAAAATATTGATTGACTAATTCCTCTGACCTCCAGAGGACAAGAGGCCAGAGGGTGTCTGGTTTCCATGGGCTGTCGGAGTGAAGAGCAGTATTGATGGGTCCCCACACCTCCACTGGTATTGGAACAGCTGTGTATGCTCGGTGATCTAGGGCCATGCAAAGCCAACACTGAGAATAGGAGTAATTGTTAGCTTGTAAAGTTCAATGGGCTATGAGTAGAATGGAACATAGTCTGGAGGGATCTGAAGGAGAGGTCAGGTGAATAGAAAAAGAAGTGGGAGGAATACAAGGAGGGTATACATTGTGAGCCAAGATGGTATGATAAGGGGGAAAGGCTAAAAGCCCAATGGAGGTGTCTGGAGAGGAGTTAGGACAGATTCAGCAGTTGTTTTGATGTGTTACCTTGGCCACCTCCTGTATTTTGGGGTTTAGTGGATGTATGATTCTTGCGTTGAGGTGGTTGAACCCCCAGGTTAGGGAGAGAAGTATCAAAGCCTGCACTGCTCTAAGGTAAGTTTGGAAGGGGTGTAGAGGTTGGGTTAGCCGGTTTTGCCTTATACTCAGAATGCCAGGTGCCAGATGGAATGCAGAACAGGGAGAGTACCCCCTCAGAACCCCTACAGTACAAAGGCGATACCAAACAATGAGATACTGACTTCACGTGGAGTCAGTCCTGACATGCTGTTTAGCAATGGTGAGGCGGAGTGGTCCCGTCGGGATGCAGGTGTAGTCTGGGGGCCCGGCCATCTTAGAAAATATTTCTGGTACATCAAGGCTCTCCTTCATGCTGGTTGGGACATGGCCCTATAGATGTGCCTGTTTAAGGCAAGAGAAATGGACCCAGGCCGAATGCCCCACTAATTTAGTGGCTGTGAGGGTGGTCAGGAGAACCAGGTAGGGCCTGTACCATCTGGGAGTAAGAGGTTTGTGGGTGAGTCTTTTAACATACACCCAATCCCTTGGGGTTATGGGTTCCCACTGGCCTCCTGCCCAGGTTTCGGCACCAAAATGTCAGGTGGCATCTACCTTGCAGATGGAACACACTCATCAGTCTCATGGATAGCAAGCAAAGGTTTATTTAGCAAGGGAAGGAAATGGCATCTCTGAACAATCACCGAAGAGAGAGCTCCATGCATCGGGGAGAGGGGTTTTTAAGTACTTCTCTGTGAGGGAAGGATTTGGGGTTTCTTACTTTGCGGTTATCTCTTGCACCATCTGTTCACTGCCAGGCATCCTGTTTTGCACCCAGATCTTGTCTCGCATGACCAGTTTGCTCAAACCTGCAGTTGCCGAGTTCAAAGAATACTGACAGCAGGTGCTTTTCTCTGAACGTGACTGCTGTAGTTTTCCATTGCCTGCCAGGCAGAGTCCTTACAGAGACCTTGGGGTTCCCTCAAGTGAAAGCCTCCACTCTGCCAGCTGTAGTATGGGAGAGGAGAGGGCTAATGTGCTTTATTGGGGAGGGGCTAATAAACACATTGCGGGGTCGTCTGATAAACAGAGAGGAATATGGCAGGGGAGCATGGGAGAGGACACATGCAGGTTTGAGTCACCTGCCCTGTGACACCCCCTTTGGCATTTTGGCAGATGGCATTTGAGTCTCATCCACATCTCCGAGGGTCATCCATCTCTTCCTCCCTGCCCACCATCCCTGGGGGAAAGCCGTGAGTACCAGGGTGGGGCTCCCTGCTTCCTCTAAGGGACTTCTATGGTGGAGTGGGGGTTGGGGTTTCCTGCTGCCTTTCCAGAAAGTCTCTTCTATAAGAAAATAGGAGCCCCTGCCTACCTCAGGCCTACTTGCTTCCTTCTTTCTTCCTTCTCTCTGGAGAGAGAGGTAGGTAACCAGCAAAGTTTAGACTAGTGGTTCTCAGCAGGGGTACATTTTGTTCCCCCACTTCAGGACATTTGATGCTATCTGGTGATATAGTTGGTTATCACAACTGAGTGCTTCCAGGCTCTAGCAGGTGAGGGCCAGGGATGCTGCTTAACACTCATGGTGCCCAGGGTGGCTCCCCACAGAGTGACCTGGCCCCAAGTATCCATGATGGGAACATTCTACACCTGCTGCTCTGCAATCTGACTGCCACCAGTTGCCTGTGGCTTTTGAGCACTTGAAATGTGGCCAGTGCATCCAAGGAACTGAAATTTTATATTTAACTTGCCACACGTGGCTGGTGGCAACTATTGGACAGTATTCTATGTAACTGAAGGCATCTTTGTGGACATTTACTAAGTGCTTGTTAACCATGCACCAGGGCACCACACAGATTCCTTTCCCTCTTTTGTACTACACTGACTGTCCCATATCCCCTTTGATCATGTGGTTCCCTAAACGCCCTAGCAGAAGTGGGGGGGGGGGTGACACCAGACAGGCAGAGGCACCTTGCTGCCTCACGGGAAGACGGTGCGGAGCCCCCCCCCCCTGCAATGCCTTCCAGGGCGTCCCCTCCCCGAGCGTCATGCCCACCTCCTGTCCAGGGCCTACTCCTTCCACGTGTCTGCGGACGGGCAGATGCAGCCGGTGCCCTTTCCATCGGATGCGTTGGTGGGCGCAGGCATCCCACGGCACGCGCGGCAGCTGCACACACTGGCACACGGCGAGGTTGTCTGCGCGGTCACCATCAGTGGCTCCACTCAGCACGTGTACACGGGAGGCAAGGGCTGCGTGAAGGTGTGGGATGTGGGCCAGCCTGGCGCCAAGACACCAGTGGCCCAGCTGGACTGCCTGGTGAGGCGGGTCAGGACCTGGGGCGGGGCTTGGAGGCCAACAGCCAACAGGGTGGCACTTACAGCTGAAGCATGGACAATGGGGTGGAGCTTATAGGTAAACCAGGGTCTGGCTTTTAGGCTAGTGAGGCGGGGCTTATAGGCCAACCAGGTGAGGTTTATCGGCCAATGAGTAGAACTTATGGGCCAACCAGGGGCGGGGCTTATAGGCCAGTGGGGTTGGAGCTTACAGCCCAATCGGTGGGGTTTACAAGCCAACCTGGAGCAGGACGTTAACCAGAGATTGGGTGCGGCTTCTTCAGCTGGGCTCCTAGAGGCAAGCCCTTGTTTCTCTCTTCCCCCAGAACCGCGACAATTATATTCGTTCCTGCAAGCTACTGCCAGATGGCCGGAGTCTTATCGTGGGTGGTGAGGCCAGTACCTTGTCCATTTGGGACCTGGCAGCGCCCACCCCCCGCATCAAGGCCGAGCTGACCTCCTCAGCCCCCGCCTGCTATGCCCTGGCGGTTAGCCCTGATGCCAAGGTCTGCTTTTCCTGCTGCAGCGATGGCAACATTGTGGTCTGGGACCTGCAGAACCAGACCATGGTTAGGTGGGTGGCGGGTGCCCTGGGACCTTCGGCAAGCCCCTGCCTCCTTCCCTTTTATGCTGTGGGGGTAGAGTGGCCTTGGAGGGTGCTGGAGCAGCACCAACTCCAGGATGGTTGCCTGGGCCCTTCTCCCTCCAGGCAATTCCAGGGCCACACGGATGGTGCCAGCTGTATTGACATTTCTGACTATGGCACTCGGCTCTGGACAGGGGGCCTGGATAACACCGTGCGCTGCTGGGACCTGCGGGAGGGCCGCCAGCTGCAGCAGCATGACTTCAGCTCTCAGGTGCCTGTGGGTGTCCAGTGGGAGGGAGATAAAAGCTCCAGGAATGTGGCCTCCCTTTTTCTCCCCCCAAGGCACCCACTTCCTGATGGTAGGCAGGACCAAATACCTGCTATCTGTGTCCATCTTTCTTGTCCTTCAGATACAGGCCTTCCCCTTCATTTTCCAAAGAAGACATAGGGAACCACAAACAAGCTGATTCGTATTACACTGTGGGGCTGCTAAGACCCTCAGATCACCTTCTCAGATGCTCTTGCCAAGCCATTCCTCCATTCCTTTGTCTCTCCTTGTGTAGCTGGTTTCTCCACCCAGCCTTCAACTTTTGACCCTACTGAGAGCTTCTGACCACCCCCCACCCCAGGACTCACCATGGGGCAGCTGCTGACCTGAGGGGAAAGGTAGAGACTGATATAGCCCCTGGACACAGAGAGGTCTCTGTTAAGGGCCCTATGGGAATTCAAGCTGAAGGATGTGGTGAAGGAGCTGGACAGAAACAGGTTTCTCAAAGCTGAGCAGAGTCAAGGACAGGGTTCCAGATACTGTGGGCCCAGATCATATCTGCCACTGCTTTGGGGGCAGGGGTTAAAGCTCCTTGGATTGTCACTTAAGGTCTCCATTCTCTAGGCTGAAACACACCATGCCTGTGACACCTCTAGCACTCTCTACTTATTGTTCCCTCTGGCTGACATGCCTTTCCCTTCCTTTTGCCAATTGGTAAACTTCTACTCATCCTTCAAAACACATCCAATTTGCCCCCCTCCTCGAAGCCCCCAACTCTTCTGTTTCCCAACTCTTTTTGTTCTGCCTTCTCTTTAGCTTGAATGTTTTCTTGGCAGGAAAATCAGGGGTGCAGGTGGATACAGTTGTCCATCCTCTATCTCTGAAACTTAGATGGGTTGTATACATTTCAGGGAATCCCATGGTGATTGTCTCCCATCCCACCTGGACACCTGTCTCTATACAGGAGCGGTTTTACATGGCCAGGAGAGAACATGTGAAACTCTTCAGTCTTCTCTCTGCTATATATTTATGGTTCTTTCCATACATTTTATTTGTCAGTGAGACTTTGCGAGGATGAAACAGGGCCTTATTCCTCTTTGTGCCTCGTGAAGTGGGGCATAGAATGATGAGGCCACGAGGTCATTTCAAATCAAAGTAAAAGGCGATGTTGGCACATAGGGTTAGTTCCAGGTTGGGAGTCAGAAGGCCTGGTCCTTCAAAGACTTGCTGGACTTGCTGCTTGATTCTGAGCCAATCTTGGCCTCAGCTTCCTTTCCACCATCTGCTCAAGGGCAGCGACTGTCCTCGCCCAGCTTCACCCACCACCCCCTCCTTCCCTCCCTCCCTCCCAGAGCTGTTGTGTGTTCAGAACAGATAATGGATGTGAGGCCCTGGGGTTCCGTGTAATGCTGATTAATATTAATGATTTGACATGCAGTTGCCTGCTGCTTTCAGGCCCTGGGCCAGCTGCCTCTCCATTCAGGGGCCACAGAGGGAGAGCATTGCATCCCTCCCCTCCGCAACCCCCTTCTTCAGGGCATCTCCCACTATCCCAAGGGGTTTTTGACCCCACCTCTTCTCGCTCCACCCTCAGATTTTTTCCCTGGGCCACTGCCCCAACCAGGACTGGCTGGCTGTCGGCATGGAGAGCAGTAATGTTGAGATCTTGCACGTCCGCAAGCCGGAGAAATACCAGCTGCACCTTCATGAGAGCTGTGTGCTGTCCCTGAAATTTGCCTCCTGTGGTGTGTCTGTCTGGGACTGGGGTGGGACTCCAGGGTACTGGGATAGAGTTATCAAAACAAAACAACCCTCACAACAACAACAACAGTTAAATTTGAATCTTAGATAAACAACAAATAATTTGTTAGCCTAACCATGTCCCATATAATGCACAGGGCATACTTATACTAAAAAGCAACTAATTTATTAGCACAGATATATCTCAAATATTGCATGGGATATACACTAAAAAAAAAGTTTTTTATAGCGTAAGTATGTCTTAAATAGTGCATGGGACATACATATTACTAAGAAAGTAACAATAATGAAATACTCGGGTCATGTCTGCACTAGAGATGATTTATGGTTCATTTAGATTCAAACGTGACTGGGCACTGTGTATTTTACCTGGCCAGCCCTCTCCTGGGGGGACCTCTCTTGAAGACCAGATGGAGTTCTGGGGCCTTGACTTTGCCATCTGGAAAATGGAAAGACCAAGCCTCAGTTCCCTAAGGGACCTCAAGTTCCCCAAATGAGGGCAGAGGTGCCCTAAAGGGTGAGGCCAGACCCACCTGTCCCACTTCTGCCTGCAGTCCACAGCCCCAGGCTTGCTTCAACCCTCCTTCCTCCAACCCCTTTCACTCCTTCCCCCAGGACGGTGGTTCGTGAGCACTGGGAAGGACAACCTGCTCAATGCCTGGAGGACGCCATATGGTGCCAGCATTTTCCAGGTATGTGGCAGTCTGGAGCCCTGCTCCTGACAGGATGGCTGCATTGGTAGTGAAACCTGGGGTCCTCCAAGCCACTCACCTGCCAGTAGCTGCTAAAGCTGGGTCGGTAAACTTCAGTCAACAGGCCACATTGGTGCACAGTCTGTTTTCCTTTTAATTATGGTAAACTATAACAAAATTTGCCATCTTAACCATTTTTAAGTGCACAGTTCCGTGGCATTAAATATATTCACACTGTTGTGCAACCATTGCTACCATCACCTCCAGAACTTACTCATCTTCCCAAACTGAGATTTTATCCCCAATAAACACATCCCCTTCTGCTCCCCCAGTCTTCCCTCCCTTCCACACCCTGCCAGCACCCACAATCTACCTTCTGTCTCTGAATCTGACTCCTTTAGGGACCTCCTATGAGTGGGATCATGCCGTGTTTATTCTTTTGTGTCTGGCTTATTTCACTGAGTATAATGTCCTCAAGGTTCATCTACTTTGTAGCAGCTGTCAGAATTTCCTTCCTTTTTAAGGCTAAATAGCCCTGGTTGGGCAGCTTGCTTGGTGAGAGCATTGTCCCGGTACATCAAGGTTGTGAGTTCAAGCCCCAGTCAGGGCACATATAAAAAAATCAACCAATCAATGCATAAATAAGTGGAAAAACAAATTGATGTTTTTCTCTTTCTCTCCCTCCTTCTGTCCCTCTCAAATCAATAAATTTAAGAAAAGTTATTAAGGCTGAATAATATTCTATTGTATGAATGGACCACACTTGATCCATTCATCTGTTGATGGACACTTGGGTGTTTCCACCTTTTGGCAATTGTGAATGATGCTGTTGTGAATATTCACATAGATGTTTTTGTGTGGGCACATTTTCACTTCTCCTGGGCATATATCTAGGAGTGGAATTGGTGATAGTAATTCAATCTTCACTGGAATTGCCAGGCTGTTTTCCAAATTTTCCATTCCCATCAGCAGCATAGGAGGGTTCAAAATTCTCCCCATCCTCAGCAATACTATTGCTGTGTTATTTTTATTACAGTCATCTTAGTGGGTGTGGAGTAGCTTTTACATTTTTAAAGGGTTGTAAAGAAAAAAAAAAAGAATATGTGACCTCGATTTATTTAGCCTCTGGACTTTTTTTTTCATCCTCACCCAAGGACATGCTCGTTGATTTTAGAGAGAGGGGAAGGGAGGAGGAGAGAAAGAGAAACATCAGTGTGAGAGAGAAACATTGATCAGCTGCCTCCCGCATGCACCCCGACCCCAGACCTGAGCTCACAACCCAGACACGTGCCAGGAATCAAACCTGCAACCCCTTGATCTATGGGATGACACTCCCACTTACTGAGCCACACCAGCCATGGCTGGCCACTGGACTTAATGGCTAATGATTTATTTGGCCTTTAGGCAAAGCCTGAACGTTTACTGTTGTGCCCTTAACAGAAGTTGGCTGAGCGCTGCTATAGGCCATCTTGCCCTAAGCTCAGCCCTCCGCTGTGTGCTGTGGTCTGCCTGGTACACGTCCTCTCTGAGCTTCCCAGGAAAGGGCAGCACTCCAGTTCCATATCTCCTGGTGTCCAGATCACAGAGGTCCTGCCCTTCCCAGGAGCAGAAAGGACTTTCTCTGGAACTTGTGTTGCCTCCGTACTCCAGGCACCCATTCTGGGCTCTCCTATCCCGAGTCCCGTCTCAGCCCCACCATGACTCTAGGCTTCTCCTTGGAGGCTGGCAGTGGCCCTGGACACCTTGCCTTTTCCCTCTGAACATGGTGCAGGTGGTCAGGAGCTCTCACCAGTCTGTGCTGGCATCAGCCATGCCTCACCTCTGCCTTCTCTCCTACTCCTCCCTCCCCTCCCTTCTACAGTCCAAGGAATCATCCTCCGTGCTGAGCTGTGATATCTCCGGGAATAACAAGTACATTGTGACGGGCTCGGGGGACAAGAAGGCCACTGTGTATGAGGTGGTCTACTGAGAACTCCCTTCCTGCACCCCTACCCTATTCCTGGGGGTAGGGCATGCAGAACAGAGACACCAACACTCCCCCTCTACTCCTGGGGGTGTGCAGAGACCCCAAAACCCCCAAATCTCATTTGCTCTCTGGCCAACCCCCTTACATCTTCCCCTGCTGGATGTGTGGCTGGATGGGCAGGACTTTGGGGAAATAAATGTATTTATCACAATTGCCTTCTGTCTTGGGCTGAGGAACTGAGCATTGCCGCAAGTGTTATTGAAGGAAGGTCACTTTCTAGTTGTGTGACCGTGGGTGTCTTTCCTTTTTTCCTAATCTGTACGAGATCATTATGCATTAAATACTGTGGGATCTACGATGAGAAATGGGTGTTGTATTGGGTAGTGTGGCTTAAGTCTTACCATGTAACAAATAGCCCCCAGTCTCAGTGGTTGAACACGATACACATTTCTCAGGCAAGCCCATGTGGCATGTGGGGCTTGATTCCACATAGACACTCAGGGCTCCAGGCTGGTAGAGGTTTTACCACCTCGATAGATAACTTTAGGGTCCAACATAGCAAGGAGACAGAATGTAAACAGCCTTTAAATCCCTAGCCCAAAAGTTGCATGTATCACTTTTAGCGCCAGTACTTCAGACAGACTCATTCCAAGGTACTGCCCATGTACAAAGGGTTGGGGATTATAGTGAAATATATGGCTATTAGGGGTGTGGTCATGTTTCCTTTGAGACCCAGAGATAACTTCTAAGAGCCTGGCAAATGATGCCTGGCCCACTGTCATCATCACAACAAAGGTCCCAGTCCCAGAGGAAGTGGCAGCTAAGCCAAGAGCTAGAAGAGGAGGAACAGCTATTTGGAAGGGTCACAAGAGACAGGAAATAGAATGTGCAGACTTAGAGGTAAGGAACTTGGCTGGGTAGAAACCAGGAGGGCAAGGGTGGGGTGGGGGTTCCTCCTCAGCTACAAGGGGATATAGGTCTCCAGATCAGGCTTAAGCAGAGAAAGCCATGGAAGTGGGAGCCGGCGGGGGCAGGGCTGGTAGGGGTGGTGACATAATCAGATCTGGGCTCTGGAAGCTCCTGTGGGCTGCCACAAGGACCATGGGTTAAAAGGGGTTGCAGGTCCAAGCAGGGATGCTATTGGGACCTTCTGGAGGGAGAGGGCAGGGTGACAGGGTCCCTGCTTGAAACAAAGGCTGCACCCAGGGAGGGTTTCTGAAGGCACTTAATGGAGAAAAATAATTGTGGTTAAGGAAACTAGACCTGTTGATGCCATTTGGGACGGTTCTTATCCTGGGACAGGTGAGCAAATGCTGATCTCTCAGTCCTACTGAGAGGTGAAAGACTGGTCTATACAAAAAACTCTGGTCTATCCAGACAGGGAGACTTGGGAAGGACTGAAAGCCCCATCCCTGGGATTGTGCAGGAAGTGGCAGAAAAACATTTACAACATGAGAGATCAGCAGGAAGTGCTCCATAAACATTCCCCTTCAGTGGGGTTCAGTGGCTTTGATCAGATTTTCAGACAAAGAAAGGTTCAGAGATCCAGTCAGGACAAAGTTCTTCCAAATCTTCACAAGTTGGCCAGGGTTCAAGATGCAGAACCAAATCAGCTCTGCTTTTTCCAATTGCTTTATTACACATGACAAAGATCACCAGCCCACCCCCTAAGCCCCTGCACCACTACCCCCCTCATTGGGGAGGAAAAGGACCCCGAGATGACAGTAGGGAGTCCCTTAGTACGTGATCTGGTAAACTGAGGCATGGTCCCTGGATCCAGTGACGATCAGACGGTTGTTAGGGGACACGTCACAGCACATGACAGAGGTGGTTTCAGGTACCTGGGAGGGTCAGGGAGCACAGCAAAGGAGGCTCATTCACCCTTGCCCCTAATTGTGCCTGTCAGTTCAAATGTGGTCCCTATGGGGCCTCTGCACTTCTGCACTGTGGCTCCTGGCCTCAGGCCCCGAGCACCCAGGATACTTAGGCCCTGCTTGCCCCACCCTCAGCCCACCCTGGTACCTGGAACACCATGCTTCCCATGGGCATGCTGTAGATGCTAACCAGGTTGTCCATCCCAACGCTCACCCACCACTGGCCTGGAAGGAGGAAGAGGGGCACCAGGTTGAAGCTGGCATTGAGGGCCATACCTGAGCATCTGAGAAATGGAGGGAACCCCAACCTCCCACATGTTCCCAAGGAAAACATCACTGAGAGGTTCCTGCTGAGGAAGAGGGGAGGGGAAGGGGCTCAGGAAGGGTCAGAAAGGGTTGGGCCCAGTCAATCTGAGTGGGGTGGGGCTCTGTGGGAAGCTGGGGGCCATAGGGTACTCCCCTGCTCCTGGCCACTCACCGAGAGGGGAGAACTTGAGACCGAGGATAGTGTTGTCCTTACAGCCCACCATGTGTTTCTGGCCCCCGCGGGTGGGCTGCAGCCACTGCTGGCCATTGGCTGTGCCGACCAGAACGCAGTCCTCCCGGGGGCTGGGAGACAGGCTTATTATCTGGGGGTAGGTGGCAGGAAGGAACCTGGTCAGGGCCCTGCCTGGCCCAGGAGGTAGGCAAGAGCACAGGGACCCACCCCAGGCACCGACCATCTGCCCATTTCTTGGCTGCAAGGCCCCAACAAGCAACTTCACATCTCTGGGCCTCAGCTTGCTCATCTGTAGAATGGGTTGGTCCTCTCCACTTTATGGGATTATCACAGAGAGACTATGAAAGCATCCAATGCTATTTGGGCAACAGGAAAGAACATTTCTAATGGCCCCCTATCCCCTCTGGTATCACCGAGACTTAGGGTACCATTACCCTCCAGCATCTACCTCCTTCTCTAGCCTGGGGCCCAGCTGCTCCCTAGCCAAGCGGCTCCATGCCAGCCTGCACACCTGAGACTCAAATTGGTATTCCAGGGGCTCCCTGATGGTCCTCAGGTCCCAGCACCGCAGGCAGGCATCCAGGCCCCCTGTCCATATGTTCTGGTCTTTGACAGCAATGCTCTTGGCTCCACTTGGGGTGCCTGGCAGGTCCCTGGCCAGGAGAGGCATCACGTGGGGGCTGGAACTGAGGCTCTAAGCTTTGGGCCCAAGGAACATCACCCGCCCAACCACCTTCAGTTGACAGACTGGGAAACTGATGTAGACAAAAAGTACCAGGACTGAACTTTGAGAAAACAGCTCAGCCAAGATTTGAACCCAGGTCTTCAACTCTCAAATCTGAGTTCAAGCAGGCAAGGGGCTTTAACCTCAAAAGTGCTGAATCCCCGCTTAGCAGTTAAGGTTGGAAGGAGTTCTCAGGATGACCCCACCCACCCTGGGGCCACACCTGACCACACTCTGGTCCCGCAGGTCCCAGATCCTGATGGTGCCATCAGTGAAGCTGGCAAAGGCCAGGCTGTCCTCCAGGTTGGCAGCCAAAGCCTGACAGGTGAGACCTGCAGAAGGTAGCTCATCTCTTATGTGCAGGGAGGGTGCCATCAGGTCCCACACACTCACACTGGGCAAGTTGTGGCCACCCGTCAGCAGGGTGGTGCTGTTGGAGAACAGCAGGCAGGTGCGTAGGTAGGCCCCGTGGGTCTGGGAGAGGCAGAGACACAAGTGAGCTTCCTCCCCTGCAAGTAGCTCTTTCCGCTCCCACAAGCCCCACCCTCTGCAGCCAGCCCCTCTCTCACCTGCACACGCAGGTGGCTCTCGGGGAACCTGTCCTCTGCCATCTGGCCCACCAGGCTCCACACCTTGACGCCATCCCTGCCACAGGTGAACACGTGCCGGGTGAAGCTGCTGACTGCTGTGGCCAGCACAGGCTCCCCATGTTTTAGCGTCCGCATCTTCTCCATTCTGTGTGGGACGGCCAACTTCTTGGGTTGCCAGGGCAAGGCATCTGGCCTCTTCCATGTGTCTTCGAAGTCCTCAGGGTCCCACCATCTTAGGAGGGGAGACCTCGGGGTCACTGGCCTGCTCAGAGGGAGGCACCCATCAAGCCCCTGAGGGGGCTTCATTCTTTTTCAGATGTGGGGGTTTTCTCTCAGGCCTGCTTTCCCCACTATACTCCACTCCCCCCAGTCTTCTACCCATACCCCTCCAAGTATTCTCCCTCTCTCATAACCAAACATCCCTCGCTCCCTTCTGCCTGGAATGCTTTGCCCCATCCTGGACAACTCCTGCTCATCCTTCCAAGTCCTAACCATTGTGCCCCTTCCTCCAGGCAAGCTGTCTCCCATCTGAGCTCCCCCAGCTTCAGAGCACAAGGTTGGGATGGTCTGCAACCAGCTCTGACATAGCCCCTCCCCCTGCCATTCCATGGGAGTTCCTTCCCCCAATCCCTGGAACCCAGGCTGGTTGTGTGGGGTGGGGCAGTAATGTTGGTGTGAAGTCACACATCCCCACCCAGACCTATCATCTCTAGTTATTGCAGACAGCACCATGGTGATGGGGAAGGGTGAGAACATGCCTATACTTCTGCTCTCCTCTACCTCCTGGAGACAGAGATACAAATAGGAGGGGCAGTTCCAACACTTACATGGGCTTCAGAAAGGAACAGGCTCTCCCAGCAGGCTCCTGCAGGTGGATCAAGACCATAGCTAAGCCATGTTGGCTCTCTTGGCACCAGACCCCCGGATTTTTGGTAGAGGGGGAGGGGTACCAACTCAGGCTAGGGTCTCACCTCGGCCATGCAGGACAGCATCATCCCTGGTGCCATGCCTGGTCCTGTGCTCCCTTCTCGGGAACCTGCAGGGCAGAGGGCATGTGGAAGGGCACAGGTGGGCTGAGAACTGGGCAGAGACAAGAGCAGACCAGCAGCAGGCATAGCCCCCTGGAACAGGCTGCTTGTCCCCCTCCCACCGGGATTACCCAAAGCATCTTCGGTACAGGATTCTGCTCCAAAGTAGAATGGTTCTGGGTCCTGGCTTTCCTGCCCACAGAAACAGGGCAATCTGGTCAGAACAGAGGATCTGCCCAGGGTCAGTCTTAGAACCAGAAAACCTCAGGGAGCCCAGGTGGTGAGGACAGGACTAGGCAACTGCCCAAGTCCTCCTGTCCAGGCAGAGTTGGAGATGGTCTCAGGGTACAGTCCTGACTCCTTAGAGGGCATGAAAGGGCTGAGGGTAGAGGAGGTGGACCAATCCCACAGAAACTTGAATGCCCCCACCTGGGAACCAAGCCAGGATAACCAACCACCTATCCCATTTACTTACCATATCTGGCACCTGTTCTGTCACTATGATGATGGGAGGGGAGGAAAACATTGGAAAGAGTGTGTAGAAAAACAAGGTTCAACCTATGCTGCCCTCCACACAGTTCGCCACCATCCCCTTCCCACCCTCAGCAAGACTCACGTCTGTGTCTTGGTTGGTCCACCTTATCGTGGGTCCCAGCAAAAATCTGCCAGAGTTGCTGGGTCAGAACATCCTGCCAAAACTGGGGCTTAGCGTCCCAGGATAGCCATGTGTCTATCTTGTGGACTGGGGGTTTGTCCACTCCAGAGGGCTGCTGGAGCCAATCAGATGACCTTGTGGACATGACATCTTTGAAGTTCAGCCCCTGAAGACTGGAGGGCTGTGGGGGCTTGACCACTGGGTGCCGGGAAGTCTTGGGGCTGGCTGGTCCCCAGGAGACCTGGTCATCCTGTTCATTAAAACACATCTGGCTTACCTGGTACTGCCAGAACCATGTTGTGAGGGACAAGAGGATGTGCCCCTTGCCCTGAGGAAGTCTCCTCCCTCCTGGAGGACCCAGTAACCTACCTCCCCTTCCTGGAAGCCCAGGGGTTGGCTGCAGGTCTCCATGATGTGTAGGAAATTTTCTGCCTGGCAGGGGGTTGGGGGGGTGGCATGTCATTCCAGTTAAAGCTTTGTAATCAGACAGCTCTGGGCTCAAGCCCCCTCTTATGAGCCAGAGTCCCCGTATGTAAAACAGAGCTATACCACCTACCCTGAACATTTTGGAGTGATTCCTGATAACAGCAGAGCCCTCTGCACTATATCTAATGTAAAGCAAGTTCATGGTACCCAGAAGCGAGCCTTGACAGTGGGTGATAAAATCTAATCCTATAGGACAGTTGCTGTGATAGCATGGTAGAAAGTGGAGTCGGATCTGCGTTCACATCCAGCTGTTTTCTTGGGATGTTTGAAAACTAAAACCTGAATACTTTGGCTGAAAAACAGCTTCAGGAAGCAAAAACAGTGTATATATGCGTTCCCCTGTGGGGACATTTTAATTTGCTTAAATGTTGGAAAGATACTAAGAAACTTACCTCTTAGGGAGAAGGACTGGCAGTAGGACAATTAGGAGACTCAGTGGGAGGGTCACTTGACATTATTTTATATTTAAGAATGAGCCACGTTACCACAACAGGTTCCAAATTTCAGTTAAAAGCTCCCATAGGCATGGAAGGGACTAACTGATCTATCTCTAAGTTTCCTTTTCCTATGTACCTACTGCCTACCTTTCTGTTCCTTTAGGATATGCTCCTTTCTACCAAATGTCCTACCCTCTTTTATCCGTGGCACTAATATGATGCAGATACTGGGTCTGTTTTTAACCTCTCCTTCTACAGGACTGTGCAGCCCTGCACGGTAGCTACCAACCATGGACGGCTATTTGAACAAAGTGAAGTACAATTAAAAATGACATTTCTGCAGTTCCAGCAGCCACATTTCAAGTGTTCAACAGCCACATGGGGCCAGTGGCTGCTCAGACAGGTGGCACAGGCATCTAGAACCAAAGGCAGCGATTCCTTGAACATGCCCAGCATCCTGCTGAGAACATAAAGCCAATAAGGCTGGAACCTCCCGGCCAATATTCCCAAAAATTCGCCATGTGGAAATTTGTGTATGAGCAGCTATATTTAGTCCAGTACCAGACCAAACACAGTGACAGAGAATTGTTCTAGAGCTGCTCATCTAATGGAGTTGCTGCTAGTTTTATGTGGCTATTGAGCATCTGAAATGTGACTAGTGCCACTTGTTTAAGTCATCTTAAATAGCTGCATGTGTCCCCTGGCTACGGTTTAGGGTAGCATGGGCTCTTGTCTCGGCTGGCCTATGGCTCTGGGGGCACATGCCCGCTCCCCTCCACGCAGATGCCTAGAAGCACCCCAGAATTGTCTGGCCCAGGGCAAACTCCAAAATACTGGGAAAATGCTATGATTCACAAAGAAAGATAATTAATCAAGAGATGCAGCATAAGCACCAATGGCAGTCAATTCTGTCTGAAAGGCATTACCGGCATTCCCATTTTGCAGGTGAGGAAACTAAGGCCTAGAACAGCAAAGCGAATTTCCCAGAGTCAGAGGAAATAGGGGGAGCCAGGCAGCATTTACCTGCCTCCTTAAACAGCCTGGTCTCTCCCTTGCCTTTTGGGCAAACAACACGGAGGAGGGAGGGGCTGGGATGTGGCAGCCCCTCTCTCAGCCCTCGGTAGTGCTCAGGGCTGCTGCCTCCTGGGGCCATCAGTGATGGATTCCCCAGCTGGGCCTCCCAGCAACACGAGGCCCAAGGGAGCCTTCCCCAATTCGCCCTGGCTCGTTAATGCGCAATTTACTGGCACTTTAATGCACTCAGCATGAAAAGTGCTGCTCCCTCCTGCCTGCTAGCTGGCCTTCCCTGGGGAGAGCAGTGTGCAGGCAGAAGGTGGGGAGCAAGGGGGCAGCAGCAGCGGCTGCTGCTACTGCTGCTGCTTGGGATTTTAAATGCACAGCAAGGAGGCTGGGAAAAGAAGAAGGGGGAAACAGGGGGGAGGGGAATGTGGTCTGTTCTGGACCACAAGGCTGTCAAGGCTGCTAGGGATCATTGCCTGGGGGTTGGGGGAACCCTCCTGGGTTGAGCAGCAACAGAAGTGGCCCATCTTAGGGCCTTGCCCCCTGCCACCCTCTTGATACTGAACAAGTGCTGTCTGGTCCACCCCCCAAACACGGTCCACAATATGATTACTTCTCACCACCTAACTGCTCTAAGTGCCAAGCATCCCACACCTAACTGGTCCCCCAGCTCCTGTCCTGGCCCCTACAGTCTGTCTTCCCTGTAGCAGTCAGAGGATGCCTGTGAACACCTGAGTCAGGTCTTGGTCCTCTGCCCACAGTGCTCCAGGGCTCCCACATCCCTAGGGTAAAAGCCCAAGTCCTCACTGTGGCCCACACAGCCCTGCACAACCTTCCCTCACCCCCTCCCTCTCACTCTGCTCCAGCCACAGGAGCCTCCCTGCTGTTTCTCAGGCCCTTTGCATGTGCTGTTTTTCAGATACCCTCATGGTTCCCTCCCCTCTCCTTTAGTTCTCTGCTCAAATGTCACCTCAGTGAGCCTTTCCTAACCACCCTGAATTGCAACTCACTCCCATCCTGGTCCCCCACATCCCCTTGGGCTGCTCAATTCCATGCCCACCTTGCCCAGCCCTCACCATCTGACACTTCCGTTTACCCAGTTCCTTTCACCCCAAGGGCAGGGGTTTGTCTGTGTTCTTTGCTATTTCCCTGGCGCTTACAACAGCATTTGGCAAGGTGATGGATAAATATCTGTTGAATGAATAACTGTTCTAGTTGCTTCCTGCCATTCCGCCCCCCCTCCACTGCCCCATCTGTCTCTCCCTGTTCCTTGAGCTTCCCACCCCAGCCCCTGCTAAACTGCAGACAGGGCCCTGGCCCTCTGCCAGTCACATCTGGCACAGGCAGAAAGTCCTGCCAGAACCCAAGAGAAAGGGGCCAGGTGGCAGGAGGACAGGCAGGAGTGGAAGTCGTGCTTCAGCCTGGGCAAGGAGCCCTGTGAGGGGAGCTGGGGCCCCTGGTGCCGACCTGCCCCTGGCTCGCAAGTGAGTCAGGCCCTTGAGAACTCTCAGACACATGGAAGATGGTAATCCAGGTGTGTCTGGCACACAGAACAGGCCCTTCAAAGCTGAAGCAACCGAATACCAAAGTGCTGAAAATGCCCCTGGCCTCATCTGAGCCACACTGGGACTCAGGGAGCAGACCAGGAAGAAGAGGCTCAGAGAGAGGATGGGAGATACACTCCCAAGATGTAGGAATCCACTGATACCCTGGGGCGGTTCAAGGTGCTGCCCTTCTGCCCACAGAACTTCAGGGCTCCAACCTCCCCGGGGTAAAAGTCCAAGTCCTCCCCAAGGCCCCAAGGGCCTTGAACAACCTACTACGACCCCCACCCTACCCTCACCTCCTCCCCCTTTCCCCTGCCTTTCATGGAGAGGCAGCTGTATCCTGAGCTCCTGGTGACTCACTCACCTGCCTGTGATATTCCTGTAGGCCCTGACGAACCTTCTGGAGCTACAAAGGAACAACAGAAATAACACTGGGCGGGGGTCAATGGAAGGGGACAAGAGTCTGAAATTTGAATACTGTGCACCCTTCTCCCACAAGCTGTGTGACCTTGGGCAAGTCATTCTCCCTCTCTGGTCCCTACTCTCATCAAATAGGATACCATCAGAATGGGAGCCAATTAGGGAGACCCCTGGATTTCATTCTAGACCAGAAGGTCAAGGGCCTTCCCAGAGATCTCTTCCTCATCCCCTTTCCTGTCCTATCCTCACCTCCTTGTCCACTGGGCTCCAGCCACGCTGGCCTTCTTACTGTTCCTCCAACATGCCCATACACAATCCTGCCAGGGCCTTTCCACATACTGTGCCCTCTGCTTGGAACACCTTTCTTTCCCAGTTCTCTCTAGGGTTGGCAGGAGCCCCTTATCCTTTGTGAATATCACTTCCTCTGAGAAGCCCTTCCTATCTTAGCTCAAAATCTTTACTCATTTTCATCACATCTTCTATTTTCCTTTTAATTCTTACATTTTTTTGCATCTTCTTTCTCTACTTATTTGTCCCTCTCCTTCCCTTAGAGCTGCCCTGGCCAATGAGATAGCCACTAGTCAAGTGTGGCTATTTAAATTTAAACCAGTTAAGAATTCAGGTCCTTAAAAGTACTCAATTGCTGAACGTGGCTATCAGGTGTCATATTAGAGATTATTGATATAGAACATCATGGACACTGTTGATATAGATCATATACTCCACAAGGGCAGGAACTCCTGTCATGTACTGTGGGCTGAAGAAATACCTCCTTTAAATATGGAATTTCTAGTTTTCACAGCAAAATTATTATTAAGAAAAACTCACATGAAGCTGGGGCTCAATGGGTTAACTCACTTGCCCAAAGTTAGCAAAATAGAGAACAGGGTGTCTCAAAACCCTGTTCCTGAGGCCAAACAGAACAGCCTTTCCAGAGGCTGCCTAGAGGGGCTGCCTGGTTTGTGGCTCACCAAGTAGTAAATGCTCTCCACCTGTGCTGGCAAATGAGTGGGGAACCTGTGGAGAAGAAAGACTAGCTGGGACAGCTGGAAAGGCGGAGGTGGGGGGGTGGGGGGCAGGACTCTTCCCCAAATGAGTGCAGCCCCCAGACTGGGAGGGAATGAGGGTTCCCTTCCTGGAGCCACATTTAAGGCAGTGTCAAGGTGAATACAATTTTAATGCAGCATTTAAAAATACTACATATAACTAAATGCGAGCAAATTCACGCTGAACTACGAATCAAAGATTTAAATAAAAGCCAGGATTAGTATTGCTAGTTTTCTTTTTGCTTCAGGCTCCCCCATTACTGGTCCTGTCTTTTGAGTCAGGGACTTCTGAACCACCAAAACACCAAATAGGACTGTTTCCCTCAGTGGGACCTAGGGTTGCAGCAGGACCTCTGAACCCCCATGAATTGTCCTCACCTAGGGAACTGCTTCTTGAGCTGATCCAGGATGCCCTGAGAGTTCAGGGCTGGAAGGCTGGCCTCACGATGAACCTGGAAAGGTTGATGGAGGGTGAGATGGGATCTCCTAAAACCTGAAGGTAATTTGTCTTCTCTCTTGCTGCTTAAGTACCATAGAGTGTTCTATTTTGCATCTTGCCTTAAAAATCTAAAGTATTCCCTCTCTTCTCTGGCCCTTTATGGGAGAAATTTGCCCACTCTTGGCCTAAACTGTTAGCAATGGTCATCTCTGGGAAGTAACATCTGGAGGAGGGAGGATTTTGCTTGTAAAATATTAACAGAACAGGCGATATAGTCATGTGTTTTACACCTGGGTCATAAGAAGTTTAATTTAAAAAAGCAAATGCCTTGGCACCTGTCAAGTATGATGGGTTAGTGATCCCAGCTTAAAGACCTGGCCAGCTGCCCCCCACCCCCCAATCCCTCCATCAGAAGCAGGAAACTTGGATATGAACCTAGCCCCCAGGCTCTTCCCCTCCCCACAGGAGTTAACGCCATACCACACCCTCCTCACCAAAGTTCCTGGGGGCCTCACCATCATTGGAGGTTGCCCCTGGGGACTAAGATAGCCACCAGAGGTCATCTTCAGGCAGTACTCACAAGGATTCTAAAAGTAACAAGAAGATGGCAGGTCCTAAGGGCAGAAGGCTGGGTAGTGACAAGGAGAAACCAGTCCCATGCCTGGGCCTCCTGCACTGCTCACCATGCTCTCCCCTCCAGGACCCAGTCCTGGGCCCCCAACCCCATCCCTGACCTTCAGCACCCCACTGCATACCCTATAACCTATGTTCATTCATCAAACACTCTGGTGCCTGCAGCTGTGCTGATTAATAGTGGGGATCCCAGGTATCTCACTCTATGAAGTGGGGTGGGGGGGAGCAGTCAGGGCTTGGGGAGCCAAGAAGACAGCAAAGCTCAACTTCAATTTTGAGACAATTTCCTAAAGCACTGGAGAACACCACTGAAAAGGGATTTTGAAGGATGAGTAAGTGTTGGCCAGGTCAACTAGGAGGAACTTCTCAGGTAGGGTAAAGAGACCTCTCTACTCCAATCACTCCTGTGGCACCAAGTCTCTTCTTTACTTCCTTTCTGCCCCTCAACGCCCCTCCAAGCCTGCTCCCCAGCCTGGTTCCAAAATGTCTGGGGCCTACTCACCTCCCTTAGGATGGAGGCTCAAAAGGAGCAGGAAGGAAGCTGCGGGGGTCAGCCAAGTTCAGGCCGAAGGGAAACGCCTCGCCCCTACCCTCACCCGGGGGACCATTTGACCCGTCGGGCCCCGCCTCTGCCCGCCCTGGTCCCGCCTCCGCCCGCCCCGGCCCCGCCCCGCCTCCACCTGCACCACGAAGCGGATCAATGAACTAGCAGCAGCTGCACGTGGGCTCGGGCTCCTGGGGAGGCCGCCGGAGGCTCTGACCAATTGCGAGGCCGGCTTCCCACGTGGGTTACGGACGCCATCGTTGATTGGTCGTCTCGCCCAGCCACCGTACTGGCTGTCAATCAACGCACCCAAGGACAAGATTTAACCCTTGCGGTCCCACTGCGGGGTGGGACAGCGTGCAGAGCCTCAGGCAGGCTGGGACCAGGATATTTAGAAGGGCGTGGGTCTTGGGGTCAGAGGGTACAACTCGGTGAGGGGCTGGGCGACGTGTAGTTGCACTGTTTGGCGAAAAGCCTAATAATTTTTCGTGATGCCCAGGAGTGGCTATTGGCAGGAGATGGGGAGTGAGGGCGTTACTTGGGATGGGGGGAATCCTTACCACTCTCACTCTAATCCTTAGATATGAGCTAATGACATTTTCCTGATATTAAATAACGTGCAATGCAAATGAAGCTTCAAGCCTTCTTTCTGAAGAAATCTTAACAGCTCTCTTTTATCCTGAGCTCCCCATGAGCCAAGCCCCAGGCTACACATTTTTATCAGGAATTTTCCCAACTGCCCTCCAAGCCCAGGGACTACAGATCTGAGAACTGAAGGTAGCTACTGCAAGGCCTTGAGGCTGGTACACTTTCCCCAGATTCAAGGTGGGAATGAGTGGTGGGTATTCTAGGCCTTTGCCTAGAATGATGTCGGAGATAAGTGGGTGGAGGTTCTAGGGGGCTGTTGAGGGATTCAAGAGTTCTGTTTTGGCCTGGTCTGAAATGCCTACTCAAGATGTGAAGTGGTCAGTCTAGAGCTTTGGAGTGGGAGGCCAAGTTTCTGCCTACCCCAGGATCTTTGCGCTAGCTAGCTATTCCCTCTGCCAGGGATAGTCTCCCACTTGACAGTCATTGACTCACTCCCTCACCTTCAGCTCAGGCTCAGAAATCACCACCTCAGTGAGACCTCCATTCTCCCTTTCTTGTTTTATTTTACTCCAAATGTGGTTTGAATTGGAGTTAATCTTGTTTTAATCTCAGTGGCTCTAAACCCTGCTGTGTTCAAAATTTATATAATGCTGACAGGACTCTAATACATTCTCATAACTGGCCACAGGCTCCTGGGCGGGTGTGCAGGCTCCTGGGCAGGATCCACAAGAACCAGAGATCTCTCCTATTTTGCCGGATCTGTGCTTTGTTATTAGGGGGAAACTGAGAGTTCAGATCTTGGGATGCGTAGCCCCCAGAGGTTCTGATGTAAACACATAACTTGGGCTTTGTGGCTGGTCTATGAAGGAGAAAGCGAGGGCTGTCATATATGAACCACAAAATAGGTTTTCACCAGTGATCCCTCAACTGGCCCTTAATTGAAGTGTATTTTATTTATGGTCCAGCCTGCTAATTGCCTCCCTCTGTGCGCCTGGCTCTCCTTCCCTGTGGCTGTAGACTTTCAGCTGGGATACCAGTTCACTCAAAGCTGGCTTGTCTCATCTGGTTTCTGCTGGGTACCTGTTGCTGTTTAAAACGAATTAAAATGAAATAGAATTTAAAACTCAGTTCCTCAGATGCACTGGCTGCATGTCAATTGCTCAGTAGTCACGTGACTGGGGACTGTCTGCGTTGGAGAGCACAGACCTAGACTATTTCTACCATCGTAGAAAGTTCCACTGGATGGCACAGAGCTGAGGTTCTTCATGTAGAACTTCGAAGCGTTTTATGGCAGCCATTCCAATCTCACTTGTTGAAAGCCCTGTGTGTGGGGTTGGGTAATATTTGGAACTTTTGCTGGTGTGTGCTCCCTGCTGGTTCTTTCCTTTCCTGTCCCCTGCCTGCTCCAGCCTAGCCAGCAGGGATGCAGCCTCCTTGAGCCCTGGGGCAGGACATAGATGACACAACAGAGAGGAAAGGAGGAAGCACAGATTTCCTTCTTGGCTCCAGAGCTGTGCTTTACTTGGTGGAAATCCAAGGTCTGAATGAAAGTTTGAGGAAAAAGAGGTTTGCATTTTCAAAGGTTTGAATTCCCTGGGCCTGTCCTGGATTCCTCAGATTTGGTACCTCAGTGGCCCCAGGGTCACCTGGATTGGGTTTGGACCAGACTGATGGGTCAAGAGAAAGCCCAGGGTGGAGAGGGGGCTATGGAGTGACCACGGGGAAGTGACAGCAAGGAAGTGGTAACAAGCTTCAATTGCCTCATTCTCTCCCTGATCCCTAGAACTTCCCAGTGGCCCACACAAGCAAGAGAGAATAGCCAGGTCAGAAGTGAGAGAAGCTGCAGATAGCCTGTAGGTAGAAGGACCCTGGTGTCCAGCCAACCAATGAATGATCAAGAGCAGTGGGGCAAGGACCCTCTGAAGACACTAACCAGGCTGGGAGATGCTCAAGGGCAGGATGCTGCCCCCCAGCTGCCCCCATTCTCAGACACCACATGACCACCCTTAAACTTAGACCTGGCCCCTGGAAAAGTTAATTTATTGAATTACCTGGCATTAATTGAAGTTTACTTTCTGCCACCTGGAGGAAAGAGGCTTGTATTCATTTCCCCCAAGCAGCTGTAATAAATGACCACAAAAATGGGTGGCTTAATACAACAGAAATCTATTCTTTCACATTCTGCAAGCCCAAAGTCCAAAATCAAGGCATAGGCAGGGCCAAGCTCCCTTTGACAGCTTCAGGGAGGGGACTTCCTGCCTCTTCAGCTTCTAGGGGTGGTGGGCAGTCCTTGGCCTTCTTTGGCTTGTAGACAGATCATTTTAATTGCTGCAGCCATCTCCCCTGTGTGTCTGTGTCCAAATTTCCCTCTTCTTTAAGGACACCAGTCATTTGATTAGGGCCCAACCTATTTTAGCATGACCTCATCTTATCATCTTCAATAACCCATTTCTAAATGAGGTCATGTAGGGGTGGTAGATAAGGGGAGCAGAGGGGGATAATGACTTACAGCTTGAATGTTATCTTTTTTGGGGTGACACAATTCTGTCTTCTACAAAGCTCAAAAGAGACATTAAGTAACTATAGCAACCCACTCAATCTTCCATGAAGCCTGATATCCCCATTTTGCAGAGGAGACAACTGAGGCCCAGAGAGGTTACCTGGATCCAAGGTCACACAGTTACTAAATGGCTAAGGTAGGATCTGAACCCAGGTCATTTTGCTCTGGGATATAGCCAAATAACCTTTACATCATAACGCTCTTATCTAGATTAGGTTCCTGCCATTGAACTGCCCACATGGACCCAAGCTTGGAGGAAGGCACATCCATTCCAGAAGTGGACTTTGGATCTCCTGGACTTGGTTCTCACTTCTGAAGAAATCCAGCTGGTGTTAAAGATCAAATTGCCCACAAACTTGGTGGCTTGAAACAATAAACTGTTACCATCTCACAGGTTCTGATGGGCAGGAAACTGGGGGTGGCTTTGCTGGTTCAACATTGGGTTACTGATGAGCAATGATCCAAGTTTCAGCCTTTCTTTTTCCCTTTTCACAGCAAACACCTTCTGCCATCAAATGGAAAAATCTCTTATCAGGGAGGTTCCATCACTTTCTCATGCACTCCTAATCCTACTCACCACCCTGTGATATTTTAAATTTTTATTTAATCCTTCCTTGTTTGTCATGCTTGTACATTGCTGGAAGGATGACTGAATGCAAGACACCTGCGGTCATACATGTGCATTTTGTGTGTTTGTGCTTATTTTCCTCAGATGCCTGTGTCTCAGTTGGGGACCAAGGTGACTTTGTGCCTTCCAGGGGCCCCTGCATGTACTCTTCCCCATTAGGGCTGGGCTGGGTGGGTGTGCTGAGATTGTCTTGATAGTCAAGTTAAGGCTGTTTTAGGCTGTTGAAGGCTTTCCAGCAAATTTGCAGTGTGCCAGTTCCAACAGTGTCATGTGAATGAAGGCAATAGCTTTATCCCAACAAGACCCCACACGGCATGGAGAGGCTACAGAATACCTTCTTGAGGGTCCAATTCACTTCCTTCACGAGGTGACAGGAGGGGAAGGTAGTCTGTGCAAATTAAACATAATCCCCTAGGCCAGTGATTTTCAACTGGCGTGTCATGGCACACTAGTGGGCTGCAAGAATTTTTAAAACATGAAATACCTGACTATTTAGTCAAAGGCACTGACCTCTTTTCCCTTAAATTGTTCAATTAAAAACTGACAACAGCTAACACAACAATAGCCATCTGATGTGAATAAGGCAAACTTAAACATATTTTTGTGAGGTTGGCAAAAAACACAATATATATTTTTGGTGTGCTGCATAATTTTAGTAATTGGTTTATGTGTGCCATGAAATGAAAAAGGTTAAAAATCACTGCCTTAGGCTGGTTCTGA
This sequence comes from Furipterus horrens, assembly GCF_987537825.1. Classification (NCBI taxonomy): domain Eukaryota; kingdom Metazoa; phylum Chordata; class Mammalia; order Chiroptera; family Furipteridae; genus Furipterus; species Furipterus horrens. Next base: position 38,725,489 of record NW_028327180.1, on the reverse strand, counting down.
ATGGAACTTGCGGTCTCTGGCACCCTCTTCCGGTAGAACTTTTTATTACAGATTCATTGAAGTATAATTACATAACAATGAGGTCATCCATTTTAAGCATACTGTGATGATTTTTAGTACATTTGTCGAGTTGTACAACCATCACCAGAATCCATTTTAGAAAATTTCCATTAACTTAGAAATGTCACTCTTGTACGTTTTGAATCAATCCTTTCCTCCCATCTCTAGCTGTGCCTTTTCTAGAAATATCGTATGAATGGACTCACAAATATGTGGTCTTTCGTGTCTAGCTGCTTTCACTGAGCATGATTTTTTGAGGTTCATCGATGTTTTCGTGTCAGAAGTTTGCTTCATTTTATTGCCGACTAGTATTCTATTGCATTCACCCTCTGATGGACATTCGAATTGTTTCTAGTTTGGGATGATCACGAATAAAACTGTAATGAACATCCGTGTACAGCTCTGTGTGTTGGAATTTGCTTTCATTTCTCTAGGTTAGATGCCTACGAGATGAATTGTTAGGTATGGTACTATAATATATCTGTTTAACTTTTTCAGAAGCTCCCGAGCTGCTTCCCAAAGTGGCTACATCATCTTATGTTCCCACCAGCAGTGTCTCAGGGCCCCAGGCACTTCACGTCCTCAAGTGGAATCACTTTTAAATAAATAAATAAATAAAATTATTTTGGGGTAACTTTTAATTTTGATATAATTTCAGATTTGCAGAAGAGTTTCCCCAATGTTAATATTTTGTCCCTTTTGATTTATCATTCTCCGTCTGTGTATATATGCATGTGCACATGTAAATTATGCATATTTTCCCCCTTAACTTTGAGAGTTAACTGTACTCCATGTCCCTTTATTCCAAGTCAGTAGATATTTCCTAAGAATATTGAACTAGGGGATTTTGAGAGTGACAGGTGACCCTTTTGTGTTCATGCTTTTTCTCCATTGAAAGAATTCTTTGTATATTCTGGACACAATGACTTTGTCAATATAAGTTTTGCAAATATTTTTTCCTTGTTGTCATTTGTTTTCTTCACGGTGGCTTTTAAAGAGCAAATATTAACAAATTTTAATGACCCAACTGATCTTTTCTTGGTGTGTATTTGTCACATTTTCTGTCCTATCAAATAAATCTTTGCCTAGTCCAAGGTCACAATGATTTTTTTTGTTTGTTTCTTCTAGATGTTTTATAGTCTTCCATTCAATTCTGTGATTCTCTCTGAATTGATTTTTGTACACTATAGTATGATGAAGTTATCAATTCAGAATAGACAGACATGCCCTTAAAAGGAAGACCTGTAAGAATTTTCAGTTCTCCCTAAATTGAGTCAGCTAGCTGTCCCAGCACATCTTTCCTGCCATCCACCATACACCTGATCTTCTCCAGGTGCCTGAGATGGCAGCTCACAGCTAAGAGCAGCCCACAGAGTCCTAGACCTGCCCCAGACTCACCTCAGTCACCCTGGGTCAGCCCACCAGTACCAGAAACATTTTGCCTAGAAACTGGAAAAGCTGGGGCTTGGTCCCCAGGCAGGGTCGGGGGAGAGTGGTTAGGGCAGTTTAGAGACTTCCTGTATATGATGTGAATCAAACAACTATGCGGGAGCTTGAGGGAGACAGCAGAAACAACAGGCACTTGCAGCCACTCCCCTGTCATATTGTGACATATTAAATTTATTATATATGTTATTCATTAATATGGTTAATTTTTGGTTCCTCCCAACCAGAACTTGAAAAGGGTAAGGACAAGAATTTTTCTGCTCAGTGAAGAGAACAGAGTGGGGGATATAGAAGATGCTTAATAAGAATGTATTTGAGGAATCCACATGCATTTTTCCTCGGTCTACCCAACGCACAAAAGCAAAATATTCACAAATATGACAATATGAACTAGGTCGCCATCCAGTGGCCAGGACAGCATATCACAATGCATTTTTAAGTAAGAAAAGCAACATGTAAGAAATGCACAAAAGTTGACCCCATTTCTGGAAGAAATAGATTAAAGGAAGAAACGTTCCAACAGTGGGAATATATTTTTATATAGGAATGTATTAGTATGAAGAAAGTTTTGGGGTAAATAAGCATTTATTACTTGTGTGAGCTGTTATTGTGTTTCAGGGTGACTTAAGCCCTTTAGACTGGCACGGTGACCACGCCCCCAGCTTCACCGCTGGTCCTTATTCTGGCCCTAGCCAAGCTCCGGGGCGGATCCATATCAACCACTCCCACAGAGCCATTCCAGCTTCGACACGCCCTAGAAGAGCGGATCCAGCCCTTGGGCCCAATCGCGTTCCAGCTCTGCTCAGCGATTGGAGGATATGGCTCTCCCCACTCTTGAGGTTTCACCAATCCGAAACCCAAGACCCGCAGAGGCGGCAGCCCCGGAACAGGAAGCGAAAGCGCCGGCAAAGGTGCCGGAGGCAGGGGTGGACACTCTCGTCTTTCGCAGCAGATCAGAGCAGCATTTTGATTCTTAGCGGAGGTTGAGCCCCTAGTGTTGGTGTGGGCACTATCCTACGGTGGCGGATGTCATGTGGTCCCACCAAAGGTGGCCGGACGAAAGTAGGCGGTCAGCCGGCTGATGCCTGAGACAGGGAGAGTTTGCTTGGAAGAGCGACTCTGAAACCCTGTTTTCCAGTTCATTTGCCACCTTGGCCAAATAAACAGCCGGATCTCTGAGCTGTACATTCCACATCTGCAAAATGGCGATATTGCTTCCACTACAGAAGGACGTGCAGACCCGAGTGTGGCCGGGCTGCAGCTCGCTGGGGGTAGGAGAGTGGTGGCCCCAAGGACTTGGGGAGGCCTGGGATCCCTGAGCTCCTCTCTTCCCATCTCTCTCCAGCCCATCACAATCAAATTCTAAATATTACCCAATATGTCTTAATATTCGGAAGCGGGTATTTTAAGTTACCTTTTCACAATAGATTTCTCAGTTGGTGGTGTGATGAGAGTGTGTGGCCTAATTTGTTTAATCTTAGAGAGAGAGGGAGAGAGAAACATCGACTTGGTCCACTAATTTACGCATTCATTGGTTGATTCTTTATGTGCCCTGACCGGGGATGGAACTGCAATTCTGGCTTATGAGGAGGACGTTCTAACCAACTGAGCTACCCAGCTAAGACTATCAGAGCCTTTTATATTTCAAAATCCTGTAGAGGTACTCAGTAACTGATCTAAAAGACATTTATTCGCAGTGTGAAATGCGCACCTGAGAATTCTAACATTTCACACCAGTGGCTGTGCTCAGACGAATTCGCGTGCAGTCTAGGGTCGCAGAGTTCCACTTTCCGGGGGCGGGCAAAGGACCCTGGGCCTTGGGTTGATGATCTCAACCCCAGACTTTGAGCTGGGATAGGAGGCCAGGGCCTCCCGTGTCAAAGGTCAAACGTCAAAACCGGAGCCTGACCCTGCTTTGCAGTAGGTGACCTCACTGTTAGTGCTTTTGTTCTTTAACGTGGGGCACAGACCAACGGTAACTCTGTCGCCAGGTGACCCCTGACCTCGCAGGTCACCAGGCGCTTTTGTCCCGTTCAGCTTCCGGACAAGGGCCGCTCCGCAGAAAGACTGAATCAGGACTTCCTGAATCCAGAGGAGGACGCAGGAGGAGGAGAGCTCCTGGAAGCCTTGTCTAATAAGGGCGCGGGGGCGGGCTTCAAATAACTGTCCAATCAGGGTGAGGGGGCTACTGGCAGCGTCCAGTCAGAAGCGGGGGCGGGCGCGCATGCTGCTGTCAGTTGCCCCTGGCGGTGGAGAGGACGCCCAGGAGCTCCAAGGCTTTTACGGGTGGGATATGTTGAGGCCACGGTGCCGGGGCTGGAGCCGAAACAGGGAGGGGCTGGTGCGAACCGGCAAAATCGGCTGGAAGCGGCTGCAGGCCCGGGTTCCGGCACACCACCCCTAATCTCCAGGGTTCCGAACCGAGTATCCTTCCTCTGCCAGAGAGTGGGGTCCTTGCGTGCTGTCTTTGCCCCAACATGGGCCGGGTCCCGACTTGAGTGTCGCCCTCTGCGGGGTGGAGTCTCGGCGTCCTGTTCTGTCCCAGTCTGCGGGTCCCGGGTGTCCGCCCACGGCTGTGCCCGATGTCTTGAGTCTCCCCCCCCCCCCCCCCAGGTCCAGATCCTAGTCCTTTGGCTGGGTGGAGTCCGAGGGAGGACTGGACGACCATGGGCACTGGCGGTCAGGTTGGAGGACGGCCATGTAGGGGGAACTTCCCTGGACCTGACAGATCAAATCAAACCCGGTCTTGATTAAAGAGAGACATTGTTTCTGTTAAAATTCAACTGAGGAAATTTAAAGATCTAATTGGTTAAATGAAGAGCATCCCATGTAGCACATAGAAAGGAGCTCCTAGGAGCTGTGAATTTTAAGTAATAAGAGAAAGGGAGCCCTGGCTGCTGTGGCTCAGTGGATTGAGTATCAACCAGCCTGCAAGCCAAAAGGTCACTTGTTGATTCTCTGTGAGGGTACATGCCTCGGTTGTGAGCCAGATCCCCAGTTGCGGGCGTGCGAGAGGCACCCGATTGTTTCTCTCCCACACTGATGTTTCTTTCTCCCTTCCCCTCTCTCTAAAAAATAAAATTTTTAAAAATAAGCCTGAAAAAAAATAAGTAAAATTATTAAAAGAAAGAGAACTAGAAAGTTATACTAGCAAGGAGCTGATTGTGACTAGGTCACTTTCCTTTACTGGAAGGTGCTGACCGGTAATTCCTGATTGGTAGGTTTAAGGTTCCATTCCAGAGATGGGCTGAAACTAATTAAGTCTAAATTTGGTGAGTGTGGCTTAGCGTAAATGATCCCATGGGGGCCTGTGGTCTTCCTGTTTTTAACATCCCAAGACTGTTGCAACGGAATGTGGCTCAAATCTCAGAAGAGGGCTTTTTTCAGTGGAAGGAGTGTGAGCAGAAAGGCGGTGTCACAGGAACCATTCCCCGTATGCTCAGCGCATTCTCTGCTGAGAACAGCAGAGCCTTGTTCTGCAACCTCAGTGTTTGTTCAGACCAAGTGAGGGACAATGTCCGGGACCTGTGGGGAGGACAGAAGGCTGACTAAAGTTTGGGTAAGAAATGGGCAATAGCGATCAGTTGGTCCAACCTTAGTAAGGAGAGATTTTCATTCAAAAGAATTATTTCAAGGGGAGGGGAGAAGGGACTGGTGAGAGGGCAGGGGTTGTGCAGTAGGGTGAATGCTCTGTACGGACCATCTGTGAGTGTCTCAAGAGTTGTGCTTTCTGAGTTCTGCTTTTATAGACAGGATCAATAAAAGTAGGAAGGACTAGGTTGGGATGGCAGGTCCCCAGGCCAGCATGTCCTCAGAGGGGGTGCCTGGGGGCTCAGGCTGAGTGAGGGTGAAGGGAGGCAAAGTTTAAGGGTATGGGGAAAAACAACCTGAACCAAGTCTGGCCAACAACCATTTCCTCTGCTTGGTCAGTGGAAATCAGCAGTTCAGCCCAATCAATGATGAGAAGCATAATGGGGATTGGGGACCGTCTGCCTCCAGCCTTGTCTTGGATGAACAAGGAAAAGGGGTTCTTAAGTGTGCCCTTTTCCAGAACAAAAGGATAAAGGGGATCCTTCTACCTTCCTTGGATGTTTCCAGGAGCACAGGACTTGGAGAGGATTCAGGATTGTCACCTGACACCTGTGAGCAGCCTCCTCTGTGTCCAGCTCAGCACTAAGAGCTTTCCCTTCTTCCAGCCTCAGGTTTCAGCAGATGTAAAATGACTGAATTGAATTCCTTTTGCCTTGTTTCTTCATGTTAGTTACTGTCTCAGATCTATTTGCTTTGTCCTGCTGACTCTTACCAGAGAAGATGCTGGGTAAAAGTGTCTCAATACAGAAAATGTCTTCTCTTCCAGTAGAATTGCAGGGGAAATGCATGAAGTTCCACACCTTCATGTGATGTGGGTGGCGATATCGATTAAAGTATTCGTAAAAATCATAGTAACTCTTTGATTCTAGGTGTAGAGTGTTACACTATGATCCTGTCCCACCTGCTGTTAGTAGCTGGTTGTGAAAGATTAATGTAAATTCTGTGAAACTGAGATGTGTTCAATTCTGATTAGTTGATTTATAATTTGTTATAGTAGTAATGATGGTGATAATAGTAAACTAATACCTGTTTTCTAATGAGATAAGTAGTTTCCAGTTATTGAAAACCATAAAAGTATCCTAGAATTTTTTCCCCTACTTTTTCCTTGAACATGGGTGGAAGCAGTGATTCTGTGGGATCTCATTCACACACTGGGACCTCAGGGTCGTTGTCTCTAAATGACCCACAGTGCTTGAAGCAAATACATCACACAGGCTGGAACAAGCTGCGCCCAAAGGTGAGCCTGCGTGGGAGGTGAAGGACAGTGCAGTGGGGTTTTGCTGGGCGCTTCCGCCTGCAGGTGGCCTGAAGACTCCAGAACCACCCAGAATGAGTTGGGTGCTTGGAGAAGCCACAGAGCCTGAGAAAGGGAAACCCACTTGCACATGGGCTAGGATGCTTTGTGGCTGCCCTGCAGTTGCTTCCTGAAGGTTGGTTTTGGTGTCCTGCACAGATTTGTTGGGGTTAAGTGGGTTTCGTACAAACTGAGTAAGTCTGTGAAGGTCACACTTAGGGTGTGAACCTTTGGATTTTATTGTTGGATGTAAATTGGTGAATTTGACAGTTAATTTCAGTCAGAGCTTAAACTGATTCCAGCTGAATATTTCCTCCTTGATGAGAATTGAGATCCATGGGGGAAGGTGCAGGGGTTCCCACACAGAGGAGAGAGAGCAGGGTATGTGGAGTTCCAGACACAGGTTTCCAGGGGAAGGGTGGAGCTCACTCCTTCCCAGGAAGGGACCATCCTGGGCTACCTGTCAGTTGGTAGAACCCAGCCTCCAGCTTGGGAGGGCTTGGACCTTCTGTCTTGGGTTCCCCTGTGCACTGTGGGAAGCAGGCTGCAGATCTGAGCTGGCTCACACCAAGTTGCTCTTCCGTTTTGTTTCCTGGAGAGGCTCTTGCTGCCATGTGACTCCAGAGTGCACTACCACCGCTTACGAGTGTTGTCCCATTATTTCAGTATGTAAGATTTTTATTTTCTCCATTGTTAACATTGCTAAGAGTGTGGCCCCATGGTGACTATAGTCCTGGTTCTTGTTACTCTTCACAGCTAACAATAGTTAGCTGTGTTGCGAGCTCTAGCATAAATTCCGCACCATGAAAAAGCCAATTCCTGCCCTGGCTGGTTTGTCTCAGTGGATTGAGCATTAGCCTAGGAACTGAAAGGTCGCTGGTTCGATCCCTGGTCAGGGGACATACCTGGGTTGCAGGCCAGGGACCCAGTTGGGAATGTGCAAGAGGCTGAATCAGTCTTTGTTTCTCTCCCTTTCTCCCTCCCTACCCTCTCTCTAAAAATAAGTAAATAAAATCTTTAAAAAAAAAGTCTTATTCTAATTCTTTTTATTTGCTATTATTATGTTGTTAGAGTTGTCCCAATTTCTTTTCCCTTTGCTCCCCTCTTCCCAGCAACCCCCTTCCCTCCAGCAATCCCACCCCCCTTAGTTCATGTCCATGGGTCATGCATACAAGTTCTTTGGCTTCACCCTTTCCTATATTATTCTTTGAGGCTGAGCTGCCTCCAACACCCTGACTCGGTTGGAAATTACTCTGTCCAGCAGAGGTTTCATGACCACGGTGGAACAGATCTATCCAGGACACTATTTTGTCTGGGGGATAAGGGAGGCAGATGTTTCCTCTAGTGGAGAAAGTGCAAGACCTCTGTCCCTCATGCTTTTTATTGAGAAGGATACGCGTGGGAGATACAAGGTCAAAATTCATAAATAATCAATAGCTTTTAGGCACCTGGATTTCAGTTGACAATTACAGATGACAAGTATCAATATAGAGGGCACAGTGACCAGTCTGTGTCAGGGTCTATTAAACATCTTGACACCCAACTGGCATTAGGTGCAAGGTTTCATATATTTCTTGCTAGAGATTGTTTATAGTTAACTAAGAGATAAGAAAAGCAGAGCAAGCTCCAGAGCAAAATAAGCGTTCTTTAAATCCAGTTCTCATGGAAACCCTCTGAATGGCCTTCAATCCTGTCTCTCTCACAACCTTCCAGTGTTCTGTTGAGTCTTAAAGACTTCCCGAGGTGGGGAAAGTCTGGCTCACAGCCGGGGCTACAATTCCCGAAACTACAAGGAGCAGTTCCCCACAATTCTTAACTTCACATTGTCTATTTTGTACCAACCAATTATGCTTCTTAGTCCCTGCAACATTTCCCCATTTCTCCCCTTCCACCTCCCAGCTGATAACCCTCCAAATGATCCCCATACTTATGATTCTGTTCCTGTTCTGGTTGTTTTCTTAGTTTGTTTTTGTTTTTATTTTTTATATTCAGTTGTCGATAGTTGTGAGTTGTTTCTCATTTTAATGTTTATAGTGTTGATCTTCTTTTTCTTAAATAAATCCCTTTAACATTTCATATAATAATGGCTTGGTGATGATGAACTCCTTTCACTTTACCTTGTCTGGGAAGCACTTTATCCGCCCTTCCATTCTAAATGATAGCTCTGCTGGATAAGGAAGTCTTGGTTGTAGGTACTTGTTTTTCATCACATTGAATACTTCTTGCCAGTCCCTTCTTGCCTGCAAAGTTTCTTTGAGACATCAGCTGACAGTCTTATAGGCCGTCCTTTGTAGGTAACTCTCTGCTTTTCTCTTGCTGCTTTTAAGATTCTCTCTTTATCTTGAACCTTTGGCGTTTTAATTATGATGTGTCTTGGTGTGGTCCTTCTTGGGTCTATCTTGTTTGGGACTCTCTGTGCTTCCTGGACTTGTATGTCTATTTCCTTTGCCAAATTTGGGAAGTTTTCCTTCATTATTTTTTCACATAAGCTTTCAATTTCTTGCTCTTCCTCTTCTCCTTCTGGCACCCCTATGATTTGGATATTGGCATGTTTAAAGTTGTCCGAGAGGTTCCTAAGCCTCTCCTCATTTTTTTCAATTCCTGTTTCCTCATTCTGTACTGGTTGACTGTTTTTTCTTCCTTATGTTCCAAATCATTGACTTGAATCCCAGTTTCCTTCCCTTCACCATTGGTTTTGTGTGGATTTTTCTTCGTTTCACTCAGCATAGCCTTCACATCTTCCCTTATGCATTTGCCATACTCAAGCATATTTGTCAAGCCTGTGAGCATCTTTATCGCCAGTGTTTTAAACTCTGCATCTCTTAGGTTGGCTATCTCCCTGTTGCTTAATTCTCCCACTGGAACCTTGATCTGTTCCCTCTTTTCAGCCATACTTCCCTGTCTCCTCATCTTGACAGGCTCCTGTTTGTTTGCCTCTTTGTCTTAGGTAAGCTGTCGTTCTGGTTACGTTGTAAGGAGCGGAGCCTTAGGTATTCATCAGTACAGGGCAACGCATTTCACCATGCTGTGGCGCTGTGTGTGGGGGAGGGGTCCAAGAGGGAACAATGCCACCCGCTCAGCACTTGCCCCTTTTCCAGTCACCTCTCCCACTTTCGTATGGGATGGGACTGGAGCCACTCTAGCTGTTACCCTGGCTGTTGTTCCCAGAGTAGGTGGGTCTGCGGACATTCTGGGACCATGGGGCCCTTTAAACAAGTGGACTCTGCTGAGAGACGCAGTTTCTTTCTCTGCCCCAACCCTCACTGGTGTGCACAGTCAGAAGCAATGAGGCTTGATTTTCCCTGGCATTGGGACCGTGAGCTGTGCGGTCTGGTCAGGAGCTGGGAATGCTCCCCAGGTGTCTCTCTCTACTTTTTAAAAGGTGTGACTGCGCTTTCCGCTGGCCTGCCTTTGCCGCCACTGCCACCACCACACCACATCCTCTCCTCCTGGGCTCTGCCCCTCCTACCTGTCTGGATTAGTATTTCTTCTTTATATCTTTGTTGGACTTCCATGCAGCTTGATTTTCTGGAACTTCTGGTTGTCTCTAGTTTTGAGGTAGTTGTATTCCTTCTTAGCTATGGAGGGAGACCCAATGTGTCTGTCTAGGCCTCCATCTTGGCCAGAAGTCTTTTCATTTTTTATATGTGATTCAAAACACCATGCATTTTTGTCAAATATAGTTTTCTACATTGTTTCTTATGAAGCTATTGTTACCTAGGTTTTGAAAACAGCTGCATACTAAAAAGTGTTATATTTTATGTTTCATTAACTAAAAGGATATGTTAAAATGTCACATTCTAGGTGATTAACTTACTCTTGTAATTGTGTCAATTATTTTATATCTAAAGTTGACATTGTCAATTAAGATAACTCCTCACCATACCACATTAAAAAATAAACTATCTCACCCTGGCTGGTGTAGCTCAGTGGATTGAGCGCTGCCAGCCTGCAAACCAAAGGGTCATGGATTTGATTCCCAGTCAGAGCACATGCCTGGGTTGCAGTCCAGGTCCACAATTGTGGGCGCATGAGAGGTAACCACACATTGATGTTTCTCTCCCTCTCTTTCTCACTCCCTTCCCCTCTCTCTAAAAGTAAATAAATAAGATCTTAAAAAAAAATAAAATAAACTATTTCAAATTATTTCAATAAACACAGAGAAAGCATTTTACACTATTCAACATTCAGCCATGGCAAACTTCTTAGGAGATGAGGAATAGAAAAGAACTCTCACAACTTTCTGAAGGGCATATCAAAAGCAATGTTTATGAAAACATGCATATATAAGTGGTCAAAGTTCACCTGTTCAGTAAAATTATATACAAACAAAAATACTCATCACTTAAATCCCTTAAGTGGTAGACTAGATATCCTAGCCAGTGCCATGAGAAATAGGTATAAATTTATAAAGGAAAAAAAAGTTACATTTTTCTCATAGTTGCCAAAATTATGTGTATAAAACCTCAAAACTGTACATGGGTAACCACAGACAAATGGTTATTAACAGCTTTTTAGGACTATTACTTAATAGTTTAACGTACACTGGAAACTTCATTACCTTAAACTACATGGCCTTTCACATTAAAACATTTTCTAGGGACATGTGTTTTATCAGGAGCTTCTTCCTTGTTCTAGGACATGAAGGTGGCTCTTCTGAGAATCCCTATCCCACTCTATTCCAAGAGTGAAGGAAACAGGGTAGAATTTTTACAAAGTCAGATTTGGTAATGATTTCTTAAATATCACAGCAAAAGCACAAACAATGCAATAAGAAGTATATAAGTTGGACTTCATCAAAATTTAAATCTTGTGCATCAGGGGAAACCATCAAGAGAGTGAAGAGACATCTCACAAACTGAACATATTAGTAAAGTCTACAGGCAATAAGGTTTTATTATCCAGAACATATAAATAACCCTTTCATCTAAAAAATGCAAACAACCCAGTTTAAAAAATGGGCAAAGGACTTGAATAGATATTTCTCCATAGACGAAGCACAAAAGGCAATAAAGACATGAGAAGGTTCTCAACGTCACTAATCACCATGGAAATGCAAGTCAAACCCACAAAGTGATACCACTTCTACCCATTAAGATGACTAGAATGAAACAATTCAGAAAAAAGTTGATGTGGAGAAATGGGAACCTTTGTATACTTCCAGTGGGAATGTGAAATGGTGCTGTGGAAAAGAGCTAGTGGTTCCTCACAAATTTCAACATAGAATTATAGATGACTCTACTACTTCCCTCCTACCTATATCAAAACAGGTACTCAAATAGGTTACATGAATGTACCTTGTAGTGCTATTCAAAATAGCCAAAAAGGGGACATGTCCATCAGTGGATGAACGTTACCAGACAGAAAGTTCGTCCACCTGGCACTAGCAGAGCCAAACACTAAACACTGCAAGAGTTTCAGTGGAGAAAGACTGCATATTTTTATTATGAATGGTGCCACCCAGGAGAATAGGAAGCTGATGCTCAAAGGCCCTAACTCCCTGAATTTTTACAGAGAAGGGGTTTTATAGAGCCAAATCACCAGTTGTAATGAGTAAGGGATTTGGGCGTGTGGGTCTTGCTCATTGGTCAAGAGTGAGGTAAGGGCAGTAACTCATCATTTGAGATCTTCAGGTCAGCATCAGTGTCCCTCAGTCTGCTTTAATGGAAACTTGGCCAGTGGTCATTCTGCTTTAGGGCTCAGGAGCTGAAACACAACTTAGGCCATAACATTATCTTTGGCTTAACAGAAACTCAAATTTTGTGACCCCTAGTCAAGGCATGGCCATTGTTTCTGGCTGTCTTAGGGGGTTAATGACTAGCAAGGGAAAGGGGCTAAGGCTTATAGGGCATGCTGGGAAGAAACTGAATAGAGGACTGGAGCTACCTATTAAATCAAAATTATACATTAAATCAGGACCCTTGGTTTTAGTTGGCGGTTTGCTTTGTGTGCTGAAAAGCATCTTAAGAATGCATGTGACTTCCAGCCAAGATGGAGGCATAGACAGACACGCTGCATCTCCCTCCACAACTGAGAAGGAACACAACTACCTCAAAACTAGAGACAACCAGAAGTTCCAGAAAATCAAGCTGCATGAAGGTCCAACAAACAAAAATATAAAGAAAAAATATTCATCTAGACAGGTAGGAGGGGCAGAGAGGATACGGTGTGGTGGCGGTAGTGGCAGTGGCAGCGGGAGCAGCAGCAGCCCAGTGGAAAACACAGTCACACATTTTAAAAAGTCGGGAGGGACACCTGGGGAGCATTTCAGCCCCAGACCAGGCCATGCAGCTCATGGTCCCAGCACTGGGAAAACAAGAGCCTCATTGCTTCTGACCGTGCAAACCAGTCGGGATTGGGGTGGAGGAAGAAACTGCCTGTCTCTCAGCCGAATCTGAGGGCCCCCATAGTCCTAAAATGTCTGCAGACCCACCTACTCTGGGAACAACGGCCAGGGTAACAGCTAGAGTGGCTCCAGTCCCATCCCATACGAAAGTGGGAGAGGTGACTGGAAAAGGGGCAAGTGCTGAGCGGGTGGCATTGTTCCCTCTCGGACCCCTCCCCCACACACAGCGCCACAGCATGGTGAAATGGGTTGCCCTATACTGATGAATACCTAAGGCTCTGCCCCTTACAACGTAACCAGAATGACAGCTTACCTAAGACGCAGAGGCAAACAAACACAGGAGCCTGTCAAGATGAGGAGACAGAGAAGTATGGCTGAAAAGAGGGAACAGGTCAAGGTTCCAGTGGGAGAATTAAGCAACAAGGAGATAGCCAACCTAAGAGATGCAGAGTTTAAAACACTGGCGATAAAGATGCTCACAGGCTTGACAAATATGCTTGAGTATGGCAAATGCATAAGGGAAGATGTGAAGGCTATGCTGAGTGAAACGAAGAAAAATCCACACAAAACCAATGGTGAAGGGAAGGAAACTGGGATTCAAGTCAATGATTTGGAACATAAGGAAGAAAAAACAGTCAACCAGTACAGAATGAGGAAACAGGAATTGAAAAAAATGAGGAGAGGCTTAGGAACCTCTCGGACAACTTTAAACGTGCCAATATCCAAATCATAGGGGTGCCAGAAGGAGAAGAGGAAGAGCAAGAAATTGAAAGCTTATGTGAAAAAATAATGAAGAAAAACTTCCCAAATTTGGCGAAGGAAATAGACATACAAGTCCAGGAAGCACAGGGAGTCACAAACAAGCTAGACCCAAAGAGGACCACACCAAGACACATCATAATTAAAATGTCGAAGGTTAAAGATAAAGAGAGAATCTTAAAAGCAGCAAGAGAAAAGCAGAGAGTTACCTACAAAGCGGTGCCTATAAGACTTCCAGCTGATTTCTCAAAAGAAACTTTGCAGGCAAGAAGGGGCTGGCACGAAGTATTTAAAGCAAGTACCTACAACCAAGGTTACTCTATCCAGAAAAGCTATCATTTAGAATGGAAGGGCCGAAGAAGTGCTTCCTACACAAGGTAAAGCTAAAAAGAGTTCTTCATTACCAAGCCATTATTATATGAAATGTTAAAGGGACTTATTTAAGAAAAGGAAGATCAAAACTATGAACACTAAAATGACAACAAACTCACAACTATCAACAACTGGATCTAAAAAATAAAAACAAAATCCAACTAAGCAAACCAGAACAGGAACAATGTCATGGGTATGGGGTTCACTTGGAGGGTTATTAGCTGGGAGGGGGAAGGAGAAGAAATGGGGAAATGGTGCAGGGATTAAGAAGCATAACTGGTTGGTACAAAACAGACAGAGGGAAGTTAAGAATAATATAGGAAAGGGTGAAGCCAAAGAACTTATATGCATGACACATGGACATGAACTAAGGGGGTGGGATTGCTGGAGAAAAGGGGGGTGCTGGGTGGAGGGAACAAAGGGAAAAAATTGGGACTATATATCTTGTGTCTTTTACTCGTTGTATGCTATTAATATTCATGTTGTCTTGGTTATTCTTTTTTTAAAAAGATTTTTTAAATTTATATTTAGAGAGAGGGGGAGGGAGAGAGAAAGGGATGGAGAGAAACATCAACGTGTGGTTGCCCCTCACAGACTCCTAAATGGGGACCTGGCCTGCAATCCAGGCATGTGCCCTGACTGGGAATTGAACTGGCGACCCTTTGGTTCACAGGCCAGCACTCAGTCACTGAGTCATACCAGCCTGGGTTTGTTTATTCTTTTTCAGATTTTATTTATTTCGTTTTAGAGTGAGGGGGTGGGAGGGAGAAAGAGGAGAGAAACATTGATCAGTTTCTTCATGTACATGCCCTGACCAGGACTGAACCCACAACCCAGGCATTTGCCCTGACCTGGAATGGAACCCGCAACTTTTTGGTGTTCAGAAAGACACTCCAGTCAACTAAGCCACCTGGGCAGGGCAACTCAGTGGCTTTTTGTACATTCACAAAGCTGAGCAATACCACTATACTATCTGAATAAGGAAATATAAACAATCTCGACTAGGTGTTTTATCATTAAAAAACATTTATTCTGGAAAGAAAAATCACAATGCAGTACACACTGACACAAAAGGCTACATGCACACACTGAACTCTGTGCCATGTTGGAGAGCTATTTTAAAAGAAAAGGGAAGCTAAGGGGCAGTTACAACCATAGAGCTTTATTTTAAGCATAGGGTTTTTTTTTTGTGTGAAATTTTGGCGGTGTCATTGTGTAAGAGAACTTCAGCATCGTCAGAACTCCTCCCCTGAGCCGTATCTCCTTCACAGACCCTCCCAATTGATTAGGTTCATTTAAAGTCTGTCAGTCTTGCCCTGACTGGTGTGGCTTGGTTGGATTGTCATTTTGTAAACTGTAAGGTGGCGAGTTTGCTTCCCTGTCAGGGCACATACCTAGGTTGCGACTGATCCTGGTCCAGGAGCGTGGGAAAGGCAACCAGTCCATGATTCTCATGATTCTCTCTTGTATCAATGTTTCTCTCCCTTCCTCTCTAGAAGCAGTGAAAGAATGTAAAAAATAAATAGTCAGTCAATCTTCATCAAAATACTATCCTTGCCCTGGCTGGTGTGGTTCTGTGGATTGAGCATGGGGCCTGCAAACCGAAAGGTTGCAGGTTCGATTCCTGGTCAGGGCACATGCCTGGGTTGTGGGCTGGGTCCCCAGTTGGAGGTGGGCGAGAGGCAACTGACTGCTGGTCTTCTCGCATGTCGATCTTTCTCTCCCTCTCCCTTCCTTCTCCTCCCTCTGAAAATAAATAAAATCTTAAAAAAAATACCATCCTTTACATTTCAAAATTCACAGGGACTAAAAATCATGATCTGACTAAATTTCCCTCGCAGTGTAAAATGCACACTTGAGAATTCCAACATCTCACACCTGTAGCTGTACTGAGACTAGGCCTGTCATTCTGGGTCCACAGGTTCCCACTGTCAGGGGGGACAAAGTACCTGGAGCCACAAGTTGCTCACCTCAAGCCCCAATATAGGGATGTGGCCTCACGGTGTCATAGATTAAAAGTAAAAACCTATATTGCACGCAGTCCCATCAATAAACGTATGTTCTGAAACAAAGGGTACAAATTCTGTCACCATGGCGACCCTTGACCCTGAAGATTACAAGGCCCTTCAGTCGGGACCCACCCCCGCTCCTGACAAGAAAAGATCCACGAGGAAACTGACTCCAGTCCACGAAGAGGACAAGGTCCCTTGAGCTGTGGACAGTAGCGGCGTCGACCTGGATAGGAGCGGGTTCAGCTCACATACCACGTCATGCACTAGACGCATCTCTGCAAAGAAGGATTCAGGCCAACGACCCAAAATCTGCAGCGTTCAGCCACGTGACCTCCATCCACGCCCATTACAGGGACTCTATCCAATGAGGGAAAATGGAGGCGGGGCTTAGGCGAAAGACGGTTGTACAGGGGTGGGGCTGAGAAACTGCCCAATCAAGGCATAGGAAAAGAAAAGTTCTTAAAAATTGTCCAATCATGGCCTGGTGGCGTGACGGAGTTTTACCCAATCAGAGTCATTAGAAAGGAATACCCTGGAGTTCCGTCCAGTCATGTCGCGGGTGCCTGCGGCATTGTCCAATCTGTGGCGGGGAGGCACTGAGCATTCACCGCCGGAGCTGGCGCTTTGGCACCCACCATCTATCTCCGCCGGCTGAGGCGCTCTTGCGTTTCTGTCCGGAGCGACCCTGGCTGTCCTCTCACTACCTCTCACCTTCCGGGTCTCCGGGGCTGCGGGGCTGCGGAACTGCAGGGAGAACGACACCCTGAGAACTAGCAGCACGGCTGTGACATGGTGAGGGCCCGCAGCGCTCCAAGACCGGGATGGCAAACTGGTTGGATCCGGCTGGAAGTGGCGCGCAGGTCGTGTCTTTGCGCCCCACTTCCGTCCTGACCTGAGTCTGTTTTCTCGATTGCGGGGTGGGTTCCGGCCTCATGTCTCGGCCAAGGGGGGGGAGACTGAGGAAGGACCAGACGACCACCGTTGCGGACGGTCAGGGGCTGGGGGCGGGGTGGACATGGAGTGGGAGGACATGATCTAAACGTCATGGATAACATCAAATCCAGACTTGCTTCAAAGACTGGTACAGTAGGGACAGGGCTTGGATCTCAGAGCCGTGCTTGCGTCTCTCATCAGAAGCGGGTTCTTTTATGTGGCAGGAGGGTAAGCAGGAAGGCAGTGTGACAGCAGCTGGCCTCTCTGGCCAGCGAATTCTCAGCTCAGGTCAGCGGGTCCTTGTCTGCTTCTAAGTACTTGTTCAGACGAGGTGGGGACAATGTCTGGGCCTGTCGGGAGGATAGAAGTCTAGTAAATCTCGGGTAAAACATGGGAAACTGTGATCACTGGTCAAGCCTGTGAAATTTGAAACATCCAAGCTTTGTAAGGCGAGATGGAGAGAAGGGACTGCACTAGGGAGAACTCTCAGACCATCCATCTGCAAGTATCTCAAGAGCTGGGCTTTCTGAGTTCTGCTTTTATAAAGGGGAGTCATCAAAAGTAGGAAGGACCGGGTGTGGTTGGGATGGCAGATCCTCATGCCAGTGTGTTCTCAGAAGGGAGTGTCTGTGGGCTAAGGCTGAGGACAGGCCTAATTTCAGGGTTTGGGTTTAGGAAAGAAGCTAAACTCAGGTCTGGGGGACAAGCTTTTGTTCTGCTTGGAAGAACAGTACAACCAATCATTTAGGTCCCAGAGAATTGGGATGTGGGGTGTTTCCCTCTGGCTTTGTCATAGGTAAACATAGGAAACATCTGAAACTCTTATCTTAAGTCAGTGGTTCTTGCAGCGTGCCCTTTTCTAGAACAAATGGTCCGTCCATGCTGTCACAAATGGTAAATTTCATTCTTTTTCATGGTTGAGTAATATTCCACTATATATATATATTACAGCTTTTTTTATCCACTTGTCTATTGATGGGTACTTGAGTTACTTGCATAGCTTGGCTTTTGTAAATAATGCTGCGATGAACATAGGGGTGCATCAGTATTCAGTGTTTACTTTTAAAGCCTTACAACTCATTGGGTGAGGCCCACCGACATTATCCAGAGTCATCCCCTGTACTTAAAGTCAACTGGTTGGAGATATTAACCTAATTTACAAAATACCTTCACAGTAGCTCTTTGATTAGTGTTTAATTGAACAGCTGGGTATGATGACCTAGCCACGTTGATGCGTAAAACTAACCATCACATCTCTGGGTTGAGAGCTGAAGATATGCTGAGATTTCTAGAAGCAGAGGCCTCTTTTCCACTAAGATGTTCTTTTTAATGGTTGAATAATATTCCATTGTATATGTGTAACATAGCTTTTTTATTCACTCATCTATTGATGGGCACATGACTTGCATCCATAGCTTGGCTATTGTAAATTGCACTGCAGTGAACATAGGGGTGCATATATTCTTTCAAAATACTGTTTTGGGTTTCTTTGGATATATTACCAGGAGTGGAATCACTGGGTTATTAGGCAGTTCCATTTTTAATTTTTTGAGGAACTTCCACACTGCTTTCCACATTGGCTGCACCAGTGTGCATTCTCAACAACAGTGCATGAAGGTTCCTCTTTCTTCACATCCTCGCCAACACTTGTTTCTTGTGTATTTATTGATGACAGCCATTCTGACAGGTGTGAGGTGGTATCTCTTTCTGGTTTTAATTTGCATTTCTCTGGTGATTAGTAACATTGAGCATCTTTTCATATGTCTATGAGCCCTCTGTATGTCCTCTTCGAAGAAGTGTCTATTAAGGTCCTTTGCCCATTTTTAAATTGGATTATTTGCTCTTTTGGTGATAAGTTGTATGAATTCTTTATAAATTTTGAACATTAACCCCTTATCGGATGTATGATTGGTGATGAAATTGATTTTTTAATATTATACTTTAACCAGTACCCCTGCTATGATCAGTTATAAATTTAATAATTTGTAGGATTGGGGGATTTCTTAATACTAAATCTAGTACTCCGTCGGCAGCCGTCCGTCTCGAGAGACGATGGTGTAGCTTCTTAAGAGTCTATCTGCACCGCCGAGAATGGCTGTGCAGTCCGACTCGGGAGTGACACGGTATCTGTCTCCTCCCGTGTTGAATCGACATCTTGCGATGACGCTGGAGTGTCCTCTCCAGTGAAGCTGAAGCTACAGAGCCTGGGCAGGGTGATATGGAGGGTCTGCTGTTGCCCATGCAGCAGAGCCCCCCTCTCTTCGCAGCTGAAGGGTCCAAGGGAAAGACGGAGTCAATACAGCTTGGCTTCAGGTGCGCCGCAGGAGTTGCCGGTGTTGACTACAGTGTCGAACCGCCTTAGGGACTCCGGCTCCGGATTTTCTGTCGGGGTTTACTCCCTTAGCCTTTCCCCTGAAGAGGTATGCCGCAAGGCAGCGGAGGTTTTTTGGAGTCAGAGTTTTCCTTCTCTGATGTGCCCTGACTGGAAGATCGAACCAGCGACACTTAGCTCGCAGGCCGACGCTCAATCCACTGAGCCAAACCAGCCAGGACTAAATCTAGTACTAGTAAATCTAATACTAGTAAAGTTTAGTATTTTCACTTTGTAAACCCTTTTCCCACTTTCTTGTTTTCCATGGCCACACTGGCTTGGCCTTCACAGGTATACAATTGTATACATGCCCTTCCTTCCCTTCTTGTTCCAGATCTCAGAGGGAACAGTTGTAATATTTCACTGTTAAATGGGAAGTTGGCTCTGGGCTTTATATAGCCACCATTTCTTTCTGACTATGTGGGTTCCCTTCTTGTCTTTAAGTTGTGTTATTATCAGTGAGCAGTGACATGAGGCCAGCATGTCTTCAGCATCTATGAAGTGGAAGCTTATGGTTTGTGTGTCTTTTTTTCATCAATGGGATAAATTATACTTATTGAACAATCAGTATTTAATCCATCTTGCCTTTCTGGAATGAAATGAACTTGATTTTGATTATTATGCTTTTTATTATTTTATTGTTTTTAAGTATACTTTACTGATTATGTTATTATAGTAGTCCCAGTTTTTTCTCCTTTGCTCCCCTCCACCCAGCACCTCCCTTCCCTCCAGCAATCCCACCCCCGCTTAGTATATAAGTTCTTTGGCTTCACCCTTTCCTGTATTATCCTTAACTTCCCCCTGTCTATTTTGTACCAACCAGTTATGCTTCTTAATCCCTGCACCATTTCCCCATTTCTCCCCTTCCCCCTCCCAGCTGATAACCCTCCAGATGATCCCCATACTTATGATTCTGTTCCTATTCTGGTTTGCTTAGTTGGATTTTGTTTTTATTTTTTAGATTCAGTTGTTGATGGTTGTGAGTTTGTTGTCATTTTAATGTGCATAGTTTTGATCTTTTTCTTAAATAAGTCCCTTTAACGTTTCATATAATAATGGCTTGGTGATGATGAACTCCTTTAGCTTTACCCTGTCTGGGAAGCACTTCATCTGCCCTTCCATTCCAAATGATGGCTTTGCTGGATAGAGTAATCTAGGTTGTAGGTCCTTGCTTTTCATCACATTGAATACTTCTTGCCAGTCCCTTCTTGCCTGCAAAGTTTCTTTTGAGAAATCAGCTGACAGTCTTATAGGCACCGCTTTGTAGGTAACTCTTTGCTTTTCTCTTGCTGCTTTTAAGATTCTCTCTTTATCTTTAACCTTTGGCATTTTAAATATGATGTGTCTTGGTGTGGTCCTTTTTGGGACTAGCTTGTTTGGGACTCCCTGTGCTTCCTGAACTTGTATGTCTGTTTCCTTTGCCAAATTTGGGAAGTTTTTCTTCATTATTTTTTCACATAAGCTTTCACTTTCTTGCTCCTCCTCTTCTTCTGGCACCACTATGGTTTGGATGTTGGCATGTTTAAAGTTGTCCCAGAGTTTCCTAAGCCTCTCTTCATTTTTTTCAATTCCTGTTTCCTCATTCTGTACTGGTTGACTGTTTTTTCTTCCTTATGTTCCAAATCATTGACTTGAATCCCAGTTTCCTTCCCTTCACCATTGATTTTATGTGGATTTTTCCTTCATTTAGCATAGCCTTCACTTCTTTCGTTAGGCATTTTCCATACTTAGACATATCTGTCAAGCCTGTGAGCATCTTTATCACCAGTGTTTTGAACTGTGTCTGTTCATTGGCTATTTCCTTGTCTGTAAGTTTGACTATCTCCTCATTGCTTAGTTCTCCCACTGGAGCCTTGATCCATTCTCTCTTTTGGGACATACTTCTCTGTCTTCTCATTCTGACAGGCTCCTGTGTTTGTTTGCCTCCGTGTCCCAGGTAGAGCTGTTGCGCCTGTTACGTTGTAAGGGGCGGAGCCTTAGGTATTCGTCAGTAGGGTGTCCCGTTTCACCACATCATGGTGCTGTATGTGGGGGAGGAGTCTGAGAGGGAAGAGTGCCGCTTGCTCAGCACTCATCCCTTTTCCAGGCACCTCCCCCACTTCTGTATCTGACTGGTGCCTCTGTAGCTGTTGCTCTGGTGGTCATTCCCAGAGTGGGTGGGTCTGGAGACATTCTAGGACCCTGGGGGCCCTTTAAACAAGCAGACTCTGCTGAGATATTGGCAGTTTCTTCCTCTACCCCAGCCCCCCACTGGCTTGCACAGTTAGAAGCAATGAGGCTTTATTTCCCCTGGTGCTGGAACTGTGAGCTGTGTGGTCTGGTCTGGTGCTGGGAGTGCTCCCCATGTGTGCCTCCCTATTTTTTAAAACGTGTGACTGTGCTTTCCCCCGGCCTGCCGCTGCCGCAGCTGCTGACACCATCACACCACGTCCTCTCCTACCTGTTGTGATGAGTATTTCTTCTTTATATTTTTGTTTGTTGGACTTTCATGCAGCTCCAGTTTCTGGAACTTCTGGTTGTCTGTAGTTTTGAGGTAGTTGTGTTCCTTCTTAGTTCTAGAGGGAGACACAGCGTGTCTGTCTAGGCCTCCATCTTGGCCAAAAGTCTGAGTTATTATGCTTTTTATACATTTATGTATTAGATTGCCTTTTAAAAAGCCTTTTGCCTTTAGAGTTGTGAGGATTATTGCCTTTGAATATGTTTTGAATTATTCCTTTCTGGTCTTGGTAATATTCTGTGTTTGTTTGTTTTCCTACAATTTGGAATCACTGATTTTTGACTATTTGGTATCTGGCCTAGGAACCATTTGAGAATTGCATTTGGTCTGTGGGGATAGTGGAATCAACTGATTTTGTTTCTTTAATGACCACAGATGTTTCAGATATTCTCTTTACTTGCATCATCTCAGGTATCCTTACTGATTTCTATACATTTATCCCGTTACATCTATTAGAAACAAATCTCTTCCCACAAGTGGTTTATAATATCTCTTCAATGTGCTTAATCTCTGAAATGTCTGAAATTTTGCTCCGATCTTGTACTTTATTTGGTCAAGTTCTGTTGTATTGAAATACAAATGCCATTAGTTTAAGAAGGGTATACAGGGTAGGGCCAAAGTAGGTTTACAGTTGTTTGTATAGAAAAGAATACAATAATTAATAAATAGTAATGCAAGAATAAGCTCTGTGTTTTGCATACTCACAACTGTAAACCTTTCTTTGCCCCAATCTGTATTTTTAGCTTGAACTTTTTAACAGCTTTATATGAGATATAATTTAAATACTGTAAAGTTTACCTGTTTAAAGTATAAAATTCAGTGGTATCTGGTATAATTACAGAATTGTGCAACTATCTCCATATTAGAATATTTTTATCACCCCCAAAAGAAAGCTTGTATCTACTGGCAGTTACCCTCAATCAAGTACCCCACACCTGAAGCCTGGTTGCTGACAATTTATTCATCTACTTTCCTTTTTTTTTTTTTTAAAGTATATTTTATTGATTATGCTGTTACAGTTGTCCCAGTTTTTTCCCCTTTGCTCCCCTCCATCCAGTACCCCCCTTCCCTCCAGTAGTCCCAGCACCCCCCTTAGTTCATGTCCATGGGTCGTGCATGTGAGTTTTTTGGCTTCACCCTTTCCTATACTATTTTTAACACTCCCTCTCTATTTTGTATCAACCAGTTATGCTTCTTAATCCCTGCACCATTTCCCCATTTCTCCTCCTTCCCCCTCCCAGCTGATAACCCTGTAAATGATCCCCATACCTACGATTCTGTTCCTATTCTGGTTGTTGCTTAGTTTTTTTATTTTTATTTTTAGATTCAGTTTTTGATAGTTGTGAGTTAGTTGTCATTTTAATGTTCACAGTTTTGATTTTCTTCTTTTTCTTAAAAAAGTCCCTTTAACATTACATATAATAATGGCTTGGTGATGATGAACTCCTTTCACTTTACCTTGTCCGGGAATCACTTCCAGTCTAAATGATAGCTTTGCTGGATAGAGTAATCTTGGTTGTAGGTCCTTGCTTTTCGTCATATTGAATACTTCTTGCTAGCCTCTTCTTGCCTGCAAAGTTTCTTTTGAGAAATCAGCTGATAGTCTTATAGGCCGTCCTTTGTAGGTAACTCTCTGCTTTTCTCTTGCTGCTTTTAATATTCTCTCCTTATCTTGAACATTTGGCATTTTAAATATGATGTGTCTTGGTGTGGTCCTCTTTGGGTCTAGCTTGTTTGGGACTCTCTGTGCTTCCTGGACTTGTATATCTATTTCCTTCCCCAAATTAGGAAAGTTTTCTTTCATTTTTTCACATAAGCTTTCACTTTCTTGCTCCTCCTCTTCTCCTTCTGGCATCCATGTGATTTGGATTTGGCATTTTTAAAATTGTCTCTCCTTGTTTTCTTTCAATTCTTGTTCCTTCATTCTATATTGGTTGACTGTTTATTTCTTCCTTTTGTTCCAAATTGTTGATTTGAACCCTGATTTCCTTCCCCTCACCATTGGTTTCATGTGGATTTACCTTCGTTTCACTTACCATAGCCTTCATTTCTTCCCTTATGCGTTTGCTGTACTTAATCTCTTCCGTCAAGTTTGTGAGCATCTTTATCACCAGTGTTTTGAACTCTTCATATGTTAGGTTGGCTATCTCCTCATCGCTTAGTTCTCCCACTGGAACCTTGATCTGTTCCCTCTTTTGGGCCATACTTCCCTGTCTCCTCAACTTGACAGGCTCTTGTGTTTGCCTTTTGTGTCTTAGGTATAGCTGTTGCCCTGTTAGGTTGTAAGAGGCGGAGCCTTAGGTATTCCTCAGTACACAGTGACCCATTTCACCACGTTGTGGGGCTGTATGTGGGGGAGGGGTCTGAGAGGGAGCAATGCTGCTTGCTCAGCACTCTCCCCTTTTCCAGGCAGTTCTCCTTCCCTTATGGGACTGGCACCCCTTTAACTGTTGCCCTGGTTGTGGTTCCCAGAGTGGGTTGGTTTGTGGATGTTCTATGTCTGCGGGGGCCCTCTAAACAAATAGAGAGACCAGCAGTTTTTCCACCGCCCCAACTCCCACTGGTTTTCACAGTCAAAAGCAATGAAGCTTTATTTCCCTCGGTGCTGGAGCCTTGAGCTGTGCAATCTGGTCTGGGGCCTGGATCACTCCCCAGGTGTCCCTGCTGACTTTTATAATGTGTGACTGCTCTTTCCACTGGCTGGCCATAGCCACTGCCTTGCCACCACACCGTGTTCTCTCCACCCCGGCTCTGCTCCTCCTGCCTGTCTGGGTGAGTATCACTTCTTTATATCTTTGTTTTAATTCCATGCAGTTCAATTTTCTGATAGTTCTGGTGGTTTTTAGTTTTGAGGTAGTGGTATTTCTTCTTACGGTTGTGGAGGGAGGCAAAGCATGTCTACCTGCTACTCCACCTTAGCCAGTATTTATTTCTTTTTAGAGTGAGGGGAAGGGTGGGAGAAAGAGAGGAAGAGAAACATCAGTGTCTATTTATCTACTTTCTATCTCTGCAGATTTGCTGCTTCTGTACATTTTATATAAATGATTTAATACTATGTGTGGTCTTTGTGAAACCTAGTAATGTTTTTAAGTTTTATTTTATTGTGCCATGGATCATCAGTACTTTATTTCTTTATTACCAGTAGTATTCCATTGCATGAATATTCTACATTTCACTTTCCAATTCAGCTAATGGACTTTGAGTTGTTTCCACTTTTGGGCTATTTTGAATAATTCTACTGTGAATATATATATACACACACAATCATATGCTGCTTAATGATGGATACATTCTGAGGAATGCATCCTTTGGCGATTTTGTCAGTGTGCAAACATCATGGAGTGCACTTATACCAACCTAGATGGTGTAACCTACTGCAAACCTAGGCTACAAGCCTGTACATTACATTACCATACAGAAAAACATGAGATTTAGTTAAGCACAAAAGAAAATGCTGCAATAAATAGGAGATGTAGGAGGCTGTGCGCGGTAACACGGCATCCTGTCTTACAGCTAACTTCTAAGTATAAAAAGTACAGTTTAACATAATGAGAAAAAATAGTATAGTTAGGTGATGTTTCCCATTACTTAATGTGACCAATGCCATCTTATGAAGCTAGCTGAGCACCAGTTCACCTCTGGATAAGTGGGTCCCTATCACCTGAAAGGACAAGTGGGCCCATTAAGTGTTTACTGCTTTGGATTATACAGCTTTTAACAAGAATGTGACACGTGGCTACAAGTCACCAGTGTTAGCACCGGCCTCTTTACTATATATATCACACCCACTTCCCCTTTTTACTGCAGAGATATATACCATCTTGCTGCTGCCAGAGACTCTGCTTCTATCCATAAGTTTCCTTAATAAACTTTGTTTAATACTGGAGTTGTCAGCCTCTTGCCTTGGTCTCTTGGCACCTTAGGAATACATAAAGCAGTGACATAGCCCTTATTATCGTTATCAAGTAATATATACATTATTGTATGTGCTATATACATTTACATGACTGGTGGCACCATAGGTTTACAGCAGCATCACCACAGACTCATGATTTTTTAAAAAAATAATAGTTTGATCTTTATTTCATTGGTGTGATGTCATCTAATATTGCTCTAAAGTGTACATTAAATAGTTTTTTTCTCTCTGTTAAAGTTGCCTTTTCCTTATTACCATCAATTCTCTCAGCGATTCTTTGTGGGACCATTTTCCTCAAATTCCGGGCACTCAGTTGTTCATTTGAGAGGCCCTGCAGGTTTGAAAATTTCTTCAGGGACCAGATTTCCCTCTTACCCAGCAGGTGTGCCAGGCCCCAGCAATGGCCTATACCTGTGCCCACAGTGTCAGCCTCATCCTGGGAGGGGTTGTGTCTCTGCCTCTGTCAGAGATGAGGAGACTAGATCAGGCTCCTCAATACTGTTGAATTCCAAGGTGAGAGCTGTTTAGATCAAGTGGCACTGGAAATCTGTGTTCATGAATTTCTGACATTCTGGTTCTAGATCTTGGAGCTGACAAAGAACTTGAGCAAGCCAAGTATTCGATTCCACATTATCTGAATGATGATTTCATTTTTAGTTTTTCTATACTCAGAATCTGCTCTATCTTATTAAAAATCATTTTTTTCTATTTGTGAATAAGTTTATATCACTTGTTCTTGCACTTTGCTTCAAAGTTCGAAGTTCTTACCACAACTGACTGTACTGCATTTGGTTTGCTTGCTTATTGTCATTTCCCAAGAGAGCCTGAGCTCAGGAGTTCTAAGAGTTTCAATCTTTGTTGGCCTCCCCCATCCTCCCGCACATGTTGGGAAAGTGTTGACTTATTGAAATAGAATATGTGGGATATTTCAGGACACGGTGGTCTTTGCGGATGTGGCTGTGAACTTCACTCAGGAAGAGTGGGCTTTGCTGGATGGTGCTCAGAGGAAGCTCTACAGAGAAGTGATGCTGGAGACATTCAGGAACCTGGCCTCAGTGGGTAAGGATGGCTTCATCCCTGACTGTCTTTTATGTCAAAAGTATTTCTTACAGCTGTCCTTATTTATTGGGTCCAAGGAAGGGCCATGTGTCAAAAAAAAGATGCAACCCAGGCCTTCATGGAACCTATCTAGAGTCAAATATTTTTTTCATAATAACAAAGTTTTACATATTAAAGTTACTTTTTATTTCTTTTGAACAAAAATCTGAGGTTCCTGATTTTTTAAGTGTGAGCATAAATCTCCAGTTTGCTGTGGGGAAGTGAGAGCAGCTTTATGGTTTTCATCCTTGAGACATTTACACTGTGATTAATACAAATTTGACATGGTCATGCTACAATTAAGTCCATACTATATACTTCACCATTGGCCATGAAACCCAACTATGGGTCCTTCTCATAGATTGTTGCCTTCCATCCTCCATCATGAGGACCTTTTCTCCAGGTGTAGGACATCAGTCAGACACACCATCTGTCTTCTGATAGCAGCAGGGGCTGTAAAGAAAGGGTTCATCTAGGGCCGCTTTATCTGAGAACTCGAGGGAGCAACAACCCTCAGGAGGAGTGAGACTGGATAAGGGATTGATATTTGGACAAATCCATTAGAAACATGACTCAGTCTGTATTTGAGAAAGGTGATGTTTTACATTTAGTGGCTTTCCTGTTGGACTTTTTATGTATCCTCCCTCATGTGGGAAGACTTTCTCTATCTCCTCTTGTAATGGGAGTACTTGGACACATGCATTTTGCCCAGTTCCTCCCTACTTTGCATTTTTGATAACATTTATCTTTATTTGGTCTCTGTCGTTTTTGTAATATTTCTTAGTGCTACCAGGTTGCCATTTTGACTCACTTTTCCTGTTATTGCCGAAGACCCAAATAGCAAAGATCCTTTCTTTGCTTACTTATTTTTCTTGCCCTAGCCGGCATAGCTCAGTTGGTTGGAGCAATGTCCAGTAACCCAAAGGTTGCTGGTTCAATTCCCAGTCAGGGAACATGCCCAGGTTGCTGACTTGGTCCTCAGTTGAGGCGCATGCAGGAGGCAGGCAATTGGTGTGTGTCTGTCTCACATTGATGTTTCTCTTGCTTTCCCTTCCTGCCTCTCTTGAATGAGAATAAAATAAATCTTTAAAAAATAAACTTATTCTTCCTTATAAAATTCATTTATACTTTTCTATCAGTATATGAAAATTAATCATACATTCTTATTTTATTTTCTTTATTTCACCATTTCTTTCCCAGGAAATTTAATTGAATTATCCTATCAGTTGTTACAGATTGTTTCACTGAAGTTAAAACCCATGCATCATGTCCTGGGAAGGGTACTTTGGAGAATAAAATACGCAGTGAAGAGAAAATACTGAGATTCACAAGAAATGATTCCTGGCCTGATTTTAGAGAAAATTGTACAGTTTATAACATTGCAGATCAGCACCAGCCCCAAGAGAGGCATTTGAGGTGAGTGGCACAGGGGAATTGGGAATCTCAGCAGAATGTTAGACTAATCTGAAATTAAAGAGAAAGTATAAACCTAGCTAAACAATTGTGTACTCAGAGAATTTTTATGCGACACTATTTTCATAAATGTGATGTAGGTATTGAGTGTCTAAAATAGAATTCAGATGGAAACAATGATCAGGAAACCCCATATGCAGAAACACTGAAAGTTATGACTCTATTTTAACTCAGCCAGAGCAAAAAGCTTGTTTCATGATGGAACAATGCAGACAGTGCCAAAAACATACCCATGCATTGAAAATGGTAAATATGTGGTTAAAACAATTATTAACACTATTAATAATCATTAATAAATAAACCACTTATGATCATTAATCACTGATAGTGTGCTTCCTAATTTGAACAGAAGTCATGTGCTGGAGACTCCCTGTGAAACTAATGAAGATAATCAATGTGGAGATATCCTGAACCAGGAGGAGAGACATCTGCCTGGAGTTAAACCCTATAAATACACTAAATGTGGAAAAGCCTGCATGGATCAGCGAAGCTCTCCCACTGGGCATGAACCTTATCCATGTGAGGAGTGTGGACAAGCCTGTAGGTGTGTCTTGTGTCTGAGCACTCATGTGGAACCAGACCATGTGGAGAAATCCTATCAGTGTCAGGATGCTGGGAGAGCATCTGAGAGACACGTGCCGAGTCTCAGTAATAAAAACTCCATTGAGTGTAAGAAATGTGGAAAAGCTTTCACTTGTCACTCATCCTTTCGGGGACATGTGAGAGGTCTTTGTGGACAGAAAATCCATGTGTGCAAAGTATGTGGGAAAGCCTTTATGTATTACTTTTACCTTACAGGACATGTGAGAACTCACACTGGAGAGAAATCCTATGAGTGTAAGGCATGTGGGAAAAATTTCGGTAGTCTGAAATACTTCAGAAGACATGTGAAAACACACAGTGGAGTGAAACCCTATGTGTGTAAGGAGTGTGGGAAAGGCTACAGGTATCTCACTAATCTGCAAGAGCATGCACGGACACACAGTGGGGAGAGACCCTATGTATGTCAGCACTGTGGGAAAACCTTTAGTCGTCACTCCTCCCTTCGAGGCCACGTGAGAACACACAGTGGGGTGAAACCCTATGAATGTCAGCAATGTGGGAAAGCTTTCAGGTTTCCAGCAAACCTACAAGTACATGTGAGGACACACACTGGGGAGAGACCCTGTGAATGTCAGCACTGTGGGAAAGCATTTAGGTATGCTGCATCCTTGCGAGTACATGTGAGGACACACACAGGGGAGAGACCCTATGAATGCCAGCAATGTGGCAAAGCCTTCACGAGTCACTCCTACCTTCAGAAACATGTGAGAACACACAGTGGGGAAAAATCCTATGAATGCAAGGAGTGTGGGAAAGCTTTTAGGCAGCTTCAACATTTTCAAGGTCACATGAGAATACACAGCGGAGTGAAACCTTACGAATGTAAAGAGTGTGGGAAATCCTACAGTTTTCTCTCATCCCTTCGAATACATGTGAGAATGCACAGTGGGGAGAGACCCTTTGAGTGTCAGCAGTGTGGGAAAGCCTTCAGCCGTCTCTGTTCCCTTCAAGGACATATGAGATCACACACGGGCGTGAAACCCTATGAATGTAAGGAGTGTGGGAAATCCTTCAGGTATCCTGACAACCTGCGAGTGCATGGGAGGACACATACTGGGGAGAAACCTGATGAATGTCAGCACTGTGGGAAAGCCTTCAGGTATCCCACATCCCTGCGAAAACACGTGAGAACACACAGTGAAAAGAATACCTGAATGTCGGCAGTGTGGGAGAGCCTTCATGTATCTTGAATATCTGCAAGCAGGTACTCTGAACACAGGACTCTGGGATGCCTTTATTCATTCTTAAAATTTTGTTGTAAATGTGAGCAAACACTGGAGAGAAACTAGATAGAAAAAATGTGAAAAACCTTCAGATGTAGCACTTATTTTGTATATGAAAATTCAGAGCAGGACTGAAATCTTTTAATTATTAGATATATGGTATTGCCTTTGTAAATAGCTCATCCTTAATAGCGATTTCCAGTTTACTCATTTCTGGTTATGTTTCTGATATGAAATGAGATAAATATATCTCTTATGTCCCTTTATCTGTACTACACATACTACCTTGGGCCTTAAATAATTATATAGTTGTATAAAACTTGTCTCATTGCCATCACTATTACTTTTGGACTTACGGGTATTTGGTGTTTGTTTTTTTTCATAATTTAGTGATTTGTGTGTGTGTGTGTGTGTGTGTGTGTAAAATTTACAGTTGGGGAAACTGACACTCAGAGAACCAAAGTGACTTGCCTAATATCATACAACAGTTAAGAGTTGCTAAGGCTTCTCTCTCTCTCTTTTTAATGGGAAAACTTTGTTTATATTTGTAAATTTGGAGTGGTAGACATATTATCCCTTTCTTTAATTTATTTTTTCAATTACAGTTTACATTGAATATTATTTTGTATTAGTTTCAGGTTTAACAGCACAGTGATTAGATTAAGTCATTTTTATTTTCATGTGAAATGATATAATTTTAGATGAAAGGTTTTTTATTTCTCTTATGTTCCTAGTATGTGGTCATGATATGAGACCTGTATTGTTTACATTTCTTTTCTTGTTGACTGCTGTAGATACCTACCCTTCACTTTAGCCTTTATTATAGAAACTTGTATCTTTCACATTTGTTTGTTGCTAGTGGATATCACATCTGTGTTCCTCACAGAAGTTCATAATTATGGCAAGATCTCCTCTGATTGTGTTCTTAATTTGATCTTTTCTTAATATCTCTTATCTTCCTTGGCAGTTGGACATGATCCATTGAATTACGAAGAGAATTCATGGTGTGAAAATGAATGCCGATGTCTAGATTATTCCATGTATTATGTTGTTGACAGGGGTAAGGTGGGAAGATATATCCCATCTTCCTTCTATTTAGGTCCTGAGAAGAGGAAGATATGTGAGATTGGAAATGAAGAAGCCATGGCTCTCACTCTGTACCGTCAGCAGATAGAGATGTGGGAACCTAGTGTACCTGAGATACAGCACATTCTTCTGATTTCTGTCTCTGCCCATCTAAGAACAGCCCCAACAAAACACGTTTGATGTTAGTTTTCTCTTAGGCAGTGGATTCCACAGACATTTTCAGGAGCTCCTCCATCATGGACCCTCTGTGGTTTTCAGGTTCAAACAGATTCTTGCATTTTCCTGTAGCTCTTTGACGTACAACAGGCCACTTCTTCGGGCTATGGAATTTAGCAATCTTCTCTCATCCTATTGCCTCCTTCCTTTCCAATGTCTCCTAAATATGTGATTTTTGTAGGAAGCATTTTGTTTCTCTACTGGTAGATCTTTTTCTTGCCTCCACCCTGACACACTGAATGCTGGAGCCAAAAATACAGGGAACTTACATCCCAGGTTGCATGGTTGAGAGGCTGCACTGATCTTGCATTTCTTGTTTCTGAATACTTCCATGGTTGAAATAAACATTTGTGAATACATTTGGCAGTTTGTGGAAGTTTTCTCATAGCTGAATGCTCTCTAAATGATAAGCCCAGTATGTTTAATTTTGCTTAATTTTTTGTATGTGACTACCAAGTGTTTAATTCTCATTTTTTAAAAGATTTTATTTATTTTTAGAAAGGGAGGAAGTGAGGGAGAAAGAGGAAGAGAAACATCAATGTGTGAGAGAAACATCGATCGGTTGCCTCTAACATGGGCTCCCACCAGGGACCTGGCCCACAACCCAGGCATTTGTCCTGACCAGAAATTGAACCGGTGATCATTTCTTTGCGGGACAATGTTCAGCCAACTGAGCCACACCAGTCAGGGCTAGTTCTCATTTTTTAAATATGTGATTCAAACTGCATCTTTTTTTCAAATATAATTTTCTACATTGTTTCTTGGCTATTATTTAGATTTTCAAATCTATAGTATATTGACTTATGTTTAATTAACAGTGTATGTTAAAATAACCCATTTTAAGGAATTATTTGTTCTTGTAATTGTGACCATTTTTCCATATGTATTCTGGGGTAATACTAAATACATACGCCTTTTGAAATTATTTTTTTTTTCCTTAATTTGTATGCACCTACCATCTTTTTAAAATAAAAATAACTTATTTGTTGCTAATACTGAAACCTAGCTATTGTTTATATCAGTGGTCTTCAGTCAGGAGTCCTGCTCCTACAGCTCAACAGTGTGGGAGGGAAGCAGACATACATATCTTCTCTAGTTGTCTGGAGAACTAGAACAGTGTTCTAGGTGAGGTGAGCATTTTAGTTGTGGTGGCAATGAGTTAGGAGACAGTTTATAGGCACAAGTGCCTTGAGTAAGTTCTACTAATTTCTGGAAATGCTGCTTCTAAATGTTTGTTTTCAAAAAGCCTTTAGAGCTTTAATGGACATGTGTTCCTGTCTTACATCTATCTTGATGCTAGTAGTTTTGCTGAATATCCACAGGACGATTCTTCCTATGATGGATGGGGACTGATTGTTAATGCTACTACCCAGGCATGGTCCCTTGTATTATTTCCACTGGATGAGAAAGTGGGCTTTTCTCTCTCCACTAAGCTCACTTACGATTCTATTGATCTGCCCCCAAAAGACAAAGCTTAATTCCTGTTTCTGTCAGATGGCCTCCAGTGATATCTCTCTGGCTATATGCAATCTGGAAGTATAGTGTTTTCATTTACCTGGCTGTGACTGTATTTCTCAGATGGTATGTAAGGTGGCTAGTCCATGAAGGACTTGAGAGAGGAAATGGTCAGTAAAGATACCTGTACTGAGAGGAAGCTTGTACCTAATCAATTTCAACAATTGTCAGAATGGACTTTATTCTCCAGTGTCATTGATTTGTCAATATTACCAATACTCATGGACATCGACACGCTAATAAGGCTTGCCATTGGTGCACTGACCTATCACAGCATGGAAGATGTGCATCACATCCATGTAGTGGGATTCCAACACCAGCTGATATGACTGGTTGCTGACCTCAAACCCCAGAGGTGGGGGCAGGGCCTTCCTTAAGGTTATAGGTTAATGTCAAGTGGGATCCTGTCTTTCAAAAGGTGATGTCACTAGAGTCTGTTGTTAAAATAGCAGGGGTTCATGGGACCACGACCCCAGCTGACTCCTGAACCAGGAGGTAGCTAGGTGCTTTTGTACTCTCCTGTCATGGCTCCATACAAGGGGCACTCTGGGGAAATTGAGTCAGAACTTCTTGGTCCAAGAGGAGGACGAGGAGTGTTCTCCCACAGCTGCACTCAGCTATCAAGTCTGAGGGGCTAGATGCAGCTTCTGGAGCCAACTTCCTGGGCTGGTGGATCAGTACCTTGTATCCCAAAGGCCTGTCACTCAGGATATGGTCCCATGGGGAGGGATTCCAGGAGCACCCTCCAATCAGGGCTGGGGGCAGGTGTGCTTACAGCCCACCTGGACATTGCTTTCCCAGTAGCTGCAGTGCTTGTGGGCACCTGCCCAGCAGGATTCTAGAGTCCAGTCCTTATCTTTGCACCTGCAGGACAGCAGAGAATCTGCCCAGAGCAGGGAGCTCAGAGGCAAGATGGAGAGTGCATGTCTGTAAAAGGCTAAAAATGGAACACAGTCCAAACCAGAAAACTCAACAAACCTTCCTGCTTCTTGCTAATGTGACTGTTGCCTCTTTGCTACTTAATTTTAGCTGCACTTCATTCTCTCTGCTTTGATATACATTCATAAAATTATGTTTACCTCCTGACACCATCTAATCCAGAGTAAAGGGTCACTTCCTCAAACACTTAAGTCATCTAACATATGTCAAATGTTCTAATGTCATAAATGTCATAATATGTTGCCCTTACTGGCACATTGTACTATCCTGCATGAGGTGTGTTTATCCTCAGTGCTCTAAGTCAGGACCCCTACTTTCTGTTGACTACAGATGTAATCCTGGTAGTCTCTGGCTAGATAACATTGACAAAAATCATTATTTTATTCTTATTAATTTAACAATAAAAAATTTAAATATATAAGAACAGATATTTACCTGAATGAAAAATTCATATGCACCTGGTCCTATTGAGTAAGAATGCATAGGAATATAACTGATTCTCTTAAATTGAGGAAATTCTGAGGCTAAATTGACAACCCATAGTGCAAAGGGATATTTTATAACCTCTCAACCATTCATTGAAAAGTAAATTTGTTAATATACAACTGATTTAAAAACACAGTTAATATGACTTTCCTGAAACAGGTGCACATCGTTGAATAAAATGCACATCATTTTTAATCACACTTAAATGTAACAGTCAAAACACATACTGAGGGCTTGTATTCAGTAACAAAAACTCCTATAATCTGAGAGATGAGGAAGGGGCTTATTTCTTATGTGGAAGGATAGAACAGTGTGGCCACTCAGCGCTGCTGCCGAGAAACAAAGTCCTATGGATTTTTTTCTGCACCATCATATCTGTTGTGATGGAGTCAAGATCCCAGATCTTATTCAAATGTCAATAGGGTGGGTGTTCACTACAGAAATGAGATCTTATACAAACATGGTAAGACCTAGAGATGAGGAAAGTCAAAGCATCAGAGGGTCCACAACCATGACAACCTGAATCTGTGGCCTGGTGGACACGTTGGGGTTTGTTGGAAAACCCAAACCTGTGGACTCATGACTATAGACTCTGATCCACAATGGGGAGCT
Organism: Furipterus horrens; assembly: GCF_987537825.1. NCBI lineage: Eukaryota > Metazoa > Chordata > Mammalia > Chiroptera > Furipteridae > Furipterus > Furipterus horrens. Next base: position 38,690,641 of record NW_028327180.1, on the reverse strand, counting down.
CATGTGTGGAAGCCAGGACCTCCAAAAAAATCAAAAAGAAAAAGGTGTTTAGTTTGGGTATATACTTGACCGACTAGGCTGTTTATCAGAAAACCAAGCTGTGAGCCAGTCTTTTTTCTTCTTTTTTAAGTATATTTTATTAATTATGTTGTTACAGTACTTCTAATTTTTTTCCCATTGCTCCCCTCTGCCCAGTACCCCCCCTTCCCTCCAGCAATCCCACCCACCTTAGTTCATGTTCATGGGTCATACATATAAGTTCTTTGGCTTCACCCTTTCCTACACTATTCTTAACTTCCCCCTGTCTATTTTGTACCAACCGATTATGCTGCTTAGTCCCTGCACCAATTCCCCATTTCTCCCCCTCCATCCTCCCAGCTGATAACCCTCCAAATTATCCCCATACCTATGATTCTGTACCTACTCTGGCTTGCTTAGTTGGATTTTGTTTTTATTTTTTAGATTCAGTTGTTGATAGTTGTGAGTTTGTTGTCATTTTAGTGTTCATAGTTTTGATCTTTTTTTTATTTTTATTTTTTATTTATTTTTTATTATTGATTATGCTGTTACAGTTGTCCCAATTTCTTTTCCCCCTGCTCCTCCCTCCCTCCAGTTGTCCCCCCCCCTTAGTCCATGCCCATTGGTTGTGCATATAGTTCTTCTCAACATCTTCCTACCTACTCCACTCCCTCCTACTATGCTTCTTAATTCATGCCTCATCTCCCTCCCTTTTCCTCCTTCCCCCTCCCCACTGACCTCCCCTCAATATGTTCCCCATACCTATAATTCTTTTTCCCCTCTCGTTGCCTGCTTAGTTTGCCTTTGTTTCGATTCCCTAGCTTCTGCTGTTGGTTGTGATACAGTTTTCATTTTAATGTTCATAGTTTTGATCCTCCTTCTAAACCAGTCCCTTTAACATCTTGTATAACAGTGGTTTGGATCTAACAAACTCCTTCAGTTTTACTTTGTCCTGGAAACACTTTTTCTGCCCTTCTATCCTGAATGACAGCCTTGCTGGATAGAGTAATCATGGCTGTAGGTTTTTGATTTTCATTACTTTGAGTACTTCTTGCCAGTCCCTTCTTGCCTGTAAAGTCTCCTTTGAGAAACCCGCTGACAGTCTAATTGGGACCCCTTTGTACATAATACTTCTCTCTTACTGCTTTTAAGATTCTCTCTTTATCATTAATTTTTGACATTTTGATGATAATGTGTTTTGGTGTGGTCCTCCCTGAGTCCAGCCTATCTGGAACTCTTTGTGCTTCCTGGACCTGTAAGTTCATTTCCTTCCCCAAGTTAGGGAAGTTCTGCTTCATTATTTTTTTCACATAGTTTTTCAATTTCTAGTTCTTCTTCTTCACCCTCTGGCAATTTGATAATTCGAATGTTCGATCACTTATAGCTGTCCCAGAAGTTTCTGAGCCTCTCATCATATTTCTCACTTTTTGTTTCCTCTTTCTGCACTGGTTGACTGTTTGTTCCCTCCCCATGTTCCGATTTGTTAATTTGATCCCTGGCTTTCCCTTCTTCACCACTTGTATGTATTTTTCTTCATTTCAGCAGGACTAGCCCTCATTCCTTCCCTGTCTTGATTCAGCCCCGCTGTTAGGTCTGTAAGCTGCCTTATGACTATAGCTCTGAACTGAGCCTCGGAAAGATTTTCTATTTGTTCATCGGTCAAGGCTTTTATTTGTTTTTTCGTTAGCTGTGTGATTGGTATTTCAATCATTAATTCTGCCATTCTGACCGTTTTGTTTATCTTTCCTTCTTGTGCAGGGTGCTGTCACACCTCCTATGCTATATTGGGCGGAGCCCTGTGTGTTCGTCACAACCTGGAGACCTTTCTCACCACACTGTGGTGCTTTGCATGGGAACGGGGGTCCAAGATGGATTCCTGCTGTTATTCTGTGCTGAGGAACAGGGCTGCCTCCCAATGGGGTCTGCCTTCCTGGGCATTGGAATCGCGAGCCGACGGATCTGGTCTGCAGCCAGGGCTGGCTCCTCAGCGCTTCTCTCCTCCCCGCAAATACAAGTGTCTGCTTACTGAATCCCGCTGTTCGCTGCTGCGTCTGCTGCCTCCAGCACAGTTCGATCTTTCTCAGCTGCGGGCTCACACTTCCTACCCGTCCAGATGAGCACCACTTGTTTATGACTTAATACGTTGGACTTCCATGTAGCTTTGTTTTCAGGAACTTCTTATTATTTTTAGTTTTGCAGTAGTTGTAATACTTCTTAGTTGTAGAGGAAGACAGAGTGTGTCAGTCTATGCCTCCATCTTGGCTGGAAGTCGGCAGTCTGATCTTCTTTTTCTTAAATAAGTCCCTTTGACATTTCATATAATAATAGCTTAGGGGTGAAGAGCTCCTTTAGCTTCACGTTGTCTGGGAAGCACTTCATCTGCCCTTCTATTCCAAATGATAGCCTTGCTGGATAGAGTAATCTTGGTTGTCGGTTGCTTTTCATCACATTGAATACTGCTTGCCAGTCCCTTCCTGCCTGCAGTGTCCTCTGAGAAATCAGCTGATAGTCCTATAGGCACTGCTTTGTAGGCAACTCTCCGCCTCTCTTTTGCTGCCTCCAAGACTCTGTCTTTATCTTTCACCTTTGGTATCTCAATCATGATGAGTCCTGGTGTGGTCCCCACTGGGTCCATCTCGCCCGGGACCCTCCGTGCTTCTCGGACCTGTATGTCCATCTCCTTCGCAAAATTTGGAAAGTTTTACTCATTTTTTCCAATTCTTTCTTCCTCATTCTGTTGACTGTTTTTTTTTCTTCCTTATATTCCAAATCATTGATCTGAACCCCGGTTTCCTTCTCTTCACCATTGGTTTTGTGTGGATTTTCCTTCGTTTCACTTAGCATAGCCTTCACTTCTTCTCTTATGCGTTTGCTGTACTCAAGCATATCTGTCAAGCCTGTGAGCATCTTTATCACCAGTGTTTTGAATTCTGCGTCTGTTAGGTTGTCTATCTCCTCATCTGTGAGGTTGGCTATCTCCTCGTCGCTTAGTTCTCCCACTGGAACCTCGATCCATTTCCCCTTTTGGGCCATACTTCTCTATCTTCTCATTCTAACAGGCTCTTTTGTTTGCCTCCATGTCCCAGGTAGAGCTGTTGTTCCTGTTACGTTGTAAGGGGCGGAGCCTTAGGGATTCATCAGTACAGGGTGACCTGTTTCACCACCTTGTGGCGCTGTATGTGGGGGAGGGGTCCGAGAGGGAACAATGCTGCCTGTCCAGCACTTGCCCCTTTTCCAGGCACCTCTCTCACTTCCACACTGGACTGGCAACCCTCTAGCTGCTGCCCTGGCGTCGTTCCCAGAGTGGGTGGGTCTGAGGACGTTCTAGGATCGTGGGTGGGTGCCCTTTAAACAATCGGACTCTGCTGAGACTGGCAGTTTCTGCCTCCACCCCAACCCCCACTGGTTTGCACAGTCAGAGGCAATGAGGCTTGATTTTCCCTGATGCTGGGACCCTGGGCTTCAAGGTCCGGTGAGGAGCTGGGAACTCTCCCCAGGTGTCTCTCCTGACTTTTTAAAACATGTGACTATGCTTTCCGTTAACTGCCACTGCCGCCACCGCGGCTGCCACCGCGGCCGCCACCGCTGCTGCCACCACACCATGTCCTCTCTGCCCTGGCTCCGCCCCTCCTACCTGTCTGGATGAGTATTTCTTCTTTATATCTTTGTCGGTTGGACTTCCATACAGTTTGATTTTCTGGAACTTCTGGTTGTTTCTAGTTTTGAGGTAGTTGTATTCCTTCTTAGTTGTGGAGGGAGATGCAGTGTTGTGAGCCAGTCTTAAGAAGCCTAATGCATTGTTCTGTACACAGTGACTCCAAACCTTGAGAGTAGTGGCTTCTTCACTACTACCTTCCAAACATCATGCAAGTGAAGCCATTGCTGAATTCTAACCTGGGTCATCATGATGAAGATTCTGGGAAATAGAGCTCCTAGCCTTACCCACAATGAATAATCATTAGCTACCTGTAGATTTCACTGACTTTTCACAGTAGCACAGAAATATCCAGCACTTTGAAAGATGAGAAGGATATATACAGATTTTATATATTTCATATATATCTGGGTCCAGAGAATAATAAACCAGACAGTAAAATAATTATTTCAGATAACACTGAAAGCTGATGCTGAAATCAATTATAAAATATATACAAGTACATGTATCTGTATATACTGGGTTCAATGGTGTTCCCCCAAATTCCATACCTACTTGGAACCTCAGAATATGGTCTTATTTGGAAATAAAGACTTTGCAGATGTAATCAAGATAAGGTCATACTGAATTACCGTCAGTCTTAATCCAGTGATGGGAATCCTTATAAAGAGAAAATCTGGATACAGAGACCTGCACAGAAGACAGACATGTTTGCACCATGTGAAGACATAAGCAGAGGTCTGTGTGATCTGCTTAAAAGCCACGGAATACCAAAGACTGTAGACAACCACGGTAACAGAGAGAGAGGCCTGGATCAAATTCTCCCTCACTGCCTCCAGAAGGAATCAATTCTGCCAACACAACCTGATTTCAAACTTCTACCTTTCTAAGTGGTGAGAAAATAAACTTCCGTTGTTTTAGCCACCCAGCCTGTGGCACTTTGTCATGGCACCCTGAGCAAACTAATCCACTTCCCAAAGAGGGAGTGGGCCTTGGATATTTGGAGGACAGCCAGAGGCCAGTGTGCCTGGAGCAGAGTGAGAGGGGAAGCAAGGAGAGCAGAGGTGGCAGGACAGTGTTGGGGAGGGTGGGCACTTCGAGTTGTGACACACTGGCAGCCAGGGTAGACTGACTTGTGGTGAGTGACATGGAGCCTGAAAATGACCTGATGAGGCAGCTTCCCAAGATCCCTCAGTTACCTTGAGGACAGACACTATTCTCAGGAATCTAATTTTAAGTCAGAGTCATCAGAATTTCTTGATGGACTTGAAGGTAGGATAAGAGGATGAGTCAAGTGTGACCCCATTATTTTGTACAGGAGCAAAGGGCAGGAGAGAGTTGCCATCAACTGAGATGTAAGTGGTCACCCCTTGAGAAGGACTTTGGTGGAGCATGAGGGTTCATCTTGAAGCATGTGGAAGTGGAGATGAGATTAGGACAAACTAAAACATAAGATAAAGGTATAAGAATGTTATCAGAGCCCTGGCTGGTGTGGCTCAGGGGAATGAGTGCTGGCCTGTGAACCAAAGGGTTGTTGGTTCGATTCCCAGTCAGGGCACATGCCTGGGTTGTAGGCTAGGTCCCCAGTTGGGGGCATGTGAGAAGCAACCACACATTGATGTTTCTTTCCCTCTCTTTCCCCTCTCTCTAAAAATAAATAAGTAAAACAATAATAAAAGTAAAAATGTTATTGGATTTTACTACAATTTAAGAAAACACTCAAGAAGAATATTATTATTATTATAAACATTAACCCTGAAAGCAAAACTGTGAAACAGCCAAAATAGTCATTAACAGTCAAATCAATACACTAAAAAGGTAAAATCCTCCAAGGGTAAAAATAGATGAACAAACGTAAATAAACAGCAAAGCTCTGGAAGACTCTACACATTTCTGAACAAGCTATTTGATATAAAATAGCACATACAGTGTGATTCTATTTACATGCAATATAAAACAGGGAAAAGTATTGCATACACAGATGACAAAAGTATTCGGGAACAAAAGGAAATTATCTTTTTTAAAAAAAGATTTTATTTATCCATTTTTAGAGAGAGAGGATGGGAAGGAGAAAGAGGGAGAGAAACATCAATTGGTTGCTTCTTGCACATTCCCAACTGGCACCTGGCCCACAACTCAGGCCTGTGCTCTGACTGGGAATCAAACCAGTGGCCTTTTGGTTTGCAGGCCAGTGCTCAATCCACTGAGCTATATCAGCTAGGGGAAAAGGAAATTATCTTGTATTAGTTTGGGATGTTGGTGATTTCAAGAGGGCAGGGTGATTTCAAGAGGGCAGGGTGAGACTTCTTACAGGGCATCAGCCAGTGGGTTGGCCTCACTGTCGTGTATGGGTTGTGGTGTTATGGATATTTATTTTGTAATTTGTGTCAAATATATGTTTTATGACCCTAGACGGGTGGCTCTGTTAGTTGGAGCATCATCCTGTACACCAAAAAGGTTGTGGGTTCAATTCTGAGTCAGGGCACGTACCTATGTTGAGGGTTTGGTCCCAACTGGGGCACATAGGGGTGGCAACTGATCAATGTTCCTCCCAAACTCTGCCTCTCTCCCCCTTCCTCTCTCTCTGAAATCAATAAACATATCCTTGAGTGAGGATTAAAAATAAGTTTTATACATTTTTACACATGTATATTTTACAGTAAAATGTTATGGTACCACATTTAAAAAATCTATTTCTAATGATCTCAACAGATGTATAAAAGCATTTTATACTATTCAACATTCATCTATGACAAATTTATTGGTAATTTAGTGATAGATGAAAACTTTCAAAATTTTCTGAAGGGCCTCTTCAAAAAAATGTTTATGAAAGAACATAATATTGAACAAGAATATTCAGTATTCTCTTGTTCAATAAAATCACATACAAAACAAGACTACACATCACTCTAGTCCCCTTCAGCAGCTGACTAGGTATCTGAGTCAGTGCCATGAGAAATAGGTATCAGGTTAATAAAAGAAAAAAGTAACTTGTCTTGTTTCAGAGCTGAAACAATTGTGTATATAGAACCATATAGAACTTCAAATGCACATAAGGGTAACCAGCAAGAAAAAAATAACAGATTTTTAGAATGTGAGCTTAATATAAAATTTGTTTCTTATTAGTATGTATAGAAAGAAGTGATTTAAAACATAATATGTACAAAAGTAAAACTGAGGTGACTCAATTATCAAAATAAGTGTAATGAAAACTTAATGTGAAAATCATAAAATTATACTGAATAACATCATAGCTGACTAAAATACATGTCAAGATGGGGCATATTCTAACAAAGGAGAGGGCAATGTCACCATTATGTCACTACTTAACCAATAGCTGTATCATCTTCATAAAATTCCTTTAATACTACAACCTAGGTTTTCTTGGAATGTCATGATCCCCACTTCTATATTTTATGAACAGAACAAATGTTCAATAATAGCCATGCTTTTCTAAATAATGAGGTGAAGGGGCTTATCATAACTTGATGAAAATATTAATAACCCTGACTAGTATGGCTCTGTTGGTTGTGCGTTGTCCCACAAAGCAAAAGGTGGCTAGTTCATTCAGTCCCCAGTCGGGGCACGTGTTAGAGGCAATCAATCAATGTTTCTCTCCCTCTCTTCTGCTCTCTCTAAAAATAAACAAAATCTTTAAAAAAATTAATAACATGTTGGTAGCATAACTATGAAAGTCCAGAAGTGTAATACAAGTATATTGGCATAGGAATGGACCATTATCACTTTAAGTGGAAACACTGTTACCTTGAACATCATGGCTTTTCACATTAAAAATTTATCTAGGACATGTGTTTTATCAGGCTTCTTCCCAGTTCCAGGATTTGAAAGTGGCTCTGCTGAGAATTCTCACTCCTACTAGCAGGCTGTCCTGGGTAACCCAGTATTGAAGGAAACACAGTGTGAACTCAGTTTTGGTAAATGACTTCTTAAATATGACACCAGAAGAACAAGCAACACAAGAAAATATACATAAATTGGACTTTATAAAAAATGTTTTGTGCACCAACACTATCAAGAGAGTGAAGACACTCTACTAAATGAATTAACATATTTGTAAAGCATTATAAGGTTTATTATGCAGAATACAAAAAAACCCTTCCACCCCAACAACAAAAATAAAAACAACCCAATTAAAAAACGGGCAAAGGGCTTACACAGACATTTCTCTAATGGTGAAATACCAATAGCCAAGAAACCCATGATAACATCACTACCCATCATGAAAATATGAATCAAAACCACAAGGAGATACTTTTCACACCAATTAGGATGGCTACGATCCAAAAATCAGAAACAAGCGTCATCTTGAATGTGGAGAATTTTGGAACCCTTGTCCATAGCTGGTGGGCATGTGACATGGTGCTGCCACTGTGGAAAAGAGCTTGATGGCTCCTCACAGTTACACACAGAGGTACCCTATGATCCAAATACTGTATACCGCTCCTACCTATATTGAAACAGATACTCAAATATGTGTATGTGGATGTTCATTGTAGCACTATTCAAAACTGCCAAAGGTGCACATGTTCCAAATGTCCATCAATGGCTGAAAGTGTAGTGTGTATATATATATAAAGTGGAATACTAATCAGCCATAAAAAGGAATGAAGCACTGACATGTGCTGCAACATGAATGAACCTTGAAAATGTTATGCTCAATGAAGCAATTATGACACAAAGGGCCACATAGTGTATGATTCCATTTATAGAAAATATCCAGTATAGGCTAATCTAGAGACAAAGTATTTTAGCGGTGGCCAGTAAACAGTGTTTACATTGGCTATTAACGCCTTTAAGTTTTTCTTAAAAATGGAGACTCAATTTACATACCATAGACATTCACACTTTTAAGTGTAAAACTCAGTGGTTTTCGTTACTCTCACAAAGCTGTGCAACATCACTATGCAATCTAAGTAAATACAGCCTTTTACATTTCAAAATTCACAGGGACTTACTGAAAACCTGATTTGACATAAACTTCCTTTCAGTGCAAATGCACACCTGAATCCTAACATCTCACACCCTGTGCTTGCGTGATGGATGTCAGGCTGCGGGCTCCTACTTCCTATGGATAAAGGATCCTGGACCTCCTGGTGCTGACCTCAAGCCTTAACGTGGAGGCAGGAAGGAGGGCGAACCTGCTGGTGTCAAGGGCCACACTTCAAACTCTTCATTCTTGAGCGAGGGTCACATATGCACACAGACCTTAACCCATGTGGGCTGACCCTGGCCGCAGAGGTGGTTGGTTATGGTTCCAGGAGAGTGGTGCTCAGCTGGGAAACTGACTCAGGGACTTCCTGGTCCAGCAAAAGGACAAGAAAGGGCCGAGGAGTTTCGACGGACGCTGGATCTGCCAGCTCAGGAGCACCCGCTGCTCATAGTGACCTTTCGAATGGACTGGTCAGCTGTGCGGAGAAGGCCAGCAGAAACGTACTGAGGTCAAAAATGCGCACATCCGTCCACCTCAGCCACGTGACCTCTGCTTCCGCCCATCATTCATTCAGCTTCGCTCTTACCGGCAGTGGTGCTACTGCGCGTGTTCCATGCGCGACCCTAGGTGTCTCGTCACCGTTACTCTCACTTGCCGCAGTTGCGGAGCCGCTGGGCGTCGTTTCCTGAGCAGCGTGGAGATGGTGAGTGCGCGGTGCAACCGGAGACCTGGAAGGGCTGGAACCAGCCGCGGGCACGCATCTCGCCCCCACCCCCCCACCCCGCCCCCGCGCCTGCCATCCCCACTGGAGTCTCTGGCCTCAGCCGCTGGGCGAGGTCCTGGCCTCCTGTCCGGTCCCCATGTGAGGATCCTCTGTGTCCCGACCTCAGTATCTGCCCTCAGCCATGGGGTGTGGTGCCGGCGCCCTGGGAGTGCCTCCAGAGAACTGTCTTAGGAACGTCCTCTGCTGTTTGGGGAAAATGGAGAAACTTTCACGCACTAGAGTGAGGTAAAGATATGGATTTGAGTTATTGAAATAATAGTGACTCTTCCATATGAGGTGCAGAGTTCGCGACACTGTGATGCTGTTCTGTTTCACATTAAAACCGAATAGTCGGAATTATGCACATTATCTAAATACGTGACTTATAAAGCCTAGGCATATTCTATTCTGATTGATTTGCAATTTATCATGAGTTTAATAGTGAACTGATATGTTTCCTGAAAAATACGTAATTTCCAGTTATTTAAAACCATAAAAGTGCCCTAGAATTTCCTCCCTTGCTGTATCCTGTACCACTGGTATTTATGAAGGGAACAGATCCACAGAGACCATGCCACCTGGCCCACCCGACTGAGTTCACCAGGCCCTACTGTTCCCTCCTATTTCGTTCTGGAGAAGGGGTAATTGAGGGAAAACTGAGCTAGAACTTCCCAAATCAGGAGAAGGCACTGGCCTAAGGGTTGATGTGGAGTCAGCTCTACCCTGAGCGGGTTTTTTCCTGCACCTTTCTAACGCCCGCCTGTACTGTCCCTAGAGAAGGTGTGGCAGGGAGAGGGTGATGCCCTAAACCAGCATTCCTGCGGGATTTACCCATGCGACCTCGGTCTCTGCCCATCACTCTGGGCCCAGGGACTGTAACTGTCCGATCACCAGAGATGGTGTGGGGCCACAGTATAATCATGATTACTGGGCGAGGCTAGGGATCTGCCTACACACGGCCCCCCGGAAGAGTCTTTTCTTCTGTCCAACCAGGGTCTTGAGTGTGCCCGAGACCTGTCCAATCAGAATGCGGGACCTTGGAGTACCGTCCAATCAGGCTCGGGGGCGGTGCATCCGCAGCCCAAGTGATTGTTGCTCTTGGCAGTCCTAGCGCTTGTTTCTGCCTATGCCTTGTGGCTCCAGTCACCTACACTGGAGGAGGAGCTGCAGGGAGGCTCCGGGAGCCTAGAGAGCGACCTTGGGATTGTGAATGCTTGGGGTCGGTCTCGAGAGCAGGAGGGGCTGGTTCCACCGAACAAACCGGCTAAAAATGACTGCGATCCTGGTTTCCCACGTCCCTCGCCCCCGGCCTCCTCCATTCCAGCTCCCGGGAATCCGGACCTGAATCTTTCCTCCGCAGGGGTTGCTTCCCCGGTGTCCTGTTACCAGGTGGGGTCCTAGGGGTCCTCACCCAGGTCTGCAGCTGGGCTTTGGGACTGATGGAGGGCGGGACCGTCACCGATTTGGCTGATGGGGGAGCCTGTAGGTTAGGGACAAGGCTCGTATCTTAGAGCTATGCCAGCATTTCAAATCAGACAGAGAAGTGCTTTTCTGAGTGAGGAGCGTGAGCAGGAAGGTGGTGTTGAGGCAGGATACTAAAAATCTAGGGAAATTCCTTGGCAGTTGAAATTGGGAAACTTTGATAGCTGAACAAAGAGATAATAGGTCAGCAGGGCGGAAAGCCCTACCTAGCAGTGGGCAAAACTGGCACTCAACGGGGCCTTTCCTTCCCTATCATATTGGCTGGTCTTGCAGTTTAGAACCCCTTGACCTTAACTCTCTGGAGCAGTTCAGCTCCGGGCCCAGAAAAAGAGCAAAACGAGGCAGGATATGGCAGGGCCAGCTGCAGTGACTAATGACCTGCCTTGGAACTGACCAATTAGTAGAGACCAAGACCCTGAAAAGACATACCCGGAAAAGCTGATGATAGTCTGTTGAGATCCTCTCCTAAACTCCTAGCCTTTAAAAACCCTCAAAAAGATCCAAGTGCCACTCTTCCTCTTGGAAGCCCGCAATTTTCCCTCCCCCATCTTTTTCACCTAGGGGCATGCATGTCCTAAACTCTTAAGGGACCTCACAAAACTTGCAACCAGAGTAGCAATCAAAGCAGCCCTGGCTAGGCTCATTTCTCCCCTATAATATTTCTAGAGAGCCAAAGCAGCCCTGCCTAGGCTCTCTCCTGTTGCTGCTTCTATCCTAAGCCCTTGTTTCACTGTTCCCTGCTTTAATAAATATACTCTCAAAATCACCTGGATTCATGTTGTGAAATCTTTCCCTCACGCACTGTCCTGGCGGGGTTGCTCAGTGGATTGGAGTGTTGTCCTGATACACCAAGGTTGCAGGTTCAATCCCCAGTCAGAGCACATACAAGAATCAACCAATGAATGCATAAATGGGTAGAACAAGTCAATGTCTCCCCTCTCCCCCAAGGCCCCATCCTATCTCTCTTTAAAATCAATAAATAAAAAATTCAAAAAACCCTGGCCGATGTGGCTCAGTGGATTGAGTAGCTGGAAAGGTCACTGGTTTGATTCCCGATTAGGGCACATTCCTGGGCTGCAGGCCAGGTCCCCAGTTGGGAATGTGTAAGAGGCAACCGATCGAGGCTTCTCTCCCTCTCTTTCTCCCTTCCTTCCCCTCTCTCTAAGGATAAATAAATATGTCAGTGACCACGGCGTCCACCTTATCCCGGAAGGGGTTGTGTCTCTATCTATGTCAAATATGAGATGACTAGGTAAGGCTCCTGGATGCTGTTGACAGCCAGGGTGAGAACTGTTAAGAGCAAGCAGCACTAGAAATCTCTGTTCATGACATGATGACATTCAGATTTCGGGTCTTGAAGTTCACAAGGAAATAACTTGTGAGCTAACCAAGTGTCCAGTTCCATGATATCTAAATAATAGTTTTATTTTTAATCTTTAGCTTACTGCAAAATATGCTCCATCTCATTAGAAATCATTCTTTTTAATTATGTGTATATAAATTTATACCGGTTGTTGTCAAACTTTGCTTCAAGGTTCCAAGCACTTACCAGCACTGAGTGTATGCATTTAGTTTGCTTGCTTGTTGTCATTTCCCATGAGAATGTGAGTTCAGATGCCCTAGGAATTGAGTCTGGGTCCCTGACGGTCAGCCTGCCCCATTTTCCTGAACGTGTTGGTGAAGTGGTGCCTTGTTGAAATAGAATATGTGGGATGTTTCAGAACACAGTGGTCTTTGCGGATGTGGCTGTGAACTTCACTCAGGAAGAGTGGGCTTTGCTGGACGGTGCTCAGAGGAAGCTCTACAGAGAAGTGATGCTGGAGACATTCAGGAACCTGGCCTTAGTGGGTAAGGATCATCCCTTCACTTAGGGAAGACATATTTCTTATAATTTTTATTTCTTATTGGAGCCAAGGAATGAAAATATGTTGAAAAAAGGACAGACACGCTTCAAGTCTTCATGGACCCTTCCTAAAGTCAAATGGCTTTTCCATGATAGTTTCTTTTCTTTTTTTAAAAAAAGATTTGTATGTATTTATTTTTAGAGAGAGGGAAAGGAAGGGAGAAAGAAGGAGAGAAACATCGATGTGCAAGAGAAACATTGATGTACAAGAGAAACAAGATTGGTTGGCTCTGGCACACCCCCAACTAGGGACCTGGCCCACAACCCAGGCATGTGCCCTGACTGGGAATCTAACCAGTGACTCTTCAGTTTACAGGCTGGCACTCTGTCCACTGAGCCACACTAGCCAGGGCTCCATGATAGTTTCAGGTGTTAAATTGGCTTTTTACTTCTCTTGAATAAAGGTTTGAGGTTTTTTAATTTTATAAGCGTGACCCTAGTTTCTCCAGTTTGTTGTGGGGCTATAAGAGCAGCTTTATGGTTTTCACCTCTGAGAACATTACACTGTGGTTAGTACCCGTTTGACATGGTAATCTTGCTGCAAAATAAAGCCATACTTACCCATCATCAGAAGCCTTGAAAATCATAGTATTGGCCCATCTTGTGGAATGTTTCTTGCCCTCCATCCTTTCTTGTGATGAGCTTTTCTCCAGGAGCAGTGCAGCAGCCACACACTCTTTGGTCTCCCAGTGGCACTGGGAGTATAAGAAATGCTTCCTCTAGGACCTCGGTGTCTGAACACCAGGCGAGCAACAACTCTCGGGAGGAACAAATTCCAGATAAGGGACTGATATTTGGATATATCTCTTAGAAACATGACTCAGTCTGTGTTTGATAAGAGTGACATTTGTCATTTACCTGGCCTTCCTGCTGGACTTTCCATTCATCCTCACTCCCTTGGAAAGATTTTATGTATCTCCTCTTATAAGGGGAGCATTTGGGCACGTGCATTTTGCCCAGTTCCTCCCAATTTTGCTTCTGTGATAATATTTACCTCAAATTCAATCTCCATAGCCCTGGCCAGGTGGCTGAGTTGGTTGGAGCATTGTCCCATACACCAAAAGGTTGTGTGTTTGATTCCACATTTTGGGATCAGTTCATGAAAATAAATTTACATGGGGTCTATTTTCTTTTCTCCCCAAGAAATTAAATTACAGGCTTCAGAGATTGCGGATTTGGTTCCAGTCCACTGCAAGAAAGCCAGTATCACGATAAAATGAGTCACACAAATATTTTGGTTTCACAGTGTATATAGAAGTTAAATTGATACTATACTGTAGTCTATTAAGAGTCCAATGACATTCTGTCTAAAAAAAAACCTGCATGCCTCAGTTAAAAGTACTTTCTTGCTACCAAATACTAACCATTATCCGAGCCTTCAACGAGTTTCAGTCGCTTTGCTGGTCGAGGGTCTTGCCTTCAGTTTGTAGAAAAGGCATATCTGCATAGCACAATTAAGTGAATCCCACTAAACTGAGATATGTCTATGTGCTATCCGTTGCTGCAGCTTGTTGCACTCAAGACAACACCAGTGGATCAAGCCCTTGGCGGGAAAACGTGAAGACAGAAATATCCATTGAAGACAATATAGTAAGATTCACTAGAAATGATTCCTGGTCTGTTTTTGGAGAACAGTGGACATTTCATAACATTGGAGCTCCGCGCCACACCCCGGAGGGGTGTTTGAGGTAAACGGTGCTCCCGCAGGAGGAAGGGGGTTCTGGGCAGAGTGTTAGACTAAGTTGAAATTTATAAACAAGCATAAACCCAGCTAAACAATTGCATACTTATAGAGTGATTATCAGACAATATTTTCATAAACATGATGTAGATTGAGTGTCTATGCAGAACTCCGTTGGAAACAACAATCAGGAAATCCCAGATATAAGAAACATTGAACTAATGTTATTGCTTTGTTTGAGCTCAGCCAGAGCATTAAGCTTGTTCCACATTGTAACAGTGCAGACAATACAGAAAGCATATCCATTTGTTGAAAATGGTAAATATATATTCACAGTAATCGTTAACAACAGTCTATAAATTTGAATAGAGAAATCCCTTACAATTATATCCCTAATAATATGTTGTTTCTTTTGAACAGAAGTCACATGCTAGGGACTCCCTGTGAAACTAATGAAGCTAATCAATGTAGAGACACCCTGAACCAGATCTCAGATCTTCCCATGAAGGAGAGACATCTGCCTGGAGTTAAACCCTATGAATGCACTAAATGTGGAAAAGCCTGCACAAATCAGCAAAGCTTTCCCACTGGACATGAACCTCATCCATGTGAGGAATATCCACAAGCCTGCAGGTATGTCTCTTGCCTGAGCACTCATGTGGAACCTGACCATGTGGAGAAACCCTATCAGTGTCAGGATGCTGGGAGAACATCTGAGAGACACCTGCCGAGTCTCAGTAATAAAAACTCCACTGAGTGTAAGAAATGTGGAAAAGCTTTCCCTTGCCACTCATCCTTTCAGGGACATGTGAGAGGTCACTGTGGACAGAAAATCCACACATGTAAAGTGTGTGGGAAAGCCTTTATATTTGGGTGCCACCTTAGACGACATGTAAGAACTCACACTGGAGAGAAGCCCTATGAATGTAAGGAATGTGGGAAAGGCTTCAGCTGTAACTCCTACCTGCGGGAGCACGTGAGAATGCACACTGGGGAGAAACCCTATGACTGTGAGCACTGTGGAAAAGCGTTCCGATTTTACTCCTACCTTCGAGAACATGTGAGGATGCACACTGGAGATAGACCTTATGAATGTCAGCAGTGTGGCAAAGCCTTCCGGCACCTGTCCTCCCTGCAATCGCACGTGAGGACGCACACTGGGGAGAAACCATATGAGTGTAAGGAATGTGGGAAGAGTTTCCGTTGTCCCAAATACTTTAGAAAACACGTTAAAACACACAGTGGAAGGAAACGCTATGAATGTGCAGAATGTGGGAAAGCCTTTGATTATTCCTCATCCCTTCGTGAGCATGTGAGAACACACAGTGAAGAGAAGCCCTATGAATGTACGGAGTGCGGGAAAGCGTTCAGGTGTCCATCATCCCTGCAAAGACACGCACGAATGCACACCGGGGAGAAACCCTATGAATGTCAGGAATGTGGTGAAGCCTTCAGACATTACGCGTCCTTGCGAAGACATGGGAGGACACACACTGGACAGAAACTCTGAATACAGGGACTGTATGTACTTTTCCTTGAAATTTCATATCTGTAAGGAAGCACTGGAGAGAAACTGTGTGAGTGGAAAGTAGGTGGGGAATTTTTAGATCTTCACTTAATGTTGTGCATGAGAACTCAGGGTAGTACAGAAATATTTTGTTAGAAATATGGTTTTCCTTTTAAGTGCCTCACCCTGAAGAAGGCCCCCTCTGTGTTAATTTCTAGTTCATGTTACTGATATGAACACTTAAAATATAATTACTCTATGTCCTCTTCATCTATACTACATATATTTTGCTATACTTGACTTTAATTAGTTGTACAGTTATAAAACTCGTGTCACCTCCATTATAATGTCTTTTGAGTCAGGGTGATTAAGTGGTTTTTCTTTTTTCCTTTTTCATGTGTAACTTGATATATTTCAGATAAAAGTTTTTTTGATACTTACTTTCCATTATGTTCCTAGTATGTGATCATGATATGAGTTCTGAATTGTTGGAATTTCTTTTCTGGTTCACTGGTGCAGATACTGGAGTCTTCTGACTCGATCTCTGTGCTCCCCTTCAGTCTTTATTACAATACTAAAAGACATATTTTCCACATTTGTTGCTAGTGAATGCTACACCTGTGTTCACAGAAATTAGTCATTGTGGAAAGATCTTGGAAGAGAACAGTTTCATCTGCTTATGTTCATAATTTGACCTCTGCTCATTGTCTTTGATTTTGATTGGAAATTGGAATCAATACATTCAGTTAAAAAGAGACCTGTGGCATGAAAATAAAAGCTGGTGTCCAGATGCTTCCACTGAATTAAGTGGTCAGCTTGGGTGAGGTGGGACATCGTATCTCATTGTCCCGTTTATGGTTCTGGGCTAATGGTCATGAGAAGAGGAAGATGCATGAGGTTTGAAAGGCAGAAGTGAAGAAGCCATGACTCTCAGATCTCCCATACTGTCAGCAGAGATGTGGGAACCTAGTGTGCCTGAGATACAGAGCATTCTTCTGACTTCTTGCTCTGCCTGTCTGGAATAGCCCCAACCACATGCATTTGCCATTAGTTCCCTCTTAGGCAGAAGATTCCATAGACTGTTTCCTAGGGTCCCCCGTCATGGACCCTCTGGTTTTCAGGTTCACACTGTAGCTCTTTGATGCCCATTAGGTAACTGCAGTTAGAGGCCCTACTGGTTGATCATTCAGATGCATTAAATACAGGGCAGTACTTTAGTCCACCTGGACTGCTTGGGAGTTACAGGATGGAACCGCCATTCAATGTCATGTTCTTTTCCTAGTCTTGTATGTCATCACCTTTGAAATGTGACCCCTAGTCAATGTCTGTTTAACAAGGGTGTTTACACATAGTATTCAGCTTTTCTAAGCCCCTAACGGTGACATTCTGGTTGGCATGGCTACAGAGGAAAGTGTAGGTTGGACCAGACAGTGTCCACACAGACCCAAGCATATTTAGAGCCCTCACTTGCAGGGTGGGGCCCAATATGTCCATTTGCCTGTCTCCCACCAGCTGGGAACTCTGGTTCTTCCTCTTTTTTTTTTTTTTAAAGATGTTATCTTTATTTTTAGAAAGAAGGGAAGGGAGGGAGAGAAACATCAATGTGTGCCTCTTGCACGCACCCACTGGGGACCTGGTCTGCAACCCAGGCATGTGCTCTGACTGGGAATCAAACTGGTGACCTTTTGGTATGCAGTCCAGCGCTCAATCCACTGAGCCACACCAGCCAGGGTGGAACTCTGTTTCTTGTACCACAGCTGCCTTGGCAGTTGTCCATGGTAGCAATTTTTAACTCTTTTCATCTCATAAACTAATTACTAAAAGTAAGGCACACACCAAAAAAAGTATTTTTTGCTGATCTGACAAAAGTAGGTATAATTTTGACTCATTCACAGCAGACAGCTATTGTTATGTTGGCTGTTGTCATTGTTTTATTTGATAATCTAAGGGAAAAGAGGTCCCTTGAGCAGTCAGGTAATGCATGTTTTAAAAATTCTTGCAGTATACTAGTGTGCCTCCTGTGGTACACCAGTTAAAAATAACTGGTCTAGGGTGTTATTAAGAACACACTGGGCCCTGTCTGTGTACCTCTGTTGGTTACAGCATCATCTGGATATGCCAGGGGTGTGGGTTCAATTCCCTGTCAGGTCACATACAAGAAACAACCAATGAATGTATAAATAAGTGGAACAACATATCAGTCTCTCTCCCTCTCTAAAATCAATAAATAAAAATTAAAAGAGGAGACAGTAAATGGTGTTACTGCGTTAGTCAAGTCACTGTAGTTCAAAGGCAGTTGGCACCTGTGGCAATATGCCATCCCACCTGGGCACCTCAGAGGCCACCCTTTCTCTGACCCAATCTGTTGTATCTACTGAAGGGTTGGCTGCTAAGGTTCGTACCCAGGCCCGGGCATCTGCTTCCTGGTGGCTGTGGAACATCAGTGCCTTATGAGTCTGGACGTGGAAGAGAGTGAGGACTGCCTCAGGCTCTTGCAGGTGAACCCAAATGTGTCCCTAAACATCCTGACCCCTACAAGTCACACTCATGATCACCCACTCCTCAGCTTCCTACGTCCAAACCACTGGATTGATCGCTTTAAAGCAGCCCAGGTGTCAGTGCAAAGGGTGAGTTTCCAGAGCTCTTGAATCACCAGCCCATAGCTCTGCCTTCTGCCCAATGAATGCTGTGGTTTATTCCTTTGTGAGAGGCTCCACCTGCAGGAGCGCTGGGGACACTACCAGGAGCTCTTCCTTTGTGGGCACATGTCAGGTTTCTGTCCCCTCCACAGAGCTGGGACCCATCCAAGGGGTACTGTCTCCTGGGGTCTGCCATAGTGCGTGGCCCATACCTTCTGCAGTCACAGACAAGTGGAATGGTAGCCCTGCTTGCGAGATGCCCAGAGCTTTAATCAGCTTCACCAGTATCGCTCTTTTTCTCAAAGGTGGCTTGTTACTCTGATCCTTCGTTCCATGTGTGCTCTGGGTGACATAGGAACAGAGGCACTGTGCCAGGTGGGGAATAAAAGTCCTCCCAAACCCCAAATCTCTAAAGGCTTGCACCTCTTTCACATTCTTAGGGACTGGATAGGCTTGCACTTTAACAAACACACATTCTGGGGCAGCACGCATCTTACCTGCCCAAGGACACCCAAACCTCAGGGCAGTGCTGGGGCTGTGAATTTCCTGTGGGTTCATAGCCTTTCTACCTCCCAGATGTTTTAGCAGAGCATGTAGTATCCTGCCGCAGAGGCTTGTCTTCGGGTGTTAATATGACCTCTTCAATGTTATGGGTCCATTGTGGTGATGAGGGCAAGATCAGCCACATTGGCGGGGGGGCTGTATGAGGAGCCTTGGGGAATCACCTGAAAGGTGTATTATGTCCATCCCACATGAAGGTAAATTGACCTAAGTTATCAGAAGTCTGTGTACTTGTCAAAGTCCCCATGAATCTCCTTGAAGATGAAGCACTGCTGCAGGAACACCTCTTGCCTGACATCAGAGTAAAACAGTAACTGTCTACAAATAAAAAAAGACTTAGGAGTGGCCAAGATGAGGCCATTATAATGCAGTTGACAAGGAAATTTGGTTATTTCTGTACCATACGTTTTTAAGTTATGACTGATAACATACCAGGACATACCAGATTTTTAGAAATTTCATACAATATACCCTACAGAGAGTTTAGCATAATTTTTTATGTTAAAAGCATAATTTTAATAGATAATTCTTCATCTTACAAAGGAGCACAATAAAATACACCACATTCTGAAGAAAATTCCAAAAGTTATGAGATTAGCAGCGGGGGAAATTCAGATGGGCTACAATATGCGTCACCTTGAAACTGCAAGAGACAAGGATTCCAACCCACATGTTAATATTTACATACTTAGGAATGGTTATGTTCATGCCTTAAAAATAACGCCAATCATGAATTAGATATGGAGAGGGGTGGGAAAGAACAGTTTTGTGTGTGTGGTGGTGGTGGAGGGGGAGAACTCTGTCAATACAGAAAAAAATTACTGATTATCCAATTAAAGAATAAAAAGAGCTCCCATAGCAAATACTAGGTGGATGAAAATAAGAATCAGTAATTAAGATTTGTGGCTCTGAAATGAAATCTTTCTGATTTCATTTAAGCAAGCTGGTAGCTTGAGATTTTCTCGTTAGGTCTGTAAGAAAGACTAAAAAATGCCCCAGCAAACCTCAAATGATTATCAGATGGGTGTTTCCTAATAGCACACGCCAATTGTCACACATGAAGCTTTCAGACAAGAACTAAGAAAAGGGCCATGATCCAAATCCCTTTCAAAAATGTGGTATAACATGTGGAAGTCCTACAAAGTCAGTCACAACTGCTGCTTTGCTGTGGCTCTCATGTACAATAATTTTCAAACACTGTGGCAAGACACCAATGATTTTCTAGCTAATCAAGCAACACAAATACATTTCTTTCAAATTTTTAGGAGGTAAAAAAAAAAGTTAGATACAGATGCCTTATGCATGCTCAAGGCCAGCTTTAAAATATTCCATTCAGCCCTGGCCAGGTAGATATAGCATTGTCCTATTGTCCTGATTCCTCCAAGGTTGCAGGTATGATCTCCAGTCAGGGTACATACAAGAATCAACAAATGAATTCATAAAGTGGAAAAGTAAATCAATCTCTCTCTCCCCGCTTCCCTTCCCCCCCGCTTCCTCTCTCTCTCTCTCTCAAATCAATAAATTAAAAATAAAACTTCATTCAGTGATGTCTTAACAAAAGTTTGCATCAGTGAAAAACTGCCATAACCCACCTCTTGCCATTCAACTTGTCAGATTGTCAAGACCAAAACAGAAATGCTTCATCAGTTTTAATTTTTAAATATGACTGTCAATTGGGAAAATGAAATAAACACAGCAAAATAAACTGTACAAAAGCAAAGTAGAAAAAAAAATTTTACTAAAACATAAAATATACAGAAGTTTCAAGACAAGCCATACAAAATGGTCACAAGCTTTTTCCTGAAGGGAGGAGTCTACATTTTACAGCCAAGTCACAGTGTTATTAGTGAGGGCCGTGATGTTTGTTTAATGTTCCTATTTTGGTTCAAGCAATCAAGTTTGTGGACCTACAGCATCTAAATAAAGTTATGGTCAGAAAGCATATTCTAAAGAACTAGTTAGCTGCTTCTAACCAATGCAATTACATCATTGTAAAGAGGGAGAAAGGAGCACCCCCCTGCAAAAAATAATAAAGAACACCCACACCCCTGCAGCTAACCCTGACAACTACCTTTATTTACAGTGCTTTATACTTAAACCTTGATGAGGGAAATGAATAAAAGCAGAGAGGGGCCACAGCTTTTAAACGTTTCGCAACAATCCAGATGATACTTCTAGCCTCTGCTCATGCTTTACAACAGTGAATCAGGACAAGACATAGATTTGTTAGTGTGCATTTAATCATCAAAGAACTTAAGATGTCTGGGCTTTTATTCTGTAATGTTTCTAAGACTGTGTCCACTAAATGCAAACAAAACAGGAAGAAGCCTTGGCAGAACAGAAGTGATGCACACTTGATGATCAGATCAATTTAAATAGTATTCATGGCTTACAGCCTAGTTGATGCTCTGGCTGTTTCTACTGCTTGCTTCCTTGGTCTTCCACTGTTCCCTACATCATTTACTAATGAAGCGTCCAGATTGGGAGCACTTACAGCCTGGATCGATAGCAGAACTGTGCAAATCTGCAATGCTCAGCGCCACTTACCTTTCAAAATATCTAAACACATTCTTCCCAACTTGTCTATATAAGGATGATAAATTTTGGTCATGAAAATGTACTTTATGAGCTGCCATCAGTTATTTTTTTGAAAGGAATAGCTCCAAAAGTCCCTCCCTCAAAGTGGAAACCCTGGGATCCAGAAATGACCACATGAAAATAACGGGTGTTGCTCTCATCTGGTTCTATTTTAATGCCGGGAACCGGTTCTGCCAGCAAATGTTGCATTTCTTTGATCATCCTGTGGAGAAGCTTGGTCATCTTGTCAGATCCCAAGTTTGGCCTCTGGTCCAGTCTGTAGCTCCACTCACCTCACAGACAGCGGAAGTCCCAGGCTCTGCATCTGGGGGATGCTGCCGCACCAGCATCACTTCTTATTTGACAATGCTTTCCATAAAATTTAGCATGTACAAAAAAATTACATTGTTGTAAAAAATCTTAGCTTTTAATGAAGAACTCAGTCCTCTTACGTAATCAAAGACCTGATAAAGACAAAACAGAATCAATCTACCCCCCACACACTTCTTCTACCCTTGTGACTTTCTAAATAAACTTTTGCTTGTATTTGAGTCTTGGTTCTGAATTCTTAGCCAAAACTCAAGAACTTAGGTTATTGAACCAAGGTTAACTTCTGGTGCTGTTTCGCTGCTAAACATAACTACCAATTTGTACTTATTAATATTTTGACCTTTTTCACAGAGCCCCTTAACACCCTTCCAATCTGGCAACCATCAGTTTGTTCTCTGCATCTCAATCTGTTTCTGTTTTGTTTGTTCGTTTATTTTGTTCTTTAGATTCCACGTATACATGAAGTAATATGGTATTTGTCTTTCTTTGTCTGATTTATTGTACTTAGCATAAAACCCTCTTGGAGGGTATTTTTGAAATGAGTAGGCTTAGGAAATACTCCAGGTGTTTTAGCCTAATCCAGTGTATTAAGAGTTTCCAGGTCCAACTGTAATTTATTTGTTTTAAGTGTTTTTCTTAAATCAGTTAAAATAGGAATACAACTGCCTATTACACAATATTACTAAATTCTTGCCCTGACTGGTGTGGCTAAGTGGGTTGTGTGTCGTCCTACAAACTGAAAGGTTGCTGATTTGGTTCCGGGTCAGGACACATGCCTGGGTTGTGGGCCAGGTCCCCCATTGGGGGCATGAGAGAGACAACCAACTGATGTTTCTCTCCCACTCTTTCTCCTTCCCTTCCCCTATCCCTAAATATAAATAAATAAAATATTTAAAAAGAATTCTCTAGGCATACTCAAAAATGGATCTAAAAGACATTTCCTTGCAGTGTAATGTACACACCTGAGAATTCTAACACCTCACACATTGGCTATAGAGAGACCCAGTCCTGCACAGAGGCTGGGGCCTCTGGATCTCATCCCAAGGGAGCAAAGAAACCAGAGCCTAAGGATGAATGACCTTATGCCCCAACCGGAGGCAGGAGAGAGGACCAGGCCTCCAGTGTCAAAGGCCATAAGTCAAAACCAAGCCGAACTTTTATACACGCTGTGACATCACTATTGAGTGTCTTTGTTCTTGAACACAGGCACAGTGCCACAGTGAACTCACTCCCAGGACAATCCCTGAGACCATAAATGATCAGATACTTCCTTGATGTGGGAACTCAAGAACTGCAAAAAAATTAGTTTTATAGTTAATAGGCTTAGTAATTAATGCATGTAGAAAGCTATTGTTCCAGGAACTGAGAGTACGACCCACCGTGACTCCAGGAGACCACAAGCAGTTTGACCTTTGTTCCCCAGGAGGACTGCAAGCAATCAAGATGGTATCTGAGCCACTGAGCTCCAGGGAGAGAAGTCCTTGTCTTTGCCCAGGACATGGATAAAGAATTACCCAGCAACAGACGAAAGGATGCTAGGAAAATTGTCAGACACCTTTTTCCTGAATTCCAAACCCTTTACCTACAGTTTTCTTCTATTTATAAGAAAGGTCGGCTTGAGTGAAATGTAGGACCGTCTTTTAGGGTACATAACCCACCGTCTTCTCAGATTGCTGACCATCTAAATAAAGTGCTCATAAAGATTCAATCCTTGTCTCTACTTATGGCTTCTGGTAGTGAGAGGCAGCACCAACACTGACCTTCCCTGTTTCACCCTAACTCGGGTCTGGACAAGGGACGCCACGCAGAACAACTGCGTCAGTACTTCTCATTACAAGTGGCATGCGACAGCCAGGTGAGCTGTTTCATCTCAGATCCCAGTATAGGTGGATGGAAGTCAGGCAGGGGAGGGCTGAGGCAGATAAACGACATTTCCCTCAGGCTGGACTAGTGACCTTCGCCCCGCCCAGCACTCAGGCTCAGATCTGTAACACTGTTCAGAGACCACAGGGGCGGGGTCACGGGTAACAACTTGGCAGGCGGTCCGGAGAGTTATTTATTGGAGAGACGCTGATATCATCGTCCAATCAGCGTTCCCAGCAGGAGGAGTGCCTGGACCACTGTCCATTTAGGGTGAACCGCTTGGACAACCGGCCAATCCTGGCCGTGGGCGGGCGGGCTCGCAGCTGCGTGAACAGCTCTCTTGGGCTTTTGTGGTGCAGGTGCGGCGGAGCCAGCCTGGAGGACGCCAGGACTAGAGGGGACACTTATGGTGAGTTTTGGGACCCTGGTGGTAGTTGGGGGTGGAGGACTATGTTGGGGAGGAAGGTGTAGCAAGTGGGTGTTGATTCGAACCTTCCTGAACAGGCTATAAGCGGCGGGGATATGGGGGTGGCGGCCTCCTTGAGTCGCCGGGTGTTCCCACCCGAGTTCTTGGCCCGTCAGGGGATCGAGGGAGGGAGAGCGGGATATACACTGTTGCGGGCGGTCAGGGATTGGGAGCTGAGTTGGTGTTGCACACGGGATGGGGGGGACTCGATCCGACGAGGCTAAGGAGACTTGATTACAAAGCCTGTTGCAGTAGGGAACAATGCTCGGATCTCAGAGCGGCGCCGTCGTCTCAAATCAGACAGAAAAGGGCTTTTCCTTCCAGTGGAAGGAGGGTGAGCAAGAAGCCGCTGTGACAGGAACCGCTCTCCCTGTGGTCAGCGCGTTCTCGGCTCGGGTCAGCAGGACCTTGTCTCCATCTCATTGCTTGTTCAGATGCGGGGTGTGGTGTGGTGTCGGGGGCAGTGTCTGGGCCTGTGTGGAGGGCAGGAGCCTGAATAAAGTTTGGGTATGAAATAGGCATTTGTGATCGTTTAGTCAAGCCTGTAAACAGTGAAGAATCTGAACTTCCTAAGGGAAGACTTTCAAAAGAATTATTGAGGAGGGTGGGAAGAAGCGACTCTGCACTGGGGGCAGGGGCCGTGCAGTAGGGAGAATGCTCTGTACATACCTTCTCCAAGCGTCTCAAGAATTGGGCCAAATGGTTTTTCTTTTTTCTCTTTCTTTTCTTTTTTAAATCGGAGTCAACAAATGCAGGAAAGACTAGGTGTGGTTGGGATGGCAGGTCCCTGAGGCCAGTCTGTTCTCAGGAGTGCTGTGTGCTGGCTCAAGCTGAGGACAGGCCAAAATGCAGGGATCTGAGGGAAGGAGAGAAGCTGAACCAAAGGCTGGCCAATAAGCATTTGCTTTGCTCGGTCAGTGGAGACGAGAAGTTCAGTTGATCAATGATGAGGCACAGAAAGGGATTTGTGGGGGTGGGGGGGTTCTACGTCCAGCCTTGTCCTGGGTAAACAAGTGGAAGGGGGTTCTTGCAGCATGCCCTTTTCCAGAACAAATGGGTGGGGGCTGGGGCTAGTGCTTCCTTACACCTTCTATGGAAATTACCCGGAGCACAGGTCTTAGGGAGGAGTCAGCATTGTCACCTGACAAGCGTGAGCAGCCTTCTCTGTGTCCGACTCAGCCCTGAGCTTTCCCTTCTTCCAGCCTCAGGTTCCAGCAAATGTAAAATGATTTATTTTTTTGTCTCATTTCTTCTCCTTAGTGAGCGTAGTAAGGGTCTCAGGTGTTTGTCCTGTTGACTTCCATTATTATGGGACTGAACCAGAGATGCCACTGGGAGAAATTGTCTCAGTACAGAAAATGTCCTCTCTTCCATTAGAATTGCTGGGGAAATGCATGAAGTTTCCACATCTTCATGAGAGGTGGGTGGAGATAAGGATTAAAATATTCATAAAAGTGGTAGTGACTCTTCCATTCAGGGTGCAGAGTTTGTGACACTGTGTGATCCTGTCCCACTTGCTGTTAATAGCTGGTCATGAATTGATCCCACCCCCTCTCCCCCAGGCCTCACCTTCTCTTCCTATATTTTCGTTTCTTTCATGTAGTTTCCACAACTTCAATTGTCTAACAATTATTGTCTATCTAATGTGTGACCCAGGATTTCCTTGTGGTGACATATGAATTTCACTGATCACCATTGAGGCAGGTCATACTGTTTCATCTTCTGTGAAATAATTTTAAGTTTTGGTTGCCTTTTATTAATTTTATATGTTTATTGATTTCTGATGTTTTCTTAGATACTCTGGGCAGGAATCCCATTTTGTTTGCAGATAAAAAATGTACACATTTTCCTTGAAGTATGATTTATCTTTTTACTCTTTTCTATGATGGTGAATCGAGTCTTCATGGTAATAGAAATGCATTTTTTCATCTCTTCCTTTATAGCATGTTCTTTTTTCCCCTTATATTAGAAAACTCTCTGTACTAGGAAGTCATATAACACTCGATTTTATCTTGTTCTGAAAGTGTTATATTTAAATTTGCATCAAGTTGGTTATGGTTGTCCCCTGTGGATAACTATTGTTCATCCCCTACAGTTAAAATGTTCCTTGTTTCCCACCCCTGGAGGGGGGGGAGTGTGTCCTTGGCAGAGATTCATGCCCCACAAGTGGTTCTGTGTCAGAGACTTCCATTCTTTTTTTTTTTAAGAACTTATTTATTTTTTAGAGAGGGGAAGGGAGGGAGAAAGCGAGGGAGAGAAACATCGATTGGTTGCCTCCTGTACAGGCCAACCAGGGACTGAACCCACAACCCAGTCATGTGCCCTGACCAGCAGTCGAACCAGCCACCTTTCTCTTTGCAGGATAATGCCCAACCAACTGAGCCACACCAGTCAGGGCAAGACTTCCATTCTTATCCATGGGCCCCTCCTGTCGCACTGTGCTGTCCCAGTTATTGTTGTGACTTAAGTACATTCATGTATTTCTGGGATATCCTTCCACCTTGTTCTGTAAAAATGTGGCTCTTTAGACATGAGCCTGTCATTTTAGTTTTAACAACTAGTTTTTTATAAATTAAAAAATAAACAAAAAACCTACCAGGTTTTGGACTTAATGGATGTTTATTAAAGCTCTACATTTCTTTGGGAGAGTTGCTATCATGGTGGCATTGAGTTTCCATTCAGAGAACATGCACCATCATTCTATACTTTCATTATGATCACTTTATATCCTTCATTAGACATTTTTTGGAAAAGTCTTCAGTTTTCCTTCTGTATCATTCTTCTTTACTTTCACACAGAACACTTCACTATGACACATTTAGTCACCAGATAAAGGAGCATTTCTGCACAACAAGCAATTCTGTGGCACCAGCCAGATGTCCTGCAATTTAACTCAACTTTGACACTGTCTACCTAGAAACAGTATCAGATCCCAGAGGCTAAGAGCTCAGACCCACAAGACTGCCCTTTAATTCAGATGCCAGTCACAAGTAGGAGACCCCTAGGTTACCCACAGCTTCTGTAGACTTGGCTATGAATCAAGGTCCTCATGACCCCTTCCCTGGGTTTGATTAATTTGTTCAAGCAGCTCAAGGAAACACTTGACTTATGTTTACCAGTTTATTAAAAGAGATGATAAAGGATATAGATGAACATCCAGATGAAAAGAGGCCTAGTATGAGGTCTGGGAGGGACCTCAGTGTAGGAGCTACTGTCCCTGTGCATTTGGGGTGTGTCAACCGCCCTGTGTGGTTGTGTTCCCCAGATGGAAGTTCTCTGAACCTTGTACTATTGGGACCTTCTGCATTCTTCCTGACATAGGCATGGTCAATTGTAAACTCCATTTCCAGCCTCTCTCCCCTCCCTAAAGGATATGATTCGATCTGAACATTCCAACATTCTAATCTTGGCTGGGGCTTTCTGGTAACTGTCCCCTGCAGGAGCCACCCAGATTCACCTCATTAGAACAAAGATGCTCCTAGTGCTCTTATTGTCAGGAACCAGAGAACAGTGTGTGGAGAGGTGGATGTGGATGTGTATTATCTCACAGACATACTTTAGGACTTTAAGGAAATTTGTAATAAACAAAAATTTATCAATAGATTTTGTTTTAATGATCTAGACTTTAAAAAAATTCCTTTTAACTGTTGTTGCTAGTGACTCAAAGTGAGCAGAGATTTCCTTCTATGTTGTATTTACATTCTGGAAAGCCACTAATAAAGTATTCTCTGCTTATCTTGTTCTTTGTAAATCTTCCATAATAATACTTAGAGCTAGGATTATAGGCGACTTTTTCCTTCTGCTATAATTCTTACGTATTTTTGTCTGTTGTATCTGGATAGGATTTCTAACAGGAGCGAGGTAAAGGGCCTCCTTGTTTTACCTAATTTGGGTGGAAAGGACTTACTTCATCATTTGTATTTCTTAAGTATATTTTATTGATTATGTTGTTACAGTAGTCTCAATTGTTTTCGCTTTGCTCCCCTCTGCCCAGTACCCCACTTCCCTCCAGCAATCGCATCCCCTTTAGTTCATGTCCATGGGTCGTGCATATAAATTCTTTGGCTTCACCCTTGCTGGTACTATTCTTAACTTCCCCCCGTCTATTTTGTACCAACCAATTATGCTTAATCCCTGCACCATTTCCCCATTACTCTCCCTTCCCACTCCCAGCTGATAACCCTCCAAATGAGCCCCATACTTATGATTCTGTTCCTATTCTGGTTTGCTTAGTTTTTATTTTTTAGATTCAATTGTTGATAGTTGTGAGTTGTCATTTTAGTGTTCATAGTTTTAATCTTCTTTTTCTTAAATAAGTCCCTTTAACATTTCATACAATAATGTCTTGTGATGATGAACTCCTTTAGCTTTACCTTGTCTGGGAAGGACTTTATCTGCCCTTTTATTCTAAATGATAGCTTTGCTGGATAGAGTAATCTTGGTTGTAGGTCCTTGCTTTTCATCACTTTGAATACTTCTTGCCAGTCCCTTGTCTGCAAAGTTTCTTTTGAGAAATCAGCTGATAGTCTTATAGGCACCCCTTTGTAGGTAACTCTCTGCTTTTCTCTTGTTGCTTTTAAGATTCTCTCTTTATCTTGAATCTTTAGCATTTTAATTATGATGTGTCTTGGTGTGGTCCTCCTTGGGTCTAGCTTGTTTGGGACTCCCTGTGCTTCCTGGACTTGTATGTCTATTTTCTTCCCCAAATTTGGGAAGTTTTCCTTCATTATTTTTTCACATAAGCTTTCAATTTCTTGCTTCTTCTCTTCTCCTTCTGGCACCCCTATGATACGGATGTTAGCATGTTTAAAGTTGTCCGAGAGGTTCCTAAACCTCTCCTCATTTTTTTCAATTCTTCTTCCTCATTCTTTACTGGTTGACTGTTATTTTCTTCCTTATGTTCCAAATCATTGATTTGAATCCCAGTTTCCTTCCACTCACCATTGGTTTTGTGTGGATTTTCCTTCATTTCATTTAGCATAGCCTTCATTTCTTCCCTCATGCATCTGTCGTACTCAAGCAGATCTGTCAAGCCTGTGAGCATCTTTATCACCAGTGTTTTGAACTCTGCATATATTAGGTTGGCTATCTCCTCATCTGTTAGGTTGGCTATCTCCTCATCGCTTAGTTCTCCCACTGGAACCATGATCCATTCCCTCTTTTGGGCCATACATCTCTATCTCCTCATCTTGACAGGTTCCTATGTTTGCCTCTGTGTCTTAGGTAGAGCTGTCACTCCTGTTACATTGTAGGGGGTGGAGACTTAGGTATTCATCAGTATGGGCAACCCGTTTCACCACATTGTGGCACTGTATGTGGGGGAGATATCAGAGAGGAAACAATGCCGCTTGCTCAGCACTCACCACTTTTCGAGGCACTTCTCCCACTTCCGTATGGGACTGGCGCCTTTCTAGCTGTTGCCCTGGCCATCGTTCCCAGAGTGGGTGGGTCTGTGGACATTCTAGGACCATGGGGGCCCTTTAAACAAGCAGACTCTGCTGAGAGACCAGCAGTTTCTGCCTCCACCCCAACCTCCACTGGTTTGCACAGTCAGAAGCAATGAGGCTTTATTTTCCCCGGTGCTGGACTGTGAGCTGCAAGGTCTGGTCTGGTGCTGGGAATGCTCCCCAGGTGTCCCTTTCTACTTTTTCAAACATGTGATTGCACTTTCAGGCGGCCTGCCGCTGCTGCCACCACACCACATCCTCTCCACCTTGGTGCCACCCCTCCTACCTGTTTTGATGAGTATTTCTTCTTTATATCTTTTTTTGTTGGACTTCCATGCAGCTTGATTTTCTGGAACTTATGGTTGTCTGTAGTTTTGAGGTAGTTGTATTCCTTCTTAGTTTTGGAGGGAGACGCAGCGTGTCTGTCTAGGCCTCTATCTTAGCTGGAAGTCTGTGAGTCTGTATGTTCTTTAATGAACATTTTCTTTCCTTCTTTCTTTCTTTCTTTCTTTCTTTCTTTTTAACCCTTTGAATGCCATGTGTAATTTGAAATTTGGATCAACATGAGAAAAAATTATATCAATATATAACCTGAGGTACAAAAAAAAGAACAAAACATAAAATATGAATTATTCCATTGTTATTTACATTTATAGCCATCGAAAAGAGTCACTGCGAGCAACGCTGGCACTTTTGGGAAAATTTGTCAGTGCTGCTGACCATGATGTTGGCACTCAAAGTGTTAAAAAAGATTTTATTTATTTTTAGAGAGAGAACAAGAGAGGGAGAAAGAGGAGGGAAACATCAATGTGGGGTTGCCTCTTGCGTGCTCCCAACTGGGTACCTGGCCCACAACCCAGGCATGTGCACTGACTGGAATCAAACTGGTGACCCTTTGGTTCACAAGCTATCACTCAATTCACTGAACCACACCAGCAGGGCTGAACATTTCTTTTCAGTGTGTCCCTCCTCAGGCTCTGCAGGTTCCAACCCATTCCTCAACTGCTAAGGGTTCTCCTACGGATGCACGTGGACTAGGATGCATCAATGTCAGATATTGTGACATTGTTTTTTTAAGGTAGTATTGTGATAAAATATAATTGACTTAATAGTGTCTAAGTATAAAATACAGTGTATATTGAAAATGCACAAGCAACTGCACAGCCAACTACACAGCCTGAAGTGAACATCCATGTAAGGGCAGGACGGCCAAGAAATGGATGCAACCCTCACACTAGACATCCTATTTGAAATGACTCTTACACACAGGCCTCCTTTCCAGCTGAATTATACAGGAGTGGGCTAAAGGAGGTTTACAGTTGTTTGTGTGGGGAAAATACAAATAAATAAATAATTATACAAGAATAAACTCCGTTTTGTGTACTCACAACTATAAACCTACTTTTGCCCACCCTGTGTGTGTGTGCGTTGCACCCCTAACTCAATGTTTTATATTTCTGCCCATTTTTTATGAGTGCATAGGGCATCATACTGTGTGTCCCTTCTAGGGAACAGCCCCCCTGCCTGGATGGCCAGTAAATAGTCCGCAGTCAATCAGTCACCAGCTCCATGGCCCCCGGAAGACTTCTATTCGTTTTTGGTGGCATCATTAGGGTTCTCTAAATACAGTATCATGTTATCTAAACAGTAGTCTTCTGTATGGAGTTAGCATGTTTCAGGCATTTCCTGAGTGTTACCTGTGTCATGGGTCCATCTTCAGATGGGAGATGCCAGAGGCCCAGGCTTGCCTCTGTCCTGTTTGTGCCAGTTCCTTTCAGGGGTGGCCTGCAGGATGCTACCTGTAGGGCATCAGAATCAGGGCAGCTGAAGGCCGAGAGAGCCTGATCTCCAGCAGGGCTCAGGGTATGGCCAGCATGGCCCTCTCATGGTATGGAGCACTGGAGGGAAGTTCCTTTCACCAGATGATCATGCACAATATACGGCCCTCATCTTGGTGCACAGACTCCCAGAAGCATGAGAGGAGGCCCAAAGGGGAGGAGACTGGGAGGCATCACTGTTTGCCTGTGGTTACCGCATTTGGGAGGAGTCATGATCTTCCGTTGCCTCATTCAGAGTGGGCTGATCGGTGAGGTACAGCATGTAGCCTCTAGAACCCAAGTAGACCCAGGAAGTGGTAGGCCTGCTTTAAAGCAGTAGATGCTCCTGATATGATGTTTGGGCCTTCCCTGGGCTGGTTTGTAAAATAATTGCCAGAAATTTTAATGATTTGGCAGACCTTAACCTTAGTGGGATGCAGTGGCTCCACCCTGAATGGAAAGTCCTTTGACAGGTTAGGGAACTGCCTTCCCAGACTAGGTCTTCTAGGACTGGAGTTAAATCCCTAAAATGCCCCAAGTCCCTCTTTCCTTCCCAAAGCCAGTGTCTCTTCTCCACTCATAACGTCATCAGTTAACCCAATATAAATGTTTTTATACCAGTACCATGCAGTTTTGATTATTATAATCTTGTAGTATAGTTTGATAGCAGGTAGCATGATTTCTCAAACTTTGTCTTTTTTTTCTCAACATTGCTGTTGCTATTTGGGGTCTTCTGTAGTTCCATATAAATCTTTGCAATATTTGTTCTAGTTCTGTGAAATAAGCCATTGGTATTCTGATAGGAATTGTATTGAGTATATAGATTGCTGTGGGTAGTATGGACATTTTAATAATAATTCTTTCTATTCATGAACACAGTATATACCTCCACTTATTTTTATCTTCTTCACTTTCTATCTTTAGTGTCTTATAATTTTCCGAGTACAGGTCTTTTACGTCCTTGGTTCAATTTATTCCTAGGTGTTTTATATTTTTATGCAATTGTAAATGGAATTTTTTTTTTTTTAAAGATTTTATTTATTTAACTCTAGAGAGAGGAGAAGGGAGGGAGAAAGAGAGGGAGAGAAACATCAATGTGTGGTTGCCTCTCCCATACCCCTAACCAGGTACCTGGCCTGCAACCCAGGCATATGCCCCGACTGGGAATTGAACTGGCAACCCTTTGGTTTGCAGGCAGGCACTCAATCCACTGAGCCTCACCAGCCAGGGAGGGAATTTTTTTTTTAAAGTTTTCCTTTGTGTTAGTTCATGATTGGTATATAAAAATGGAACTGATTTCTGGATATTTATTTTGTATCCTGTTACTTTACTGAATTAACTTATCAGTTCTAGTAGTTTTTGGTGGAGTCATTAGGATTCTCTAAATACAGTATTATGTCATCTGGAAACAGTGATAGTTTTACTTCTTCCTTTCCAATTTGGATGCCTTTTATTTCTTGTCTGAGTCCTGTGGCTAGGAATTCCAGTTCTGTGTTGAATAAGAGTGGTGAAAGCAGACATCCCTGTCTTATTTCTAATCTTACAGGAAACACTTTTAGCTTTTGCTCTTTGAGTGTGATGTTGGCTGTAGGTTTGTCATATATGGCCTTTATTATGTTGAGGTATGTTCCCTGTATTCCCTCTTTGCCGAGCGTTTTTATCACCAATGGGTGCTGGATTTTATCAAATACTTTTTCTGCATCTATTGACATAATCATGTGATTTTTTTAATCCTTCATTTTGTTTATATGGTATATCACATTTATTTATTTTATTTATTTATTTATTTTTAAGTGCTGTCTTGTATATAAAACAGAGCATGGTTTACATTGATAGAAAATGCTGCTGGACGCAAAGCCCGAGGATGTTTGGGAACAGACATTTGGAAAGGGAAAAACCAGGGACAACTGTAATAGAATAACAACAAAATAACAATATAAAATGAAGGAAAAACAAAGGAAAAACCCAAAATGGACGCTAACACAATTCTGAAGACAAGGAAAGAGCAGATTTTGGGGACCTAAATCTCATTTCATATAGATGTACATTAGGGGAAAGGTACTTTTACAAACTTTCTTACATTGAAATAATCAGCCATTGCTGGTGTCATCTCTGAATTCAGGTAATGTTTCTGTTGTTATTTGTGAACATTGGTGATTCTGGTCAGATTACATCAGCTCCTCATTTTTGTATTAAAAAAAGTTTTTTTTTAATATGCTTTATTGTTTATGCTATTACAGCTGTCCCAATTTCTTTTCCCTTTGTTCCCCTCCACCCAGTGACCCTCCTTCCTCCAGTTGTCCCCCCCGCCTTAGTCCATGCCCATTGGTTGTGCTTATAGTTCTTCTCAACATCTTCCTATCTACTCCACTCCCTCCTACTATGCTTCTTAATTCCTGTACCATTTCCCTCCCTTTCTCCCTCTCCCCCTCCCCACTGACCTCCCCCCAAAATGTTCCTCATACCTATAATTCTTTTCCCACTCTCGTTGCCTACTTAGTTTGCCTTTGTTTCGGTTCCCTAGCTTCTGTTGTTGGTTGTTGTGATACAGCTTTCATTTTAATGTTCATAGTTTTGATCCTCCTTCTCCTAAACAAGTCCCTTGAACATTTCATATAACAGTGGTTTGGATCTGATGAACTCCTTCAGTTTTACTTTGTCCTGGAAGCACTTTCTCTGCCCTTCTATTCTGAATGACAGCTTCGCTGGGTAGAGTAATCATGGCTGTAGGTTTTTGCTTTTCATTACTTTGAATATTTCTTTCCAGTCCCTTCTTGCCTGCAGAGTTTCTTTTGAGAAATCAGCTGATAGTCTTATTGGAACCCCTTTGTACATAATTCTCTTCTTCTCTCTTGCTGCTTTTAAGATTCTCTCTTTATCTTTAATTTTTGACATTTTGATTATAATGTCTCTTGGTGTGGTTCTCCCTGGGTCCAGTTTTTTTGGAACTTTGTGCTTCCTGGACCTGTAAGTCTATTTCCTTCCCCAAGTTAGGGAAGTTCTGCTTCATTATTTTTTCACATACTTTTTCAATTTCTAGTTCTTCTTCACCTTCTAGCAACCCTGTGATTCGGATGTTGACGCACTTATAGCTGTCCAATAAGTTTCTGAGTCTCTCCTCATCTTCCTCACTTTCGTTTCCTCTTTCTGCACTGGTTGACTGTTCCTTCCCTATGTTCCAATTTGTTGATTTGATCCCTGGTTTTCTTTCCCTCACCACCAGTTTCGTATGTGTTTTTGTTCATTTCAGCAGGACTAGCCTTCATTCCTTCCCCGTCTTGTTTAAGATCTGCTGTTAGGTTTGTAAGCATTTTTATAACCAAAGCTCTGAACTGAGCCTCAGAAAGATTTCCTATCTGCTGAGCCATTAGATTAGATATTTGCTGTCTGATCAGCTGCATCACCGGGATCTCTATCATGATCTGTGCCATCCTGACCATTTTGTGTTTACCTTTGCTTCCTGGGCAGGGCTGTCACAACTCCTACGCTACAGGGGATGAACCCCGTGCACTAGTCACTACTGGGCCACCCTTCTCACCATGCTGTGGCGCTTTGTGTGGGAGCGGGGATCCAAGATGGGATTCCTGCCGTTCACTCTCTGCTGAGAGACCAGAGCCTCCTCCTTCATCCCCACCCGCTCCGGGCCTCACAGTCCAAGGCAATGGAGGTCTGCCTTCCCCAGCTTTGGAATCGCAAGCTGACAGATCTGGTCTGCAGCCAGGGGTGCTCCCTAGGTGCTCTCACCTCCCCCTAAATATGGGTGTCTGTGCTTACTGCTGTCCTGCCTCCGTTGCTGCTGCTGCTGCCGCGGACTACACAGCTTGATCTCTCCTCCCCGGCTTTGCCCCTCCTACCTGTCCGGATGAGCACCACTTCTTTATAACTTCATACGTTCGACTTCCATTTATTTTCTGAAACTTTTGGTTATTTCTGGTTTTGAGGTAGTTGTATTCCTTCTAAGTTGTGGAGGAAGACAGAGCGTGTCAGTCTAGGCCTCCATCTTGGCTGGAAGTCTCCTGTGTTTGCTTCCGTGTCCCAGGGAGAGCCTGTAAGGGGCGGAGCCTTAGGGATTCGTCATAACGGGCGACCTGTTTCACCATGTTGTGGCGCTGTATGCAGGGGAGGGGCCTGAGAGGGAACAATGCCGCCTGCCCAGCACTCGCCCCTTTTCCAGGCACCTCTCCCACTTCCGCACAGGAGTGGCGCCCCTATAGCTGCTGCCCTGGCCGTTGTTCCCAGAGTGGATGGGTCAGCGGATGTTCTAGGACTGTGGGGGCCCTTTAAATAAGCAGGCTCTTCTGAGAGACTGGCAGTTTCTGCCTTGTCCCAACCCCCACTGGTTTGCACAGTCAGAGGCAATGAGGCTTGATTTTCCCCGATGCTGGGACCGTGAGCTGCATGGTCTGGTGAGGAGCTGGGAACGTTCCCCAGGTGTCCCTCCTGACTTCTTAAAACATGTAACTGTGCTTTCCGCCGGCTTGCTGCTGTTGCCACTGCTGCCACCACCACCTCTTTGCCCCAGCTCCGCCCCTCCTACCTGTCTGGATGAGTATTTCTTCTTTATATCTTTGTTTGCTGGACTTTCATGCAGTTTGATTTTCTGGAACTTCTGGTTGTTTTTAGTTTTGAGGTAGTTGTATTCCTTCTTAGTTGTGGAGGGAGACGCAGCATGTCTGTCTACACCTCCATCTTGGCCGGAAGTCTCCACATTTATTGATTTACAGATATTGTACCAATCTTGCATCCCTGGAATAAATTCCATTTGATCGTGGTGTATGATCTTTTTAATGTATTACTGGATCTGTTTTGCTAATATTTGTTGAGGACTTTAGCATCTATGTTTATCAGGGATATGGCCCTATAATTTTCCTTTTTTGTGGTGTCTGTATCTGGTTTTGGAATTAGAAAAATGCTTGCCTCATAAAATGAGCTGGGAGTCCTCCCTTCTCTTGAATTTTTTGGAATAGTTTGAGAGTGGTAGGTGTTAGTTCTTCTGTGAACGTTTGGTAAAATTCACCTGTGATAGCATCCAGTCAGGACTTGTGTTTGTAGGGAGTTTTTTGATTATTGCATCAATTTCATTAGTTGTAATCAGTGTGTTCAGATTTTCTGATTCTTACTGACTCAGCTTTGGAAGACTGTATATGTCTAGGGATTTATTTGATTCAGAGTATCCAATTTGTTGGCATATATTTGTAATATTTTCTTACAATCCTTTGTATTCCTGTTGTGTCAGTTGTAACTTCTCTTCTTTCATTTTTAATTTTATCTTATTTATTTGAGTCCTCTCTTTTTTCTTGATGAGTCTGGTTAAAGGTTTGTCAATCTTGGTTATCTTTTCAAAAAACCAGCTCTTGGTTTCATTGATCTTTTGTATTGTTTTCTGATTCGTATTTCATTTCTGCTCTGATCTTTATTATTTCCTTTCTTCTGCTCACTTTGGGCTTTGCTTGTTATACTTTTTCTAATTCTTATAAGTGTAAAGTTAGGGTGTTTGAGATTTTTCTTGTTCCTTTAGGTAGGCCTATAATGCTATGAGTTTCCCTCTTTAGACTGCTTTCACTGTGTCCTATAGATTTTGAGTGGTTGTGTTCTCATTTTCATTTGTAGAAATCAGAAGATAGTCTACATTAATCTTGTTGTTAACCCATTCATTGTTTAGTAACATGTCGTTTTGCCTCCATGTCTTTGTGTGTTTTCAGTTTTTTTCTTGTGATTGATTTCTAGTTCATACCATTATGGCCAGAGAAGATGCTTGATATGATTTCAGTCTCCTTAAATTTATTGAGACATATTTTGTGTCTTAATGTGGTCTTAACACTACAAAAGAATGTATATTCTGCTGCTTTGTGTGAAATGCTCTTAAGATATCAATTAAATCTATCTGGTCTGTTGTGTCATTTAAGGCCACTGTTTCCGTATTGATTTTCTGTCTGGGAGATCCCTCTGTTGATGCCAGTAGCGTATTAAAATCCCCTAATATGACTGTATTACTGTCTGCCTCTCCCTTTACGTCCATCAATATTTGCTTTGTATATTTAAGTGCTCCTTTGTTGGGTGCATAAATGTTTACCAGCGTTACATACTCTTGTATTGATCCCTTTATTGTTATGTAGTGTCCTTCTTTGTCTATTATAGCCTTTGTTTTAAAGTGTCTTTTGTCAGATATAAGTATTGCTACTGCAGGTTTCTTTTCCTTTCCATTTACCTGAAATATCTTCTTCCATCCCCTTTACTTTTAGACTGTATGTATCTTTCATTCTGAACTGGGTCTCTTGTAGACACATATATATGGGTCGTTTTCTTAGGTATTCAGCTACGCTATGTCTTTCGATTGGAGCATTTCAGTCATTTATATTTAAAGTGATTATTGATAGATATGTACTTATTTTCATTTTATTCTATTTTTAAAGATTTTATTTATTATTTTAGAAAGAAAGAATGAAGCAAGAGAGGAACATCAATGTCCTTCTCTCTCCTGCTTCCTTCCTTTTGCCTTCCTCCCTTCCTGTTCTTCCTCCCTCCTCCCTCTTTCCTTCATCTTTGTAATTCTGGTTTGGTGGTAATGAGCCCCTTTAGTTTTTTCTTGTCTGGGGAGCTCTTTCTCCTTCAGTTTAAAATGATAGCCTTA
Organism: Furipterus horrens; assembly: GCF_987537825.1. NCBI lineage: Eukaryota > Metazoa > Chordata > Mammalia > Chiroptera > Furipteridae > Furipterus > Furipterus horrens. The sequence continues at coordinate 38,652,350 of NW_028327180.1, read as the reverse complement.
CTGGATAAAGCAGTCTTGGTTGTAGGTCCTTGCTCATTATAATTTTGACTATCTCTTGCCAATCCCATCCAGCCTGAAAAGTTTCTGTTGAGAAATCAGCTGACAGTCTTATGGGAGCTCCCTTGTAGGTAACTAACTGTTTCTCTTGCTGCTTTTAAGATTCTCCCTTTATCTTTAACCTTTGCCATTTTAATTATGATGTGTATTGGTGTGGGCCTCTTTGGGTTCCTCTTGTTTGGGACTCTCGTGCTTCCTGGATTTGTGTGTCTTTTTTCTTAACCAGGTTAGAAAAGTTTTTAGTCATTATTTCTTCAAAGAGCTTCTTGATCCCTCTCTCTCATCTCTTTCTGGTACCCCTGTCATGCATATGCTGTTACACTTCATGTTGTCCCAAAAATCTCTTAAACTATCCTCATTTTTAAAAATTCATCTTCCTTTTTGCTGTTGTAATTATGTGTTTTCTGCTACCTGTCTTCTAAATAGTTGATTCAGCGCTTTATACAACCTAGGTTTATTCTTTCTAGTGCATTCTTCATTTCAGATATTGTATTTTTCACTTCTCACTAGTTCCTTATTGTGGTTTCTATGTCCTTTTTCATGGTGTTCTAAGTTCTTTGTAATTTGCATTAAATTCCTTCAGCATCCTTAAAACCACTGTTTTGAACTTTATATCTGGTAAATTGCTTACATTTATTTTATTTAACTTTTTTTTTGGACATTTCTTCTGTGGTCCCCCTACCCTTCAATTCACTGATTTGAGAGAGAGAGGAAAATGTTGATGTGTTGTTCTACTTATTTATGGATTCATTGGGTGATTCTTTTATGTGCCCTGACTGGGGATTAAATCCACAATCCTGGTATATTGGGACTATGCTTCAACCAACTGAGCCAGGGCTCTCCTGTTCTTTCATTTGGGACATTTTCCTTTGTCTGCCCATTTGGGCTGCTTTTGTTTTTTCTTCTTCTTCTATGTATTAGGTAGATCTAGGGTGACCTTAATGTAGTAGGTGTCCTGTGGGATCCAGTGGCACAGTCTTCTTGATCACCTGGGCTGGGTTCTCCACAATGCCTCTTATGTGGATGATGTGAGCCCTCCTGTTGTAATTGAGCCTTGATTGCTATTGGCCTGTTCATGCGTGGGTTTGATGCTCAGGCTGGCTGACTGTGAGGCTCAACCTCAACCTTAATGTACAAACTGCTGTATGGGTGCTGATGACACTAAGTGGAATTCACTTCAGCACGGTCTGGTGCCTTCCAAGATCTCCCTTTGGATATGTTGATTGTAAAGCTTATTGGATCCTGTTCTGATGTTGTCTGAAGCTGGCCACTGAGTGTGTTGGTTCTGGGGCCTCTTGGGAGGGACTCTGGTGCAGATCAATGGCAGATGCAGCCTGTGACTGACCCTGGGAAGCCTGTTTGGAGCTATAAAATGATCCGGTTTGTGACTGCCTCTACTGGGCCTAGGTACAATGAAAGGACCAAGCTGTGCAACAAGGATGGCTTCCACCACCACAGACTCCAGGGACAGAGCAGCAAAAGGCCCATGGTACCCAAAAATCTGCCTCTGTCTGCCAGCTGCCTGTTAGACTCAGTAACTGAAAGGGCATCTGGCAGTACTCAACATTGCATGAGGAAGGTTCTCATTGAATCATCAAGTACGGGCAAGCGGTGTTTACTAGATTGGTATAGGTTCTAGGTCTGAGGCCACTCAGCAAAAGTCCCAGTGTATACTAAGTCTAGCTGCCACCTGCTAGATGCTGTAGACCTTTGTGGTGGTGAGGGGTCTCAGGAAATTATCAGGGTGAGGTCAACAGAGTTTATCAGGCCCAAACAGACCAAGATTGGGCCATGTGAAGGGAGAACTCTGCACTGGTTGCCGTGAGGGAAAAATGGTCCCCATCCTAGAACAACACAATTCCAAGATTCTGTTGGGAACCCAGGCTTGGCATGAAGGGGCTGCCAGGAGTTGGGAGGATGGGGCTAGTAAATCTCCTGTGATGGAGAGTGCCCATCAGATTTGAGAGGAGGGAGAAGTGACCCCCACCCCGGAGCTACACAACTCAGTCATTGACACCCTCTGAGTGTGCCTGGACCTCTGGACCTCTGCCCAGGCAGCTAATTCCTCAGCAGGTGTGAGTTTCACAGGGAGGAGAGACAGGGAATGCAGAGGGTGGGGCTGTTGCATTCCTCCAAGGTGATGCTGTAAAGAGGGGAGTGCTCCACTCAAGAAAGATGGTGTCTGCAGTGTGGGAAAGGGACACAGAACAGGGATCCTGGCAGCTGTCCCTTCAGCTCTCTCCCCAGAGCAAAAACCCCAGTCTCTCCTCACATGACTCTAGGCCACTCCTCTGGAACCCACAGTAATTGGATGCAAATGAGATTTTTTTTGTGTTAGCCCTTTAAGAGGGGTTTCTGTCTTTAGCAGACTCCTGTCTCTCACTGGCAGACAGAATCCTTGCTGATTTTCACAGCCAGATATTATATGGGCACCTCTTCTCAGCTCTGGTGCTCTGGGCTGGGGAGCCTGATGTGGGGTTGAGACCCGATGCTCTTCATTTGGAACCTTTGTAGCTGGGATATCCCTCCAGAATCTCAGCCACAACCCAGGAGAGTGGGGCCAGCCCTTTGTGCATCTCTGCCCTACCTACCAGTGTCGATGTCGCTTCTTCTGTAACTCCTCGGTTCAGCTAGTATTCAGTTGGTTGTTCAGAATAATTGTTCTATATTTTAGTTGTAATTCCACTTTGGTCCTGGGAGTAGGTGAGTGTAGCTTCCACTTACTTTGCCACCATCTTGGATCAATCCTGTGCTTCCATTTTAAGTGACACATTTTTCTCCTTCTCTTTTCAACGTTTTCTCCTTGTCTTTGACTTTCACTATTATCACTATAATGTATCTGTTTGTGGATCACTTTGCAATTTTAATCTTGGTAGATCACTGAGTGTCTGGATGTGTAGGTTGGTGTTTATCACAAGGAGTTGATGGTTCTCTATGTAAAGGATCTCTAGGACCACCCTTAGGTATGAAGGTTCACTACAACAGCTCACAGGGACTTATTTCAGAAAAGCAGTTATACACAGTGTTGCAGTTTATTACAGAGGAAGGACACATTAAAATTAGTGATGGGAAAATGTACATAGGGTGAAAACCAGTAGCAATCAGGTCAGACTTCAGTTGCCTCCTTTCAGTGGATATGCATGCACAATTACATGCATGATAAACTACTACCTAGGGGATCTCACCCAAGCCTTGAAGGTTGGTCACGTAAGCATGGGATACTGTGTGACTGACCTTCACCACTCAGTGCTCAGCTCCTCCAGAAGTCTATGATACAGTGTGCCCCAGATGGACAAGACAGATATTGATCATAAGTCACATTGTCAACACAAATTCTACCATGACCCCAGGCCCCAGCCATACACATATACTCTCAGCAGCAGCTGATTCCAAGGGAGCCAGTAAAGGATGAGTCCTAAACAATGGTCACTGTTTGGACAACTCAGGCTTGCTGAGTTAGCCTTTTCCTGTATGTTTTCAAATGAAGCATTTACTTCATTTGTATACCATCTCTCTGGACCCTGCAATAGATAGAGTAAACGCAGAGTAGTCACAGTAAACTGTAGAGTCAAGTTAATAGTGTTAGTGGTGCTGTTTACTCTACTAGGAAGTCAGTGTGAACCACAGGGGAGATCCCCAGTGCTTTCAGGCTCATCCATCCTCCTGCACACATTCGGGTATTTCAGGACTCGGTGGTGTTTGCAGACGTGGCTGTGGACTTTACCCTAGAGGAGTGGGCTTTGCTGGACTCTGCTCAGAGGAACCTCTACAGAGATGTGATGCTGGAAAACTTCCAGAACCTAGCCTCAGTGGGTAAGGATGACACCATCATTTCACCAAGTCATTTAGTGAGTATTTCTCATTAGTGCTGTTCCAAAATCTGACATGCAGAAAAGAAGTAATTGGCAAATGAGACCAAGATGGGCACAGCCACCATGGACCTAAAACTAATGATGTTTCCATGACAATGGAGATCTGGGTATTAAACTAAAGACTTTGCTTGTCTTATTTTTGTTTTGTTTTGTTTTTCATTTAAAAGCATTTTATTTAAATTCTTATAACTTTAAAGTTTTCAGATGGACTTAAATATAACCATATAAGTAATTTTTAATTTTAAGTTCCCAAGAAGAATATTATTAATAACTCAAGCATTGGTGTCTGATTGCAAAGCAACAGAAATCTGTCCTTCAGATGTGAAGACATTTGTGTTAGTGTCATTATCAGTGATCGGTGCAGCTTAAATAAACATTATACTAATAATTTTACAGGCCGAGTAGATTTTATTAGACCAAATAAAATTTTAAACTATTCTCAAGGCTGCCCATAAAACATCCAATCAAATGTATCAGAATGTCTTGGAAGAAAAAAATGATGTTAACCACTGATTTTATGTGCTTTAAAAAAAATCTTATAAAACTTTTCATGTTTTCTGTCTGCATTTTACTGCATTACTGTTTGTCTTGGTTTAAAAGATTTGGCAGTTCTTTGGTGTCATTAGTGTGGGTATAGTTTTTATAGGTCATTTTGGTTCACAGAGAGTTTTCTTGTCTGAAGCTTTGTGATAGTCTTTAGGGAATCACCCATTATTTGTGACTGCTTGTGCCTGTCACTGATGAAGTCTTGAAAGCACTAAACTCCTCTAAGTCTTTCTGTGCCCACAAATGTCTTCCTTATTCCTTGACATATTTATTTACTTTTGTTTTAGATAATGAGACACTGTTTACAGCCAGTGAGTCCATTACTCAGCAGGATATGTATGAGGAAAAAAGATCTAACAAACAGAAAATAGTAAAATTCACAAGAAATAATTCTTGTATCTACATTTTAGCAAAAAGTGGGGATGACCAGAGCATTGAGGATGAGCAGCAAAACCACGGGAGTCCTCTGAGGTGAGGTGCCTTTATAAGAGAAAGCGGTAGTATCCTAAGAGAGAATCTCAATATGTCGTAAAGGTATAAAACATAAAAATTATGATCCTAGCTCTGTATTTGCTTATTCACATGGATTTCACACACAAAAAATTTTTTTCTTAATTTAAATTAGACATAGAGTGTTTGAAACAATTCAGTTAGAAACAATTACGTATAGGAAAATCCCACATACAGCAAATAGCATATGAATAGAGCATATACCTGAATTCTCTTCCAGGGTGTTTAGTTTATTCAGCTTCCAGACAATTTAGAAAGTGTAAGAAAACTTGCCATATACTGAAATACTGAAATGTAGTTAGAAATGTAGTTATATACTTACTGTTAATAAAAAATCATTAATAAATACACTGTTAATAAAGTAGTTCTCACTTTTAACAGGAATCATATGGTGGACAGGTTCTGTGAACGTAATGACGGAAATCAACATGGAGAAACCTTCATTCACATTCCCAATCTTAATCTGCATAAAAGCATTTCTATGGGAATAAAACCATATGAATGCACCAAGTGTGCAAAAGGCTTCACGCATCTTTCCTCCCTTAAGAAGCATGTTAGAGCCCACCGTGGACATAAACCATTTCATTGTCAGGAATGCAAGCAGGGCCGCATTTGTGCCTCACACCTAGGAACTCATACTGGGGAGAAACCCTACGGATGTAAGTTATGTGGGAGAAGCTTTCCTTATTTCTACTGCCTCACTCAACATGTCAAGATGCACACTACAGAGAAAAAGTATGAATGCCAGCAGTGTGCAAAATCGTTCAATGAACTCTCCAGCCTAACTAGACATGTAAGAACTCACACAGGAAAGAAGCTATATAAGTGTCAGGAATGTGGGAAAGTCTTCATTTATCCCTCAGAACTTCAAAGGCATATGATAACACACACAGGGGTGAAGCCCTATGAATGTAAAGCATGTGGGAAAACTTTTCGTCATTCCTATTCCCTGACCCGACATGTAAAGATTCACACAGCAGAGAAAACCTATGAATGTAAGAAATGTGGGAAAGCTTTCAGTTGGCCTGAAACCTTTCAAGCTCATGTGAGAACACATACTGGAGAGAAACTCTATACCTGTGAAAGCTGTGGGAAAGCTTTCAGTTCTCCTAAGTCATTCCAAGGCCACGTAAGAACTCACACTGGAGAAAAACCTTACAAGTGTAAACAGTGTGGAAGAGCCTTCACTTGGTCCTCAAACTTTCAGGAACATGTGAGGATTCATACTGAAGAGAAACTGTATAAATGTGAAAAATGTGAAAAAGCTTTCAATTCTTCCAGATCCTTTCAAGGTCACATGAGAACCCACACAGGAGAGAAGCCTTATGAGTGTACACAGTGTGGGAAAGCCTTCAGTTGGTCCTCATCCTTACAAAAACATGGGAGAATGCACACTGGAGAGAAACCCCACAAATGTAAACAGTGTGGAAAAGCCTTCAAGTGGCCCTCATCCTTTAGAAACCATGTGAAAATGCACACTGGATAGCCACTCCATTAATGCACATAATCCTCAAAAACATTGGTTAAGACATATTTTCTAGACAGGCATCTTATAACTTTAAATAACCTTGGGAAACTTCATTCTACTTATATAATGCTCCAGGAAATTCATACCAGGAAAGAAATGTATAGAAGTTATAAATATGGTATTGTTTATGATTATCTCATTTTTTAAATGGATCATTAAGTGATCATTTCCCAATTCTTTCAGAAAGAAATGTTTGTGTAAGAATAATTCTTTTAATTCTTTTAGCCATAGTGTATAAGTTTGAATAGTTTTTTTTTTTTTAGTTAATGCCCATTTTCTGTTTTCATTTTGAAGTTTATTGAACCTATAGTGATTTGAAGTTGCTTTAAATATGACAGTGAGTTTAACTTTTATGTGGTATTGTACTGGAAGTGCCTTACATTAAACTTTTCTCATTGTGTTGAAAGTGCTTGACAGTTTTGTTTTATTTTGTTTTTTGACATGACATCCTGATATTTATTTGTAGATCTGAATTGCCTTTGGGCTAAATACCTCAGTGAGCATTTCCAGAATTTTTATTGAATTACTTAGTTATAGCAAATGCCTAAGTTGATTTTGTAAGATTTAGGATATTGTATTTATTTGTATGCTTAAGGAATACTGAATAATAAACTTAAAAAAATTTTTTTTGATTTATTGTGTTTCTATTACAGTTGTCCCATTTTTTCCTCCATTGCTTTCCACCCCCATCCAGCTCACCCCTTCTCCCACACTCAATCCCCACCTCGTTTTCCATGTCCATGCGTTATTTATACTAGTTCCTTTACTAAACCCTTCCCCTACTTAACCCTCTTCTCTCCCTCCCACACTCCCCCCTGGTAACTGTTACTCTGTTCCTTATTTATATGCCTCTGGTTCAGTTTTGCTCCTTTGTTTGTGTTTTCCATTAGTTTCCTGTATCAGGTGATATCATATGGTATTTGTCTTTTGTTGCCTGGCTTATTTCGCTAAGCATAATTCTCTCTAGTTCCATCCATGTTATCACAAATAGTAGGAGTTCCTTTTTTCTTTCTGCTGCATAGTATTCCATTGTGTAAGTGTACCACAGCTTTTTGATCCACTCATCCACAGATGGACACTTAGGTTGTTTCCAGCACTTCACTATTGTAAAGAGTGCTGCTATGAACATAGGAGTGCCTAAGCTTTTTTGAATTGGGGTCTCAGGATTCTTTGGGTATAATCCTAGCAGTGTAATCGCTGGTTCAAGAGACAGTTAAGTTTTTAGTTTTTTGAGGAAATTCCATACTGTTTTCCATAGCGGCTGCACCAGTCTGCATTCCCACCAACAGTGCACTAAGGTTCCCTTTTCTCTGCATCCTCGCTAGCACTTGTTTGTCTATTCATTGATGATGGCCATTCTGACTGGTGTAAAGCTGTATCTCATTATGGTTATTTGCATCTCTCTGATGGCTAGTGATGTTGAGCATCCTTTCATATGCCTATGGGCCCTCTGTATGTGCTTCTTGGAGAAGTCTCTTCAAGTCCTTTGCCCAATTTTTTATTGGGTTGTCTGTCTCCTTGGTGTTGAGACATAAAAGTTCTTTATATATTTTGGAGATCAATCACTTGTCTGAAGTATCATTGACAAATATGCAGGAAAAAGATATGAAAGAAGCGAAAAACTTTCATAACGAAAGGAACAAAACCACATACGAGACAGATGGTGAGGAATCCAGAGTTCATTTCAACAAACTGGAATATGGAGAAGGAACAAGCAGTCAACCAATGCAGCGAGAGGAAATGGCAAGCAACAATGAGAGGATCAGAAACCTCTGGGACAGCTATAAAAGGCCCAACATAAGAATCATTGGTTTGCCAGAGAATGAGGAAGATGAACTAGAACTTGAAAAATTGAGTGAAAATATAATAAAGGAGAACTTCCCAGACTTGGGGAAGGGAATAGACATGCAGGTCCAGGAAGCAAGGAGAGTTCCCAAGAGACTGGACCCAGGGAGAACCACTCCAAGACACATTATAATCAAAATGTCAAAAATTAAGGATAAAGAGAGAATCTTAAAAGCAGCAAGAGAGAAGAAAAGAATTATGTACAAAGGGGTCCCAATTAGACTATCAGCTGACTTCTCAAGGGAAACACTACAGGCAAGAAGGGACTGGCAAGAAATATTCAAAGTAATGAAAATCCAAAACCTACAACCACGAATACTCTATCCAGCGAAATTGTCGTTCAGAATAGAAGGACAGAGAAAGTGTTTCCAGGACAAAATAAAACTGAAAGAGTTCATTAGATCCAAACCACTGTTATATGAGATGTTAAAGGGACTGGTTTAAAAAACAGAAGCTAGGGAGATGAAACAAAGGCAAACGAAACAGGCAACGAGAGTGGAAAAGGAACTGTGGGTAAGGGAAGCATAGTGGGGGGAGGTCAACAGGGAGGGGGAGTGGGGAGAGGGAGGGAGACGATATAGGAATTGGGGATCATGGTAGGAGGGAATGGAATAGACGGAGAGAGATTGGGAGGAACTGTATGCACAACTAATGGACATAATCTAAAAGGGGGGGACAACTGGAGGGAGGGGGGCCACCGGGTGGAGGGGAGCAGAGGGAAGGGAAATTGGCACAAATGTAATATTTTAATCAATAAAACACATTAAATCTGAAAAAAAAAAAAAAAAAAAAGATCAACAAAATTGACAAACCTTTAGCCAGATGGACTAAGAAAAAAAAGAAAAGACTCAAATTACTATAACCAGAGTTGAAAGTGAGGATATTACTACTGAATCTACTTAAGTAAAAAGGATAATAGAGTAGTGTGAACAACCATATGCCAACAAACTAGGTAACCTACACAAAATAGACAAACTCCTAGAAGCACAAAACCTACCTAATACTGTATCATGAAGAAATAAACAGTAGATCTATAACTAGTAAGGAGACTGAATCAGTAACAAAAATCGCACAAAGAAAAGCCCAAGACCTGACAGTTTCACTGGTGAACTATACCAAACATTTAAAGAAGAACCAACAGTAATTAATCTTATTTTTATCTAAAAAATTGAAGAGGAAGCAACACTTCCTAACTCATTCTATGAGGCCCAAATTACCCTGATACAGCAAAGCCAGGCAAAGACTCTACAACAAAAGAGAAACACATACCAAATAACAAAATTTGATGCCAAAATCCTAAACAAAATACTTGTGAGCAGAATTCTGCAGTTTATTAAAGGAATTATACACCAAGAATAAAGATTTATTCCTAGAGTGCAAGGATAGTTCAACATAGAAACTTTGACAATATGATGTGCACATCAACAGAATGAAGAGGAAAAAAATTTTATTTAGAAAAAATATTTGCATGATAATCAGCATTAGAGCAGAGTGAAAAGATCCCTTTGTATTTCCCCTTCAAGTCACAAGTCATACAACTACAATTCAACAAAGGATCCTCTACTGAACACTCATACATGTGTGAGAGATCCATGGAGTGACACATCTGAAGGTGGGGATATCTGAACACACAAGGGAGAAGAGACAAGGGGGAGGACAGAGACGGGCCACAGATGCAGTCCAATTCTCGCAGATGCAGTCCAGTTCCTAGCATGGTCCCAGCTACCATGGTAGAAGTGGAGGAGTCATGCTGCAGCCCTTCCACAGTAGCCCAGAGAGTGGGAGGGGCAGACAGCATTGCCATCTGAGTAGCCATTTCCTTTTGTGACTAAACCCAGTGATGCGGCAAGAGCAAAGCCACATTCACAAACACCTCTGCTCACCCCTGACCCACCTATCTTGGCTAACCCTGACAGAGGCAGAACCTGGTAGAGGCAGCAGGGATGTCTTGAATAGCACAGGCCACTGGGAGCCACTAGTGACAAGAAGGCAGTTCTAGGAACTTGCAGTTCTGGAGCCCCACTGCTCACCACATCCCATCACAGGAGTGGCAAGCACCTTGAGAACAAGGTGGCCTGGACACGGGGACTCCCACCACTCCAGGGATTCCAGGGCATTTTCCACAATTGAGCCAACAATGCCCCACCAAGATCTCAGAGGTGACAGTAGTGCAGGTAAGAGAAAACAAAACTTTGTGCTATAGCACCATCTATTGGAAAATGAAAGATCTATTAATCTGCTGGATTGTTAAGAGCAAAATAGTACTTAAAAAAGGAGTTCACTCCTTCAGATCTGCAGGCAGAGAAGCAATCCACCAAAGTACCACGAATAACCAAGGTGAAAAAGCAGCTTGGAAAGAAAATGAAGAGTCTCCAGAAATCAAACTCAAAGACCTGGAAGACTGTGATATACCATATTTTTTGCTCCATAAGACACTTTTTTTCCCCCCAAAAGTGGGGGTGGAAATGTCTGTGCATCTGTCTTATGGAGTGAATATTGCGTCACAGACGATGATGTGTATTACCTGATCTGTCAGCGGTGGTGACAGCTGTTAGAAAAGGAAGCGGTGGGCCCACACCACATGAAACCCCTGGGGACACGTAAGTGCCCCACTTTACTGCTGAATCTCAGCGCGCCTGGTCAGTTGTCTGCCTCTGCCCATCACCCAGGATCTAGGTGAGTGCAAAGAGCTGCCTGACTCTCCCAGCTACAACTGCTGACCTGTGGAATCAGCTGAGGCTAATAATGAGTATGAGCCACAGTGCCAACTGCCAATTGTCTTTGACACTGGGTGGGGTCTGTGTCAGTAGAACCACCTCCAATCACCAATCACTGTGTGTTAAGCTCTGCCAATCACAAGAGGCAGATGGATAGAGCTGAAGTAACAATGTTCTTGTTTGGCTACTACTTGCTCCGTTAGATGCTACAACTGTCGCGTCTACCTCCATGCTGTTTCCAGTGCACATCAGATTTCTGTGTGAGGAGGTCAGCAGTAACTGGGCGAGCAGCCATAAATGCTGAAGTTTGTAGTATATAAAGGGAGTTAGGGTGGGGTCACTATTCTAGTAGTAAGAACACAGGCACTGAGGGGACTAAGGGGTATTACTAGCTGTAACAGCCACTGGGGGTAGTCTGCCAGAAACTGTAACTAGGATAGTGATATTCTCAGTGACTGTTTCAACTAGTGATACCTCTTAACTCTCTGTTATTAAAGACCCCATAAATTCTGACACTAGTGATGATGAGTTCTTGGGGTTCCCAGAAAACTAGAAGAGTACTTGAACCTTAAATTTTCTCCTCATTCGTTAATGTCAGTGATGATGGTTCTTAATAAGGCTGTTGACTGCTGTTTACTTACATGGTTGAAATATTATATTTTATTAAATATTTTAGTACACCAATTGGTTCAGAATATATTTTTTATTGTTTTCCTCCTCTAAACCTAGGTGCATCTTATGGTCAGGTGCATCTTATAGACTGAAAAATACAGTAAATGACAGAGAATTAAAGATGCCAGTTCTGAAAAAAATAATGATATGCAAGAAAACTCAAAAAGTAGTTCAGTGAGCTCAGGAGTAAAATCAACAAACAAAATAGTTTACCCAAAAGACAAAATATGAAAAAACAAATTCTGGGGCTGAAGAACTCAGTAAGTCAGGTGAAGAATTTATTAGAAAGCAGACCAGCTAAAAGTAGTGAGCTCGAGGATAGAAATCTAGAAATTTGTTGAGACATGTTTTGTGTCTTAACATGGTCTATCCTAGAAAATATTCTATGTGCATTTGAAAAGAATGTATATTCTGCTGCTTTGGGATGAAATGCTCTGAAGATATAGATTAAATCCATCTGATCTAGTGAATCATTTAAGGCCACTGTCTTATTGATTTTATGTCTGGATGATCTACCTATTGATGTCAATAGAGGTTTAAAATGCCCCACTATGACAGTTACAGTTGATCTCTCCCTTTGCATCTACCAATGTCTGCTTTGTATATTAGGTGCTCCTTTGTTGGGTTCATAAATGTTTTAATGATTTTATCTTCTTGTTGGAGTAATTCCTTTATCGCTGTGAAATGTCCTTCTTTGTCTCTTCTAGTCTTGGTTTTACCTTCTATTTTGTCTGAAATAGGTATTTCTACTCAGATGTTTTTGTTTCCATTTCAATGGAATATCTTTTTTCCATCTCATTACTTTTCACCCTTGTGTCCTGTGATCTGAAATGGGGCTCCTGTAGACAGCATACGTATGATTCATTTTCTTATTCATTCAGCCACCTTATGTTATTTTTTGTTTTTGTTTTATTTGGCTGGGTACAGTGAACTTTATTGATAGTACATGACAAAGTAGGGCTCCCCAATCCTTGTTCAGAGTCTGGGATGAAAACCGGAGGTCAGGAGATTCTCAGTGTGCTGGGGGGCTGATTTGGGGCAAGGACTCCCCAGCATCTGAGGACTTCTCTTCCTCTCACTGGGACTGTTGGTCCAGAGGGCTCTTACTCCTTGCAGGCCATGTAGACTATAAAGTCCACCACCCTGTGGCCAAATTCATTGTCATACCAGGAAGTAAGCTTGACAAAGTGATCGTTGAGGGCAATGCCAGCCCTAGCATGAGAGATGGAGGAGTGGGTGTCACTGTTAAAGTTGCAGGAGACAATCTTGTCCTCAGTAAAGCCCAAGATGCTCCTGAGGGAGCCCTCTGATGCCTGCTTCACCATTTTCTTGATGTCATTGTATTTGGCAGCTTTCTCTAGACATGAGGTCAGATCCACAACCAACACATTGGGGGTGGGAACACGGAAGGCCATGCCAGTGAGCTTCCTATTTCAGCTCAGTGATGATCTTGCCCACAGCCTTGGCAGCACCAGTAGAAGCACGGATGATGTTCTGGGCAGCCTCTCAGCCCTCACGCCACAGCTTCCCAGAGGGGCCATCCCTGGTCTTCTGGGTAACAGTGATGGCATGGACTGGTCATGAGTCCCTCCACAATGCCAAAAGTGTCATGGATGACCTTGGCCAGGGGTACCAAGCAGTTGGTGGTGTAGGAGGTATTGCTGAGTCTTGAGGGAGTTGTCATACTTGTCATGGTTCGCTCCCATTACAAACATGAGGGCGTCCACATAATAGGATAATGATCCTCTTGGCCCCACCCTTCAAGTGAGCCCCAGCCTTCTCCAAGGTGGTGAACATACCAGTGGACTCCACAACATATTCAGCACCAGCATCACCCCATTTGATGTAGGCACGATCTCACTCCTGGATGGACTTTTCACTTGATGACAAGCTTCCTGTTCTTAGCCTTGACTGTGCCTTTGAACTTGCCATGAGTAGAATCATACAGGGACATGTACAGCATGTAGTTGAGGTCAATGAAGGGGTTATCAATAATGACAGTATCGACTCTGCTGGAGTTAAAAGCAGCCCTGGTGACCAGGCACCCAATACAGCCAAATCCATTCACTCTGACTTCCACTGTCGTGTCTCAGGGTTGTGGCTGGCACTGTGCAGGAAGACGCAACTGCCAGTCAAACAGAGGAGAAGGGAGCCAGCTACCCTATGTCTTTTGATTAAAACATTTAGTTCACTTGCATTTAAGGTAATTATTGGTAGGTATATAGTTATGCCATTTTACTATTCATATTTTTAAAATCTTTTCCCCCCTTTTTAAGAAGTCCTTTTCATATTTCTTGTAATACTGGTCTAGTCATGACAAACCTCTTTAACTTTTTCTTGTCTGGGAAGCTCTTTATCTCTCCTTCAGTTTTAAGTGACAGCCTTGCTGGGTTAGAGTAATCTTGATTATAGGTCATTGCTTTTCAACACTTTGAATATTTCATGCCAGTCCCTTCTGGCCTGCAAAGTTCTTGTTGGGAAATCAGCTGACAGTCTCATGGGAGCTCCCTTGTACATAACTACTTTTCTCTTGCTGCTTCTAAGATTCTCTCTTTGACTTTAACCTTTGATATTTTAATTATGATGTGTCTTGGTGTGGGCCGCTTTGGGTTCATCTTGTTTGGGAGTCTGAAATACCTGGACTCGTATGTCTAATTTCTTCATCAGGTTAGGGAACTTCTCAGTCATTATTTCTTCATATAGGTTTTCAGTGCCTTGCCCCCTCTTCTCCTTCTGCTACACCTATGACGTTAATATTACTACACTTGATGTTGCCCAGGAGGCTCCCTAAAATATTCTCATTTTTAAAATTCTCTTTTGGTTATTGCTGTTACAATTTTGTGTTTTCCACTACTTTGTCTTCCAAATTGCTGATTTGATCCTCTGCTTCATCTAATCTGCTATTGACTCCACCTAATGTATTCTCTCTTTTTTTTTTTTTTTTTTTGGTGAAAAGAAAAAGAATTGTTTATTTAACAGTTATATAGATTTAGTTATTTGCGGATTTCTGTTATTAAGTCTTATGCTCTTTAAAACACCCACAAACACATATCCTTGCCTCCCCCCCTTCCAAACCAGGCTAGTTTTAGGAAAGTCACAGAAACCGTTTCCCTACTTTCCCAACACAGTTCAGCTTTACCAGCAGCTGCCAATCATTCAATCCTGATTGGGGAGGTCCTTTCTGTGCTGTGGTGCCCTCCAGCTCCCAATGCAGAACCACCTGGATTCTCAGGCTCCTTGCAAACTGCCTTCTTCCTGCAAACCGCGCGGATCTTCTCTCCTCAAAACCGTATGGCGAGAGCCTCTTAAAGCAGCCTGGAGACCCCTTCTCCAAGCCACATGGAGAAGGCCCCTTCACCAAGCCACGTGGAGGGAGCACACGAGAGAGCGAGAGCGAGCGCGTGAGCGTGCCAGAGAGAGAGTCAGAGCACCAGAGCCAGAGTGCGAATGAGAGCCTGAGTCCGAGAGCGAGAGAGTCAGAGCGCCAGAGCGAGAGCACGAGCCAGAGAGCGAGAGTCCCAGAGTGAGAGCACGAGCGAGAGCCAGAGAGAGTCTCCACCTAATGTATTCTTAATTTGTTATTATAGTCTTCATTTTTGACCAGTTCTTTTTAATGGTTTCTATCTATGTGTAAGTCCTCATCAAGTTAATCTATTCTTCCTATAAGTTCTTGAGCATCTTTATAGCCAGTGTTTCAAATTCTGTATCTGGTAGATTGCATGCCTTAATTTCATTGAACTCTTTCTGGAGTTCTGTCTTGTTCTTTCACTTGGGATGCATTTCTTTGTCTCCTCATTTTGACTGCCTCCGTATTTGTTTCAGTGTATTAGGTAGATCTGCTACATCTTCTAGTCTTGGTAGGGTAGCTTTATGTAGTAGGTGTCCTGAGGGATTCAATGACAGTGTCATTCTGAGCCAGGTGCTCCAAGTGTAACTTATGTAACTTGTGTATGCCTTTCTGTTGTGGTTGAGCCTTGATTGCTATTGGCACATCCATGGGTCAAATTTACTTTCAGGACAGGCAGTGGCTGTAGTACATGAGCTGCTTTGTAGGGATAACTTCATTGAGCAAGATTTGCTTTGGCTGGGCTCTGGTGCATGTGGAGTCCATCCTTTGAGATTGTCATTTGTGGAGCTAGTTGCTCCGAAGGCTGCCACTGGGTGTGTTGGTACTGGGGCCTCTTGGATAGGGCTCTGGTGCAGGCCAAGGTTAGCCATTGCCCATACCTGGTACATGACCACCAAGTAGGATCTACAAAGTGATTTGCAATTAGCAGCTTCCTATGCTGTGTTGGCAGGTGCCTGGGAGAGTATACTGCGCACTGAGGCTGCTTGCCACTCCTGCCAGGACTGGGGTCACTTACCAAATGTAGGGGATGACAAGGTCAGCTGCTGCTTTTTTGCTGTTTGTGGTCCTTCGATAGATTTTAGGAAAAATCTGTAGCATGAGCTGAGGCCAGCTACTTGTAAGGAACAGCTGCTAAAAGAGAATCAGGCCGATGTGCAAGCTGAGTGGAATGGGGTCTCAGAGAAACCCCCAGTGTGGGGCAGGGTTAGCTAGACTGATGGAGACCCAGATTTGGTGCATGCAGGCCTCAACAATGACACCTACCAGCACTTCTGTCCAGAGAATTGTCTCTCCATTTCCTTAAGCCAGACAATACAGTTCTTTCCTTATGTCCCAGGTGCTTTTCAAGTTGCTGCCCCATCTTTCAAGCTTTGGGTGTCTGTGAGTGAGTCAGTGCTCAGCTCCTTTAAGAGGAATGCCTGGGCTCAGTGGGTTGGGCACCGTCCTGCAAACCAAAAGGCTCCCAGTTTGATTCCCGGTCAGGGCACATGCCTGGGTTGCAGCCCAGGTCCCTGGTTGGGGGCTTGTGAGAGGCAACCAGTTGATGTTTTTCTCCTTCTCTTTCTTCTCCACTTTCCCTCTCTTTAAAAATCAATCAATTCATCTTAAAAAAAAAAAAAAAAAAAAAAAAAAGGAATGCCTGGGACTCCAGAAGCCCTCCATCTCACCTGAACAGAATGCCTATTGATTTCCACAGCCAGATGTTTTAGGGACTCCTCTTCCTGGTACTGGGGGTCTGTGCTGGAGAACCCAGACTGAATATGGGAACCCTTGCTCCTCAGGGAAAATCTTCACAGCTAAGATATCCCTCCCTATTCTTAACCACCACACCAGGTTGTGGGGACAGCCCACTTCACATTTCCACCCCTCCTACCAATATTGACTTAGCTCCTTCCTTATAGCCTTAGTTATAGTTTCTGTTCAGCTAGTCTTTAGGTGGTTTACAATGATGGTTATTCTATATTTTGGTTGTAATTTTTGTGTGGTCATGAGAGGTGAGCACGGCATTTACCTACTATGCCATCTTGACCTGCCATCCTTAGTTATGAATTCTTATCAATAATACCAAATGCATATAAGTTTATGGAATATTTTTATTCAGGTAATCTATATTTAAATTTTGTCATTACTATAACTTGTAATACCTGAATGAGTAAAATCATGATTTTATTAATTAATGTTCTCTAGCCAGACCATTAGGATCACACCTGTGATCTAAGAAACTGTAAGGCATTGGTTTGGAGCACTGGAGATGATACTCCTGTGCAGGAACATAGGGTGTGTTAGTAAGGACATATTATGAAATGACTTCTGGACATATTTTGATGTATGTCCAGCATTTGGACTTGTATTAGATGGCTTGAGTGAATATCCCTTTATTCTGAATTAGATGCTGTCAGAATGTAAAAAATCTTATGATTGGATATCTTAACTGTTCTTATCTAGAAGCAGAGTAAATTGTGCCTAAAAGTAATTAGAAAAGAGACACCACCCACATCACAAGAATTGGTGGGTTTTTGCCATTTTTGTGATATGGATTCTGTGCCATATTTAGCCTTTTAAAGACATGACCATAACATGCTTTTCCTTTGTCTTGACTCATCAGGGAATTGCATCTGTGATGGTTGGGTGAAGTGGTTTCTGTTCAATGTGAAAAAAATCACAGCCCAGCAGTGAGTGTCAGGCTAGCTGCCAGTGGTCTGATTCTCATTACTCTATAAACACTATATCTTACTGTGTATTAAGCACTGCTTTAAATACTTTATATAAGGTAACTAAGTTAAGATACAAGGTTGGGCAAAAATACCTTTACAATTGTTCTTATGAAAAATAATAGAATAAATAACAGTACAAGGATGAACTTTCAAGTACTCACAACTGTAAAGCTACCTTTGCCACACCCTTTATATAAATATTCCTCCCTCACCAATCTCCATAACATACATATTTTATTATCTCCTTGGATGTGTTAACTGATGACTATAAATATAGGTAGCTCCTCAAAATAAACAATTCCCATATGGATCACGATTCAAATTGAGCCTTTCTCAGAATCCACACTCATTATCTGATGCTAAATTCTGAGCATCCCTCATATGCTTTATACTTTAGGCTCAGAAAAATTGATTATTCTTCACACTAATCAGAGCCACTGCAGGCACTTGCCCATGGGTCCTTGCATTCTGCTATCAACCTGCTTGTTCACACCTGCTCCCTTGACATCCCCCCAGTGTCACCCCTATTTTGCATATATTACATCTGTATAGGTCCTAGTGTAAAAGCCCATTTTCCAGAAACAAGATGGTGGCATAGGCAGACATGGCTCGCCTCTTCACACAACTGCATCAAAATTACAACTAAAATACAGAACCCTTAACCAGAATTGTCAAAAATTGAGTTGAATGGAAGTCTGACAACTACAGAATTAAAGAAGCCACATCCATCCAGATATGTAGGAGGGACACAAACGTGGAATGGGCTGGTCCCAATGGGCTGGTTGGGGATAAAAATTCAGGAGGGATATTTCAGAAGTGAGGAGTCCCAGCCCCACACCAGGACCCCCAGCCCAGAGTTCCAGTGCCAGGAGGATAAATCCCCAAAACTTCTGCCTGCAAAAACCAGCGGGGATTGAATCAGTGAAAGAAACTGCTGGAGTCCCAAGCAGTTACTCTTAAAGAACTCACACGCAGACTCACCTGTTCAGACTTGCTCCATCTGGGCTCTGGCACAGGTATTGAAGCTTGAGGGGTACCAGTTGTATACAGGGAGATACTGAAATGTCTGACATTGGAGTGAATGGAGGCCATTGTCTCTTTTCTGGGCCCTCCTCCCATAGAGCCAGCAGGCTGGTGCCCTGTCTGAGACTCCATCAGCCTGGATAACTTGTTTGACCTGCCTTAGACATCCCGAGACTCCACGCCACACAACTTACGGACTCACCCAACCTGCTTTTCCATATGAATGGCTGATCTTGGCTCATGCCTCACAACTTCCTAAATCCTATCAAACAAGCAACAGCTGGCCTCAGTGAGCTCAAGGCCTGGAACTGCCAGCAGCAACCTTAGATTCACAGCTTGGATTCACCTGGAAATCTCCAAGACAAGCACAAGTAGCAGCTGTCTCAGATTGCTTTATAGCTCAGGCAGGGTGCCCTGGGCAAAACACAGGTGGAGGCTGACGTTGGTCTGCACTACCTGGGAAACCCTAGGGCCAGCACACCCAGTGGATAGTCACAGACCACGCTGGAGCACTACCATACTGCCCCTGCACAGCTGACCCTCCACAGAAGGCACAGGTTGGTGGTCAGTAGCCAGTGGTAAATCCTTTCCATTGATCTGCCAACAGGAACCAAGGCTCAACTACAAGAGGAAGGTGTACTCAGCCCACATGAAGGGTGCACCTAGAGTACCCAGCTTGGGAGATAGGGGAGGCTGTGCCACTGGACCCTACAGGATACCTACTACATTAGATTATGCTACCAAGATACAGTCAAAGCAGCTCTACTCAATACACAGAAACAAACACGGAGGCTGCCAAATTGAGGAGGCAAATAAATATGGCCCAAATGAAAGAACAGAACAAAACCCCAGAAAAAGAACTAAAAGAAACGGAGATAGCCAATCTATCAGATGCAGAGTTCAAAACACTGGTGATCAGTATGCTCAAGAGAAGTGATTGAGTATGGCCCCAAAATAAAGAAGTGAAATTTATACAAAGTGAAATAAAGAAAAATATACAGGGAACCAAGTAATGGGAAGGGAACTAGGGTTCAAATCAGTGATTTGGAACATAAGGCAGAAATAAACATTTACCTGGAACAGAAAGAAACAAGACTTGAAAAAACAAAACAAGGAGAGGCTTAGGAACCCCTGGGACAACTTTAAATAATGTACCAACATCTGAATCATAAGGGTGTCAGAAGGAGAAGAGGAAGAGCAAGAAATTGAAATCTTATGTGAAAAAATAATGAAGGAAAACTTCCCTAATTTGGCTAAGGAAATAGACACACTAGTCCAGGAAGCACAGACAGTCCCAAACAAGTTGACCCAAGGAGGACCACACCAAGACACATCATAATTAAAATGCCAAAGGTTCAAGATAAAGAGAAAATCTTAAATGCAGCAAGAGAAGAGTTACCTACAAAGGGGTTCCTATAAGACTATCAGCTGGTTTCTCAAAAGAAACTTTGCAGGCAAGAAGGGACTGGCAAGAAGTATTCAAAATGATGAGAAGCAAGGACATACAACCTATATTACTCTATCCAGCAAATCTATCATTTAGAATAGACGGGCAGATAAAGTGCTTCCCAGACAAGGTGAAGCTAAAGGAGTTCATCACCACCAAGTCTTTATTATATGAAATGTTAAAGGGACTCACTTAAGAAAAATAAGAGGATCAAAACTATGAACACTAAAATAACAACAAACTCACAACAATCAACAACTGACTCTGAAAAACAAAAACAAGCTAAGCAAACCAGAATAGAAACAGAATCATAGGTATGGGGATCATCTAGAAGGTTATCAGCTGGGAGGGGGAAGCGGGGAAAGGAGGAAGTGGTGTAGGGATCAAGAAACATAATTGGTAGGAACAAAATAAATGGGTATATTAAGAATAGTATAGGAAAGGGTGAAGCCAAAGAACTTACATGCATAACCCATGGACATGAACAAAGGGGGTGGGGAATCCTGGAGGGAAGGAGGTACTGGGTGGAGGGAGGCAAAGGGGAAAAATTGGGGCAGCTGTAACAGTATAAGCAATAAAATATATTTAAAAAGAATTTCTATCTTCAGAATAAAAAAATAGTTTTCAAAAAAAAAACCCCAAAACACCCATTTTCCTGAGCCTTCCTGTGCCCACCCTTGTGCCCACACAGGAGTGACCATACCCATAAAGAAACACAGGACACATGCATATCCATAATCTCCAAATCCTTAGCCCTCCCAAACTGCAGATTTCAAAGAGCTCTGCAGACAAAACAACCTTAACTTCAGAAGAAAACATCCTCTGAGTATGTATAAAGTTAACTGTGTAGAAAATGTTTAAAATTAGGGGTTTCATGGTTCTGATATGAAAAAACAAGAATCCCATGAAAAGGTCAAGAATGGACTCTTTTTCTGCTCATGCCGAAATCCCATTGTGTGGTTATGATGCACACCTTCCATGCTATGAAAGTTCCGTGAAGCTATATCAAGCATTAGTGTGTTGGTGTCCCTATAAATAATGGTCGTATTCATTAGTGAACTGATGACATTAGACCATTCTGACAGTGATTGGAATTGCTTAGGTACAAGCTTCCACTCTGGAAAGGCTATACAGGTATCACTACTGACCGTTCCCTCTCAAGTCCTTCAGTGACAAATTGCCTTACTTCCAGCATGCACAGGGCCAGATATATCACTGAAGGGCATTTGACACAGAGACAGATACTGAGCTTTGCCACCTGAGGGCAGATAAAAGAAACATAAGTGGGCTGAATGAAGAGAAAACCTGAGTCCATTCTTCACCCAGTGGAAATAATACAAGGGATTATCAGCAGGCAATAGTTTTATTAATCAATTACCATACAACATAGGAAGAACCATCCTGTGGATAGTCAGCAAAATTACTAGCAGGAAAGGCATATGTATTTAGTATTATTACACCAGAACATATACAGAATATTGACACAATTATATGAATGTTAATTCTTGAGATGAAACTAAAACATAATAATATTTGCAAGTATACAACTGATATGAAACCTAAATAATTGTTTTTTAAGAAACAATGTCAGGCCCTGGCTGGATAGCTCAGTTGGTTAGTAATGATACCAACCCCAATACACCAAGGTTTAGGTTCAATCTCCCATCAGGGCACATACAAAAAACAACCAATGAATGCATAAAGTGGAACAACAAATCAATGTTTCTCTTTCTCTCCCTCTCCCTCTGTAAAAATCTAAATAAAAAGGATATTAAAGAAAAAAAAGAATATAAAAAATGATATTTGATCAAAAATGGAGATTGTTTGAATCACGTTTAAAAAATGAAAGAATTAAGACTGGATAATCACATGTAAAAATTGAATGTAATGAAACATACAGGACTTATCATTTAGAAAGCAGTCAGTTTTAAGAGAAAACTTCCAACAACTGTCAAATGTATTCACAAAGCTTACTTCAATCATGGAAATTTCCAGAATAAAGAAATGCAAGGTCAGTGGAGCCTCTCAACAATGCAAACTGGGAATTAATTTTCCTGCATTTCGCTCAGCCTTAAATGCATCAAGGTGGAGGCAAGAAACAGATCTACCAACAGAGGAATAAGATATCTCCTACTATGGAAATCACATAACTAGCAGATGGGAGACATAGGAGTTGACAGGCTGAGAGGTCGCTAAGAACAATAGCCTGACAAGAACTAATGGGCATCAGAGAGCTACAGGAAAATGCACTGAAAACCAAAGAGGATTTATGATGAGAGCTCATGTGAAAGTCTGTGGAATCTGTAGCCTAAGAGGGAGCTAACATCAAAAGTGTGTATGGTTACAACCGGTCCAGACAGGCAGAGCCAGAAGTGAGAACAAGGTGCTGTACCTCAAGCCACTTGTTCTCAGGGACCTCTGTATCCTGATGCTACAGGAGATCTGACAGTCATGGCTTCTTCACTTCTCCCTTCCAAACCTCATGCATGCTCCTTTATTCATGAACTTAACTCAGAACCATAAACAGAAGGACTCTGGGATATATTTTTCCATTTTATGCAAGATCACACGTTAGTGTGAAAATATCTGGAATGACCTTTTATTATCATTCCATGAGATCTCTTTGTAACTTGATGCATCCTGTTCAATTTCAACTAAGATCAAGCATAATGAATAGAGATAATATGAGCATGATCAGACAATACTGTTTTATTTTCCCAAGATCTTACAGCAATTACTAATTTCTGTTAGAAACACAGATGTGGTATTCACTACCAACAAACAATGTGAAAGATATGTGTTTTAGTCAAAAGACTGAAGGGGGTACTACATATCAAGTCAGAAAATTCTAGTACCTGTAACAGTGGACCAGAAAAAAACAACAACAACAACAACAATGTAGGTCTCACATCATGATCACATACTAGAAACAGTAAAAAGTTGCCCTGGCCAGTGTGGCTCAGTTGGTTGGAGGGTCACCCCTGGACCAAAAGGTTGTGGATTTGGTTTGGGCATAAGCGGTCCATCCAGAAAGTACTCAGTCATGTAATATGAAAAATAGAGACATTTATTGAAGACACATACAAAAAACATTGTACAAAGGACAATGAGGCCTCAGGCCCCTTCAAAGTAGGCACCTTGGGACCTCACACAGTTCTCCCAACTGCCATCAGCTGCCCCATTGTATTTTCCTGAATCTCATCATCGATGGTCTGAAATCTCTTCCCTTTCAAAGATGATTTTAGTTTTGGGAAAAGTCAGAGGTTGCAGGGAGCCAGACCTGGGCTATATGGGGGGCTGAGTCGCCTGGGGGATTTGATGTTTTGCCAGAAAACTCTGCACAAGATGTGATGCATGAATAGACACATTGTCGTGATGAAGCTGCCAATCACCAGCTGCCCATAGCTGCAGCCTTCTGAATCATCTGAATAGTTTCCACAAGTGGATGTTCAAACTTAATGCAAAATTTGATGCATTCATTGCTCTACTCGCCCAGTCATTTTAAATGCAATGGCCACACAGTACACATGCTCACTCAACAGCGTCTACTGCCCCCACTGACTAGTACAGTGAAGTTGTCATTGTTCACGCATGCACATTCCTGTCCACTCTCGTTGGTTGCCAAGTTACATCGATGTTGTGCAAACTGTTCTCATTACATTATATTACTTTTTCCAGACAGACCTTGTATGCCTAGATTGCTGGTTCAGTTCCTGGTTGGGGTGTGTGCAAGAGGCAACCGATTGATGTTTCTCTCTCACATAGATGTTGCTCTCCCTCCCTTCCCTCTCTCTAGAAATCAATAAGCATGTCCTTGAGTGAAGATTAAAAAGAAACCAGAAACAGTAAAAAGTATCAGTTAACTTTTCATGTAAAATTATATCAAATTACACCAAAAAAAACACCAACTTATTACCCATCTATCAAAAAAGATATTACAATAGAAATGAGACTAATTTTATATAACTGTACATTTATTTAAACAAAATATATGTAGCACAGAAAATAGAGGATATAGGAGCATATTCTTTAAATATTCAATTGAGAATATGAACTAGAAATAGACTAGGATCCCTATTAATGATGAGGCACTTGCAAAGGTACAGCCATATTTATAAAAATTATAACATTGCTTTCCTGAGTTTTCATGTACAAAAGAAGTGAGACACTGAAGATTTTAGCATATTCTTTCCATTAATAAGGTTTTTCTTTGCCGTGTGAATTCTCACCTGTTCTCAAAGTTGTGAGTGAGAACTGAAGAGAACTTTGCCACACTCCTTGTATACCAGAATTTCTCTTGTGTGCCTTTTTAATTTTAAAAAGTCCTCACCCAAGGACATGTTTCCACTCCTTTTTAGAGAGAGATGAAGGGAGAGAAACATCGATGTGGGAGAGGAACATCAATTGGTTGCCTCCCGCATGTGCCCCAACCAGGGATTAAACCCAAAACTCAGGCATGTGCCCTGACTGGGAATCACATTGGCAACCCTTTGGTGCACAGAATGACACTCCAACCAAGCCATGTAGCCAGAGCCCATGTGTGTTCTTGCACGTACTCAAGGTAGGCATGACAAGAGAAGGCTTTCCCACATTCCTCTTATTCCTAGGGTTTGTCTTGATTGTGCTTTCTCATGTGTCTTTGCAATGATGAATAATAACCAAAAGCTCTCCCACACTCCTTGCATTCATAGCACTTCTGCCCAGTATGTATCCTCACATGTTCTTGCAGGTATCTTGAAATCCTGAATCCTTTCCCACACTCCTTACATTCATAGGGTTTCTCCTCACTGTGTGTGCTCACATGCTTTTTAAAAGAGCCTAGCTGACTGAAGCCTTTCCCACACTCCTGACATGTATAGGGTTTCTCCCCACTATGTATTCTACCATGTATTTGAAGGTTGCTGCGATAGCAGAAGGCTTTCCCGCATTCCTTACACACGTAGGGTTTGTCTCCAGAGTGGATTTTCTCATGTTTTTGTAGGGATGACAAGCACCTGAAGGTTTTTCTACACTGCTTACATTCATAGGGCTTCTGCCCAGTATGAATTCTCACATGTTCTTGCAGGTATGTGGAAATCCTAAATGCTTTCCCACATACCTTACATACATAGGGCTTCTCTCCGCTGTGTATTCTAGCATGTACTTGAAGTTTGCTGTAATAACCAAAGGCTTTCCCACATTCCTTACACACATAGGGTTTGTCTCCAGAGTGGATTCTCAAATGTTTTCGGAGGGAGGCCAAACACCTGAAGACTTTTCCACATTGCTGACATTCAAAGGACTTCTGCCCATCGTGCATTTCCATGTGTCTTTGAAAAGAGGAATGAGAACTGAAAGCCTCGCCACAGTGCTTACACACATAAGGTTTCTCTCCAGTGTGGACTCTTACATGTTTTACCAGGGAGGAAAAAAATTTATAGATTTTGCCACACTGCTGACATTCATAGAATTTATCTTCACAATGCATCCTTAGGTGTTCTCGAAGGGAGGAAGAACAATTGAAAGCTTTTCCACATTCCTTACACTCAACGGAGTTTTTATTACTGAGACTCTTCACACATCTCTCAGGTGCTCTCCCAGCATCCTGACACTGATAGGGTTTCTCCACATGGTCTGGTTCCACGTGAGTGCTCAGGCAAGAGACATACCTGCAGGCTTGTGGATATTCCTCACATGGATGGGACGTGTATCCAGTTTGAGATGTTTCCTGATGCTGAAGAAAAGAACATTCTAGGAAGACCTTTTTAGGCATAGTGCTTTCATTGGGTTTAACTGCAGTCAAATATCTCTCAGACACAGAAAGATCTGTCATTCGGTTCAGGGTGTGTCCACATTGATTAGCTTCGTTAGTTTCACAGGAACGCTCCTGCAAATGACTTCTGTTCAAAATATTAAACATATAATTAGAAATTATTGATAAGTGATTTACTTATTAGTGATTGATGATGTAAAGAATTATTTTCACTATATACTTGTCATTTTCAATAGATGGCTGTTTTGGGCAAAATATGCGTTTTTACATCATGGAAAAAGCTTAATGCTCTGGCTGAGGTCTCAAATTAAGCCCTTTTAGTGTTTCTTACATTTGGAATTTCTTTATCATTGTTTCCAACTATATTCTATGTATATATTCAACATCACATCATATCAGAAAAATGTTGTGTTGTAAAAATTCTCCAAGTACACAATTCTTTGGTGAAATTTCTATAGATTTTTAAACTTTAAGGTAGTTTTAACACTATGCAGATAATCCCTTCCTCCCGTGGGAGTGCCACTCACCTAAAAGGCGTCTGCTGGGTTAGGTGCTGATCTCCATTGTTAATAAACAATTGGTTTTCACCAAAAACTGACCAAGAATAATATCTTGTAAATCTTACTGATTTCTCTTCAATGAGTATTTTATTGTCCAAAATACTCCTCTGAGAACTAGAATCACTGATGTTAACTTGAGTGCAGCAATCTGCAACAATTGGTAAAATACCTTAATTTCATAGAAATGAAGTGTTGTAAAAAAAACAGACAATATTTGTACTTTCATGTACTGATCCAAAATGTAAACAAATTTTGTAAAGATGAACCTACATACGAGCAAAATAACCCCGCAAAATTGCAGACCTTGGCTATGTGGGACTGTGAAAAACAGGTAAAATGTGTCAAAATGGCAGCCTGTCCACTAAGGACTACTTTAAGAGACGAAGACTGATGTTCAGATGAATATTATCAAAAAATGCAAAGTAGAAAAAAATGGACAAAATGGACATGCTCAAATACTCCCTTCACAAGAGGAGAAAAGAAAGTCTTCCCAAGTGGTTTAGGATGGATGAAAATCCAACAGGCTCAGGTGAATGACAAACGTCATCCTTCTCAGAGAGAGTCACGTTTCTGATGGACATGCCCATAACTAAAATCTGTCCCCTGCACTGGTTCATGCTCTCTTTGTGTTGGCAGAAACAAGGACCCTCGATGAAGCCTTTCTTCATGGTCCCAGCCACCATTAGGAGGTGACATGGTGCGTGGCTGCTGCTCTGCTTGTGCACAAAAGCTCATCATTGGGGAGAATGGAGGGAAATGAACATTCCTTGAGATGGATGGATAGTACAATCTTCAAATCCAGTGACATTCAGTAAGTGTGTTCAACTGCAGCAAAATTACCATATCAAATGTGTATTAATCACAGTGTAACTTTCTCAAGATGCTCTCATGGTCCCAAAGTGACACTGGAGATGACACTTACACATTAAATTAGGGAGCCTCAGATTTTCAATCAAAATTAGTAAATAGCCCTGGCTGGTGTGGCTCAGTAGGCTGGACGCTGTCCCATGGACCAAAAGATTGCTAGTTCGATTCCTGGTCAGGGCACATGCCTGGGTTGCAAGCCAGGTCCCCAAATGAGGGTATGCGAGAGGTAACTGATCGATCGATGTTTCTCTCATACATCAATGTTTCTCTTCCTCTTTTTCTCCCTCCCTTCCCCTCTCTCTAAGAATAAATAAATAATAAATTTTAAAAATCAGTAATAAATAGATCAATACATGTTATCAAGAAAAAGCCATTTGACTCTAGGTAAGGTCCATGAAGGCTTGAACTGTTGTCTGTCCTTTTTTCATTCATTAACTCCAATAAAAAAAAAATTTTTAAGAAATACACCCTCTCTAAAATCTAAGGGAAGTAATGAAGCCATACTTACACACTGAGTTCAGGTTCCTGCAGGTCTCCTGCATTACTTCTTTGTAGAGCTTCCTCTGAGCACCATCCAGCAAAGCCCACTCTTCCTGAGTGAAGTTCACAGCCACATCCGAAAAGACCACTGTGTTCTGAAACATCCCACATATTCTATTTCAACAAGGCACCTCTTCACCCAATGTGTGCAGGAAAACAAGGGAGGCTGACAGAGACTTCAATTCAATTCCTAGGACACCGGAGCTCACATTCTCATGGGAAATGACAAGCAAGCAAACCAGAGGCAGTATACTCAGTGCTGGTAAGTGCTTGGAACCCTGAAGCAAAGTGCAACAACAATTGATATAGACTTATCCTCAGACAGTTGAAAACAATAATTTTTACTGCGATAGAGCAGATTCACAGGTAAGCTAAAGAGTGAACAATAAAATCATTATTTAGATAACATGAAACTGGATACTTTGCTTGCTCACAAGTTACTGTCTTGTCAGCTCCAAGACCTGTACCCAGAATGTCAGGATTTTGTGAACACTGAGATTTCCAGTACTGCTTGATCTAAACGGTCTCGCCTTGAGTGTCAACAGTGTTGAGGAGCCTGGTGTACAGCCTTCAGATCTGAGAGAGGCAGAGACGCAACCCCTCCCAGCATGAGAATGACACTGAACAAAGACACAGGCCAGGGCCTGGGGCATGGGCCATCTGTTGGGTAAGGTAGAAACAACTCCAGAGTTCATTGATTGGTTTGAATAAGCAAATGTGGAATATTCACACAATGGAATATTATTTGGAACTAAGAGGAATGAAACAGTGATTCATGCCACAAGATCAATGACCTTTAAGGACATTACCACGCATCACAGAAAACCACAGATGGTATGAAATCATATACATGAAATGTCCAGAGGACACCCGTCTATAGAGAAAGAAAGTAGATGAATAAATTGCTAGGAACTAAGTGTAGGGACAGAGACCTAAATGAGGAGTGACTGACAGTAGACGCAAATTTTCTTTGGGGTGATAAAAATGGTTCAAAATGTGATGGTGATACAATTCTGTACATATACAAAAATATGGTTGCATTTTATACTTCTAACTGGTGAACTTTATGGGTTTTTTTCCTTCTCTTTTTTATCCTTACCCGAGGACATGTCTTTTTCATTGCTATTTTTTTTTTTTTTTTTTTGTTCCTTTTGAGAGAGGAAGGGAGAGAGGAGGGGAGAGAGGAAGGGAGAGAACCATCGATGCAAGAGAGAAGCATAGTTGGTTGCCTCCCGTACATGCCCAGATCAAGAATTGGCTCCTGGATTGGGGATCATAAGCATCCAGATGGGAGTCACACATGCCCGTGCAGGGATAGGGGATTGAACCCACAACACAGGCCTGTGCCCCAACTGGGAATTGAACCCACAACCTTTCGACTACAGGATAAAGTTTCAACTAACTGAGCCACACTGGCCAGGGCTGAACTTTATGTTTTTAAAAAAATATCTCAGTCCTGGCCAGTGTGGCTCAATGGACAGAATGTTGACTTGTGAACCGAAAGATCACTAGTTTGATTCCTGGTCAGGACACATGCCTGTGTTGCGGGCCAGGTCCCCAGTTGCGGGTGTGTGAGAGGCGACAGATTGTTTCTCTCACACGTTGAAGTGTCTCCCCTCTCTTTCTCCCTCCATTCCCCTCTCTAAAAATAAATTTAAAAAGAATTTTTTAAATCTCAATTAAAGCTATTTAAAAATAAGTTTAGATATGCTAAAATATGTGCTTCATAACCTAATGGAAAGTTTATTCATAAACAACAGAACGTGGGCAAATAAGAGTGTAAAAAAGAAGTTGCAGAAGATTGACAGATTCAGCAGTTTGAGGAAATTTTACAAAGCACTTGTGGGATAAGATTTTGTATTGAGATTAGATGCAAAGTGTATTATGACACTCAAATTTGTCCACTGCGGACAGAACACTACACCACCAAGCAATTCTTGGAACACCAGCTCAGGGTCCAAGAATTCAAACCACTTCTCACACTATTTACTGAAGATGGCATCAGACATAGCAGGTTGATGGCTCAGTCCTAAGACTGTACGTCCATCCACCCCAACCCACTTCAGAGGCCCGTCTCCAGCCCAGGCTGTCAGCTGCACTTCTGGCTGATTGCCTGTAGAGCAGAGGTTCTCACAACCCGCTCACCTACAGTTGGATTAATTTGCTGGGCAGGCTCACAGGACTCACGGGAATGAGATACTCCCTCGATCACTAGTGTCAAGGGTTATAACTCGGGAGCAGCAGATGGGAGAGAGGCACAGGGCAAGGTACGGGAAAGGGCTGTGGAGGTTCCATGTTGTCTCAGGCGCGCCTCTCTCCCCACATCCGCAACCCCAGAGGCTCTCCAGATCCCCTCCTTTGGGATTTTATGGAGGTTTCCTAATATAGCCAGGATTGGTTAAAACTTGGGTAATTGATGACTCACCTCACTCTCCAGCCTCTCCTCTCCCTGAAAGTCAGGAGCAGGACTGACACTTCCAACCCTCTATCATGTGTTGGCTCTACTAGCACCAGCCTCCTCCTCAGTTGCCATCTGAAAGTCATCTCATTTACATAACCAAAGACATTTTTTTGTCAATCTCAGCTCTTTGGAATTTCCAAGGGTTTTATGACAGTGAGTCAGGAATTGTTGACGAAGCCCAAATACTTAAGGCAAATATATTTTGGTTATCCAAATGACCCAATATAATTTCTTTTATCACAATATCACAGTCCACCCCTGGCCTTTAAGCATGGATTCCTTAGAGCAAAAACAATCATAAAATCAAAAGATACTGACACAATACTAGAGTTTCATTCAGTCATTAATAACAACTACCTGAGCACTGGCCAGTGAACTGAAAGGTTGCCATTTCTTTCCTTTTTTAAAAAAATATTTTTAAAATTCATTTTCAGAGAAAGGGGAAGGGAAGGGGAAAGAGAGGGAGAGAAACATCATTGTGTGGTTGCCTCTCTTGGGCGCCCCCAATTGGGGACCTGGCCTGCAACCCAGGCCTGTGTCTTGACTGGGAATAGAACTGGCAACCCTTTGGTTCTCAGGCCAGTGCTCAATCCAATGAGCCACACCAGCTAGGGCTCAAAAGATCGCCATTTCAATTCCCACATGCCTGGGTTGCAGATCAGGTCCCTGGGTAGAGAGGTGTGCAAGAGGCAACCAATCTATGTTTCTCTCATACACCAGTTTCTCTCCCTCTCTCTCTTCCTTTCTCTTTCTCTAAAAAATAAATAAAATTACAAAAAAAAAAAGAAAGAAATCTTATGTCTCTTAAAAAAAAACTAGTCCACCATCATATGACACAAAAATGTTTCACAGGGTGAGGACACTCAGATTTGAGGCTTCCATCTCATTCTGTTGGGTTCCAAAAGCAGCCATGGTCTCAGCAACACACAGCTCTACCCTTTTGGACACCTGGTATAACTGAGCTAAGAGAGGACACACCTTTTGCTCTGAGCCTCTTTGCAGGTGTTAATGTGGTACTGGATTTCCCTTATTACCTAACCCATTTTTTCCATTCACTTACCCTCAGCTCTGATATCTCCTTCTCTTTATTTATATCTAAACTCTTTCACCACTGAAAGGACAATGAAAAATCTGCACATGTAACTCAACATGAAATAGCACATTAAACCAGTCAATAATGGTGTTGAAACATTATAACAGAGCCTACGTCCTTACATATTTACCTGCCTCTCTCGAATGCCCTGGGCTTGCTGGTCTTCACTAAAATATAACCCTAGGGCAGCTGGCTTATAAAATTAACACTCTCAGACAAATGAGATGAGGTATATGTCAAGCATGGAGCATACATCACTGGTGAGTGTTAATAATGAGGATGGCTCCATATGAGATGTGATCTGCAGTCTGACTGGTAAAAGCTCTCCCGTCCCCACCCTTTCCCTGCCTGGGCCAGTTTAGGCAAACCAATAAAGAGGCCCTGCAAGAGTGCACGAGCCCAGCCCGCTCTCCCCAGATTGCCAACCATTTTCTTAGCCTCCTGGTGCATGTGACAGCATCTGGACACCCAAACCCATTTCGGGTGTGGGTCTGGGGTAAACAACCATAAAAAAGAGGGGCAGATGTAGAACATGGTTCTGTGGGGAGGAACAGGGTCTAATGTGCAAACTTTTGAGAAGACAAGCCTAAGACATCTGAATGCCTAAGACATCTAATAGTGTTGTTAGAATGACTTGTCATAACAAAAAACCATGAAGCGATCCATGTGACCACAAGGAGAAGAATCAAAAACTGAAAATGTTATAGTCCCATCAGGGAACAGTACAAAACAACCAAAGTTAGCTACCATCCCATGGGATAAAACGTAATTGTGAACAAAAGAAACCCAACACACCATCGAATGCACTAAGTATGATGCAGTGTGCACTCAGAAAAAATGTGCAGAAATAAAATACACTGACTTAGGAGTGCACACATGTCTAATTCACCCACAGAGAGGGCCTGCCTGTGGGAGTCATTTCAAGTGGAGCATTGTGTAGGACTTGGCATCGCCATTCTTGCACAGATGTTCACTTCAGAATATGTAGTTGCTAGTGCAGTTGCTTCTGCATTTTCTACATACACTGCCGTTTACAATTGAACAGTATGAAATCAATTATAATTTATCACAATACCAGCTTAAATGAGAAGAAAAAGATGTATGCTGCCCTAGCTGGTGTGGCTCAGTGAATTGAGCACCACGAACCAAAGGGTCGCTGGTTCAATTCTGAGTCAGGGCACATGCCTGGGTTGCAGGCCAGATCCCCAGTTGGAAGCGTGCAAGAGGCAACCTCACATTGATATTTCTCTCCCTCCCTCTTTTTCCCTCCCTTCCCCTCTCTCTAAAAATCAATAAAAATCTTTTAAAAGAAAAAAGAGAGAGAGAGATTTATGCTAGTCCACATCCATCTATATGAAAAACCATAACAGTTTAGAAATGGGTGCAAACCTGCAGAAATTAAGGAGGGACACATTGAAAAGAAATGTTCGTTAAAGAACATACGAATGATAGAAAGTAAGACCCTTTCCCCCAAAATTAGGTAAAACAAGGAGACCACTCACTTCATTCCTGGAAGAGAACCCATCTACAGCCAGAGGGAAAAAAAACATAAAAATTATAGCAGACAAAAAAGTTGCCTGTATTCATAGGTCAAAGTATTATTATGGAAGATACACACACACAAAAAGAAAAGAAAGAAAAAAAAAACAATAAAATAAGCAGATAATACAATATTTAGTGAGTTTCCAGAAAGCAAAAACAATATAAAAATAAATCACACCCTGACTGGAGTGGCTCAGTGGGTTCAGCATCATCCCTCAAACTGTGAAGTTGCTGCTTCAATTCCCAGTCATGGCACATGCCTGGGTTGCACACCAGGTCCCTGGCTGGGGATGTACGAAAGGCAACTGACTGACGTTTCTCTCCCTCTCTTTCTACCCTCCTTCCCCTGTCTCTAAAAATAAATAAATAAAATCTTTACACAATCTTTTAAAAAATTTAAAAAATAAGTGAATCGCTATTGATTTTGTATCACTAGCAACAGCAGTTAAATTTTTAAAGATAACCGAGACTATTAAAACTAATTCAAATGAGAAGCTTCAATTTATTACAAATGTTCTGTTACTTATAAAGTATGTCAGTGATATAACAGAATACAGATATTGAATACTGCCCCTCAGGCACAGAGCTCCTAGAAGCCCTGTACATAATTACCTAAGCCTTTGGCTGGTTTGGCTCAGTGGATTGAGCGTCGGCCTGCGAGCTAAGTGTCGCTGGTTCGATCTTCCAGTCAGGGCACATCAGAGAAGGAAAACTCTGATTCCAAAAAACCTCCGCTGCCTTGAGGCATACCTCTTCAGGGGAAAGGCTAAGGGAGTAAACCCCGACAGAAAATCCGGAGCCGGAGTCCCTAAGGCGGTTCGACGTTGTAGTCAACACCAGCAACTCCTGCGGCGCACCTGAAGCCAAGCTGTATTGACTCCGTCTTTCCCTTGGACCCTTCAGCTGCGAAGAGAGGGGGGGTCTGCTGCATGGGCAACAGCAGACCCTCCATATCACCCTGCCCAGGCTCTGTAGCTTCAGCTTCACTGAAGAGGACACTCCAGCATCATCACAAGATGTCGATTCAACACGGGAGGAGACAGATACCATGTCACTCCCGAGTTGGACTGCACAGCCATTCTCGGCGGTGCAGATAGACTCTTAAGAAGCTACACCATCGTCTCTCGAGACGGACGGCTGCCGACATTCCACATTCCAAGAGCACCAGGAGCATCTTTCGTTCTAATGAGGCCATTCTAGGTAGCTCCTGAAAGGAGGCTGTCACCAGAAAGTCCCAGCCAACATCAGAAGGTTGGAATATCCAGATCTAATCATATATTCCAGGTGGGAGAGAAGGGCTGGAAATAACTGTAATAATTAATCATGCCTAGGTAAGGAAGACTGCAGAAAATCCTACTAGTATAAGGTTTGGAGAGCATGTATGTGGGTGAGCACATCCACACTGGGAGGGTGACACACCTCTACTCCACAGGGACAGTAGCTTGAGCACTGAGGTCCCCCCACCCAGACTTGACAGTATGTATCTTTTCATCTGGATGTTTATCTGTATGTTTCATCATTTCCTTTAATAAACTGGTAAATGTAAGTCAGTGTTTTCCTGAGTTGTTGAGCAGCTTTGGCAAATTAATCCAACCCACGGAGGAAGTCATGGGAACCTTGATTTGTGGCCAAGCCCACAGAAGCTGTAGGTAAACTGAGGACCTACTACTTTTGACTGGCCTGAACTGAGGGGCAGTCCTGTGGGACTGAGCCCTTTACCTGTGGGATCTGGTGCTACCTCCTGGGAGATAGTGTCAGAATCGAGTTAGATTGCAGGACATCTGGCTAGTGTCCCAGAATTGTTTGCTGTAGGGAAAATGCCCACTCACCTGGTGAACAAATGTGTTATAAGTTAAGCTGTGTTAAAAGAAAAGAAGGAGAAAGATACAGAAGAAGAATCAAAGTACCAGGAAAGAAATGGAAATATGGCACTTGTTACTTAGAGGGAAACTCAATGCCACCATGATAGCAACTCTCCTAAATAGACAGTTTTATTTTTTTTAATCTTTCCCTCCCCCCAGGATATGTTGTATTGATTTTAGAGAGAAAAGGAAAGAGTGGAACATCGATGTGAGAAAGAAACATTGACTGGTTGCCTCCTGAATGCATCCCAACTAGGATCAAACCCACAACCTAGGTATGTGCCCTGGCTGGGGATCAAACCTGCTACCTTTTGGAGTATGCGAAGATGCTCCACCCAACTGAGCCACCCGGCCAGGGTAATAGATTTAGTTTTAATAAAATTCCCTTTACATTAAAACCAGACTGGGGTTATTTGTTTGCTTTTAAATTCATAAAAAACTATTTCTCAAAACTAAAATGAAAAGCAAATATCTAGGAATAGTCATGCTTTTAAAGAACAATATAGAAAATTTTTCCCTAAAACTGAAGAAGGCATTTAAGTCACAACAGGAACTAGGAAAGCATAGTACTACAGAAAGGAGGGACTCATGGATAAGAATGCAAGTCTCTGACACAAGACCACTTGTGGGGCCTGAATCTCTTGTCAGAGCAGGCATGACCCAGGGGTGGAAATGACAAACATTTTAACACATCAGGGAAGAGAAATGGTTATCATAGGGGACAATGAAGGTCCTTCTTATTGACTTCATGTAAAATAATGAACTTGCCCTGGCCAGGTGGCTCAGTTAGTTGGAGAATTGTTCTGTGTACCAAAAGGTTGTGGGGTTCAATTCCTGGTCCAGGGTGCAAATGGGAGGCAACCGATTGATGTTTCTCTCACATCAATGTTTCTGTGTACCCCCCCCCTTCTCTCTCTGAAATCATTAAATATATCCTTGGGAGAGGATTAAAAAATAATAAAATAACCAACTTGATGCAAATTTAGATAGAACACTTTCAGAACAAGTTAGAGTGAAGTGTTGTACCAAGTTTTCTTATATAGGGAAAACAAAATAGGCTACAAAGGAAGAGAATGACAAATTCATATCTATTAACAGGAAGACTCCATTCACCAGCACAGAATAAAGCAATGAAAGATAAACTACACTCCAGTGAAAATGGGTGCAGTATCTGCACATGAAAAGATTCCTGCCCAGAATATCAAAAGAAAACATCAGAAATCAATGAACATAGAAATGAAAATGAAACCAAATGACTGAAAGCCATTTCACAGACGATGGAACACCACATGCTCAACATCAATGGTGATCAATAAAAACCCTGTCACCACAGGATCCTGGGCCGCACATTATATGAACACAGAATTAACTTCGGTAACTTCAGCGGTGGTAATCACGTGGAGGAAATGCTAACAACTGGCCAGGGCCTAGCTCTTCACCTAGGCAGTGAATGCACAGGTGTTTGTATTGTTATTAAATCTTAAAGCAAAATTCAAATCAACATTTTACATACAGCCCCAAGTCATCCACAATACACCTCAGGACAAACCGCTGCAGCCCAAGTGTAGGTGGGTCGCCCCAGGTTGCATGGCTTCTCTGGGCACCAACGAACTGCTCCTTTAGGTGATTCTGGGGGCTAGAGGCCACCTCTAGAGGGAGATGCCCAACAAGACCACATTGCACTGTCCTTCAGCTACGCAGGACCAACTTTGGGAGCAGCTGGTACCCACCCAGATGAAACAGATGAAACACCTGCTTCAAGCAGGAGAGTCATTTAGATGAGAGAAGGGCCCCTGTCCCAGTGTGTGAATGAGATATCACAGAATCACTGCTTCCACCCATGTTCCAAGATAAACTGGGGGAAGGAAATTCTAGGTCACTATTATGGATTTAAGTTAACTGGAAACTGTGTGTCAGTTCATTATCGTCAAGGTAATAAGTTGTAAATCAACTAATCAGAATTGAAACAGGTGTCAGTTTCACCATTCACATTTCCATTAATCTCTAAAGACCAGCTAGCCAGTTATTAACAGGAAGTGGGAAGAATCAGTGTCACACACTGCACTCTGAATAGAAAAGTTACCAAAATTTTTATAAACATGTTAGTTCATTCTCCACCCACTTCACATGAAGGTGTGGAACTTTGTGCACTTCCCGCACCCCCTCACCCCAACTCTAATAATGGAAGAGGCTGTAATTTCTCTATTTAGTGATACATTTCCTTATGGCATCTCTTGTTCAGATGGGAATAACACAAATGAGAGACACAGGACATAGACCTGATACCACCCTCACTAAAGTAAAGAAATCAGGCAAAAAGAATTCAGTCATTTTACATCAGCTGAAACCTGATGCTGGAAAAAGAGAAAGCTTAGCACTGAGCTGAACACAGAAGGGGCTGCTCACAGGTGTCAGATGACAATCCTGAACCCTCCCTGAGCCCTGTGCTTTTGGAAACATTGATGGAGGTGAAAGGAACCCTCCATCCATTTGTTTTGGAATAGCGCACACTGCAAGAATAAGGCTGGACACAGAAATCAACCAAATACCCATTCTGTGTCTCATCATTCATTGATTAGATGAACTGCTCATCACCACTAAGCAAGCATAGCAAATGCCCTCTAGGCCAGACTTGGTTCAGCTTCCCCTCTTCCACCAGACCACAGAACTTTAATCCACCTTCGCCCAGCCAGGGGACAGTCCTTACTGAGAATACACTGACCTGAGGATCTGCCATTTCAACCACACCTGGTACTTCCTGGTTTCATAAGCTCCTCTCTATAAAAGCAAAACTCTTTTGCCCAGCTCTTGACACACTTGGATAGATACCTAGACAGAGAATCCTCCTAGAGCAGAGCTCCCGCCCCGAGTGCAACAGTTCCTTCTCCCCATCTTTTGCAATAATTCTTTTAAATGAAAGTCTCTCCTTACGAAGTTTGGGTTTTTCATATTCCACAGCCTTGTCCAAATAATCACATTTTTCGTTTTTTACATCCAAGATTTACTGTGCCTTCGGTCTTTCCCACAGTACGAGTTTAGACCCCTCCCCTCACACATCCCCGTCAGCACCATCTGAATAGGCACTGAGATGCAGAACAATCCAGTGCTAAGCTGAGTTGGGAATTCTCTCAGTAGATAGTTGGAGGACAGTCCCGTCACACCACCTTCCTCACCGAGAAAAGCACTTCTCTGATTTGAAATGCTGGCATAGCTTTAAGATAGGAACCTTGTCCCTACCCTAAAGGCACTGCTTTAGCTCTCGTGCACCCAATCGGTGGTGGTCTCGTCCTCCATCGGTCCCAGGTGCAGACCTGCGTGAGGGCCCTCTGGGACCCCACATCAGGATGAGACAGGAGGCGGGGAACTCAACCCGCGGAGGAGGAAATAAATTAGGGTCGGGATTCCGGAGGGTGGGGGTAGCCAAGGGAGAGGGGCGCGGGAGACCAAATCCGAAATCATTTCCAGGCTGTTCCGGCCGGTCAAACCAGTCCCTCCAGTCTCAAGTTCCAACCCCCAAGCATTTACCATTCCGAGGCCGCACTCCAGGTGCTCAGGATCCTCCTCGCAGCCTCTCCTCCTGGGCAAGTGAGATGACACGCCAGACATGTGGAGTTGCGTGGGGTAGGTAGGAACAAGAGCTACAGCTCCACAGAGCAACTACCACGCGGGATGCGAATGCACCCGCCCCCCAGCCTGATTGGAAGGTACGCCAAGGTCCTGAATTCTGACTGGATCATGGAGTCTGACTAAACCGTGGGCTCTGATTGGACAGAACTCGGGCATGCACAGGGCCCTGATTGGACAGTAGGCAATACCAATCCTGTGGACCTTGTGTGGGCAGTTTCCTAGCCCCACCCAGTAATTACGTTTATATTCCCGAATAAATACCTTAGGAATGCCGATTCTGGGTG
This sequence comes from Furipterus horrens, assembly GCF_987537825.1. NCBI lineage: Eukaryota > Metazoa > Chordata > Mammalia > Chiroptera > Furipteridae > Furipterus > Furipterus horrens. The sequence continues at coordinate 38,613,482 of NW_028327180.1, read as the reverse complement.
TCACCTCTTCCCTGCCACACTTTCTCTGGGGACAGTATAGTACGAACCGCAGTTAGAAAGGTGCAGGAAAAAACCTGTTCAGGGTGGGGCTCACCCTGCATCAACCCACAGGCCAGTGGCTCTTCCTCCTGATATGGAAGCCCTGTCTCAGTTATCTCTCAAATTGCCTCTTGTTCAGAATGAAAAAGGAGGAAGCAGGAGGGCCTGGTGAACTCCGGGTCAGGGGTGGGCCAGGTTGGTCACCATGGATCTGAAACCAGAAAAGCCTGTATTCCTGCTGCCTGCCACCTACCAAACCCAGGAAGCAGAGACAGGGATTGAATATGGGCGCTTTATTCAGATGGTCAGTGATCTGAGAAGGAGGCGGGTTTGTACCCTAACAGACCATCTTAAATTCCATTATAAACGGACCGTTTTTATAAGGAAAAGAAAAGTGTAGTTAAGGGGTTTGTAATTCTGGGAAAAACTTAATAAAAGCTGCAGCATTCTTTCCATCTGTGTCGTGGGCCGTGGACTTTGTGCCCTGGGTGGTGGTCATTATCTGTGTCCTGGGCAGTGGTCGGCTCACCCTGGAGCACAATGGCTCAGATACCATCCTGAATTGCTTGAAATCCTCCTAAGGCAAAAAGTTGGAACTGCTTATGTTCTCCTGGAGTCAAGGTGAGTCATACCTTCAGTTCCTGAAACAATAGCTTCTTACATACATTCATTACTAAGCTTATCAACAATTATCTAAAACTAAACTTTTACCAACATTTGAGTCCCCCATCATTTCCCTACTGTAAGTTTAAACTACCTTATTTCTATTAGATCAGTTTCATATGGAAGTGCTCATTTTGCTACTGAGCATGCATTTTAGCATTAGCCCATCTGGTAGGGGGCTTAGGAATACATGAGGGGGCACATTGTAAGCAGCAACAAGCTGATATAGAAAAAAAATGGAAAAAAAAAAAACAAACCCACACACACAAGCAACAAATGCTTCTTTAAGCACAATAATAGTAGGGAACCAGGAGGTTAATTTAGACAAATCAATACTAAAGAATCCCTCTTTCTGTTTTCTGTTGGATACTACTTCATTTACTTGATTTATTTTATGCTGTATGAGCTGTGAATTATCAGTTGGGTTAAAACCGCAGAGTCCTTTAAAT